>NC_042998.1:169670240-169690240 GCF_006345805.1 Octopus sinensis
ATGCCAGCATGGAAAACAGACGTTAAATGATGATGATGATGATATACGACAGGCTTCTTTCAGTTTCCATCTATACTCACACACACAAGCCTTTCCTATTAATTTTTTTCAAATAATATAAGCGCGGGCTACTCACCCCAAGATTCCGAGTTTGACACCAAGCAGTGACCTATATAGTAATAGTAGCACTTTCATTATGTTCAAATCAATTTTTTATAGGCATAGGAGTGGCTGTGTGGTAAGTAGTTTGCTTATGAACCACATGGTTCCAGATTCTGTCCCGCAGCATGGCACCTTAGGCAAGTATCTTCTACTATAGCCTCGAGCCGACCAAAGTATTGTGAGTGGATTTGGTAGACAGAAACTGAAAGAGCCCGTCATATAGATGTATATATGTGTGTGTGTGTTTGTGTGTCTGTGTTTGTCCCCCCAACATTGCTTGACAACTGATGGTGGTGTGTTTACATCCCTGTAACTTAGCGGTTTGGCAAAAAGAGACCGATAGAATAAGTACTAGGCATCCAAAGAATAAGTCCTGGGGGCGATTTACTCAATTAAAAGTGGTGCTCCAGCATGGCCACAGTCAAATGACTGAAACAAGTAAAAGAGTATATATATATATATATATATATATTCACACACATAGTATAGATGGGCTGGACACGTCGCCCGGATCACCGATAATCGGTGGACGCACGCAGTCATCGAGTGGTACCCACGTGAGCGGAAAAGACCTCCACGACGGTGGAGTGACGATTTCAAGAGGACGATTGGGATCACGTGGATGAGAAAGGCGCGATCCAGAGAGAAGTGGACAGTGTGCTGTGACCAGCAGTGTCAAATGGACGCCTGACGGACTGGTCGGTCAAAGTGATCAAAGTGATATTCACACACATACACAATATTTTATAAGATTTTTCATTTTACCCTTTTGTGTGTAATGTATAAAAAAAAGCAACAATGTCCAACCTACTTTCCTGTGTACACACACACACACCTCAACCCTTGTACTAACATTTAGAAAAATTGATAGACAGTGAGCTGGTGCTCACCAGTTTGTGACCACTGTTGACAGTAACAATAACTATTGCTGACACCTAATATTCAGCCTGTGCTAGATCTTATAACAAATACTATATGACAGCAGCAATCTATACACAGTATATATATTATGTAGCAAAATTCTTCCTGTCATAACATAAAGGGCTAATGAAAAGTTTCCTTTCATCTACTAGATTCTATCAGTACAATTGACATTCCAAAAATTCTCAATTATTTTTTTAGTCTGGTCATACACGTTTTCACATATACATACATGTAGACTTGAAGGAGCCTCTATATGGTCACTCGAACTGCTAGAAATAACAGCCAAATTTCCCTTAACCCTTTAGCATTTATACTGGCCATATCTGGTCCTTAATATTCTACCTCTTTTATGTTCAGACTGGCCAGATTCTACCTTTCACATCTACCATACAATGTCATTATAAAAGTAATCACATCATTGAAATCATGAATCCACAAGATAATGCATGATTAATTTAAAACTATGTGAATAAATAAGTATTACATGTATTCAATTGCTAATGGATTAAATCATAACCTATCATCTTAAAAGATCATATTAGATAATGTAGCCCTTACAACGCCTTAAAAAGACAAACTGGTCAAGGCTGGAATGCTTTTTGCATTGTCTGCTTAATTATGGTTGACCTGAAACTAAGTATAACATAAATATATGCAAGGAGATGCTGCCAAGTTTCTGGCTTTAGGTAAAAGAAAAAACAGGAGGATCAGTTAATTATGATTTCACTCAGTATATTTCCCTCTGATTCACACACATATTGCAGCAGTCCTTCAGTTTTTCTAAGCCCTGTGAAAGAACTCAAAGGTTAGGCCTGCAACCAGGCCTTTAGTAGTACCCTTAAAGCCAGGAACTTTTCAGCACCTCCTCCTATATCCTGGTTATGTCAGTACAGTAAAGCTTTTGTAGGTACAGTCGTGGCTATGTGGTAAGTTTGCTTCCCAGCCACATAGATCCTGGTTCAATCCCACTGTTTGGCACCAAAGTTGACCAAAGCCTTGTGAGTGGATTTGGCAAACAGAAACTGAAAGAAACTCGTCATATATATAGGAGTCTATATCTATGTGTGTGTCTATGTTGTCTTCCACCTTACTGCATAATAACCATTGTTGGTTTGTTTACATCCTGCAATTTACTAGTTTCACAAAACAAATTGATAGAATAAGTACCAGGCTATAAAGAATAAGTATCGGCATGAATTTGTTTGATTAAAATCCTTCAAGACTGTAACCCCAGTATGACCACAGTCCAATCTCTGAAACAAGACGATATTGTTGTCTAAACTAATAACAAGCTTTATTTGGTTTGATATTTTCCCCCTTTCTATTTCGAAATAACAAAACGATTTCAATTTTTGGCATAAGTCCAGCAATTATAAGGCAGGGAGTAAGTTGATCACATCGATCCCACTACTCAACTGATATTTTTTTTATCGACTTTGAAAGGTAAAGTCGACCTCAACAGAATTTGAACTCAGAACATAAGGACTGGCAAAATGCTGCCAAGCTGTTTGCCCAGTGTGCTAACAAGTCCGTCAGCACACCTTATTTTGAAATAACAGCATAATACTTCAAAAGATATTAACAATAAGTGTCACTTGTGCATATGTCCACACCTGCTAATAGAATTTGTGTTTATAATTTGAAATAAAACGGGACAGTTCAGACATGAAGTCGAGAGTTGCTATTGTTGAGTTGTTAAAAGCACTTTGACTGTTTTATGCTGTAAGTTGTAGGTTGACTGTCATGAAAGAAGAAAAGCGAAATGAGGAAGTCATATCAGAATGTGAATTAACAAACATTACAATCAATTTTCAGAAGAATATATAGTTGAACTGAAACAGGAATTATGTAAAAACATGAGAGAGAAATTGTAATTTTGACACAAGACCAACAATATTAGGGAAGTGGGTAAGTCAAGTACATTGACCACCATCCAACCTCGGCAGAATTTCAACTCAGAATGTAAAGGGTTAGAAGGAAGGAATACTGCAAAACATTTTTTCCAGTGTTCTAATGATTCTCACAGCTCACTGCCCAAGAGAAATTATAGATAATATAAATTGGAGGAAAACTGTTGATAAAATGCTATACCCTTTTACAGAAGGGAAGAGAGGAACAAAAATGGAAATATATGTATATATATTGATATCTAACATAGGCACAAGGCAACTAATTTTGTGGTGGAGCAGGTTATATTTGATTAAATCAATCCAGTTGACTGGTACTTATCTTATTAATCTTGGAAGGACGAAAGGCTACAACAACCTGGCCTGGATTTAAATTCTGTCTGAATACTGTAAAGTGAGGATGTTGAGCTCATAATTGTAAGATCATAGTTTCAATTCCTGGGAAAGGCAGTGCATTGTGTTCTTGAGCAAAACACTTCATTTTACATATGCTGTAATTCATTCAGCTGTAAATGAGTTCCTGCAATATCTGGGAAGTTAACCCTGTGACAAGTCTACCTCCCATTCAGGAGTGAGTGTTGTAATCTCATACACTTATATACCATGGAAATGAGTTTAAGCTCTGGTCTTGTGAGTCCTAAATACTGTAAAGTGTTTTGTCCAGCTCGCTTTCAATTTTGTCATCTAACACCATTTTTTAGCCCTTTAGCATTCTGATTATTCAGTCAAATGTAATATTTATTTATTCACGTGGATTGCTCTTGCATAATCTTATACCTTCGAGATGTTGCTGGTGTGATTGTTTTATCTTTAGAATGACATTGCAGGTAGGTGTGAGATGTTGGATTTGGCTAGTTTGAACATAAGACAGGTAGAATATTTGGACCAGATTTGGCTGGTTTGAATGTTAAAGGATTAAGGCATATTTTGCAAATGTAAACTTCTTTTAAACAATAATCTTAATATATAAAACAGAGTTTGTGTATGTGTGTGTGTGTGTGTGTGTGCATATGTTCCTTATGAATTTGAAAACTGAGTTGATGTATGAGGTATCAAAAGATTTAGTAATCTTTTGGCTACCAAATAAAGTAGGTTTTTTGCACAAATCTTTTTTACTACAAAAGCAATCTCAAAAACGAGGTTGGGTTGCACAATTTTGAGGTCTTTAGCTAAGGGAGGCAACTCTGCCTGAACAATCTATGTCTTGCAACATAATGAGAAAATGGTTAAAATACATAGAGTTTTACCAGGGAATGAGTCTTCAAAGGTATACCGTCAATTTTATTAGTATTATTTAGTAGATAAACTTTTAATGTGAAGTATGTTTGTGTTTTGTTTAGCCCAGAGTTGCCTCTGATGTAGCAGACCCATCACAGTTCTTTTTTTTTTTTTTCCTGAAATAGTGTAAATATTGATGAAAGGGTGTGTTTTAAGAGATTTCACTGCTATTTGTAGTAGCTCAAGTTATCACAGAGACACCTGTGTGTGTGTGTGTGTGTGTGTGTGTGTGTATGTGTTGTGGTGAAAAATATACTTTTTCTCAGAATATTTTGCATAATGATTTTTTAGGAAATCTGGACATCGTTTTTATTGCTAACCATTCAACTTCAAATTAAAATTGTTAATTGTTGGAAGTCAAGTAGACTGAGATGTTCATATAGTGTTACTGTATAGAGTGGAAGTTCAATACAAAGTTTGTGGTTAGTAATCCATTACCTTAAATTTGAAGCCATTAAGTCTTTAAACATTATCTTACTGGGTTTAGTCTTTCGATTGTCATCATGATGGGGTAATACCTTCAAAAATTTAATTGATCATACTGACCTCAATATGTATTTCAATCTGGCATTTATTTTATAGTTCTCTACTTGATGAACTGCTAACTTTGAGACATAGTGGGACACAATACTCAATTTAACAACAAATGTAAAAGCACACACACACACACATATACTAGATGCAAGAATGACTGTGTGGTTGAGAAGTTTGCTTCTCAACCACATGGTTCCATGTTCGGTTCCTCTACATGGTACCTTGGGCAAGTGTTTTCTACTATAGCCCTAGGCCAATCACAGACCTATGACTGTATTTGGTAGACAGAAACTGCAGCTTTGTTCATCATAAAATAACTGAAAGACGTGTTTATAAAAAAAAGTGCTGATTCTGCCCATATGAAAAGAACAAATAATACAATGCGGTTGTAGGTTATAACAGCTGATGCATTGTTAGTATAACAATATAGAATATCATATGAGTTTCTGTAATCTGTGTGCAACATATAAAATAAGTGTAACATAGCTACAAATGTTATGTCCTACCACAAAATGCACATCCTCGGCATAACCAAAACTGTATCACAAAAACTTACCTTTCTCCTTAGAGTCAGAAAAATATTTAATTCCCTAAAATATTTAATTCTTGACAATGCTCAAATAAAACTTACAGTGAAGTACTATTCAAACATTTGGGACAGTCTGTGCAGTTGCTGTATACAAACATCCTAACCTGCATCCAAACAAAGACCACTACCACATTGATGGGCATGAAATTGCTCACCATCCACACTTCAATTTATATTCTAGAAGTGTGCTGGCTACTCACTCTGCCTTTTACTTAGCTGATCTCAGGTCAATTCTTGTATTTATCCTTTTCTCACTCATCTCTCCTTCTCTTGTCTTCCATACTGTGTCAACTTTATCCCTTTCATCTCCCCTAAACACTGAACATTACACCCAATCATTCATATCCAAAACTACCCTCTGGAGTTCTGCCCCTGCAATGTGATTTTCCTGCAGCAGACAACATATAACTATTCAAGCAGAACTTTACATCAAAGTGGTTGTGAAGGCAATAATCACAGCTCCTTCCTGCAGACCAGACCAGATCAATAAAAATACTTTTTTAAATTATTTATTTTGCTGTCAATCCTACCATATATATATTTCCTTTGCTGTCATTTCTGATTGGTTAACTTTTTGTTAAATATACATTGTTCCATAAGCAGTTTGTAAATAACAATTTCACTGTTCTTGTTTTACTATCACAGTAATGATTTCCAATACACTAAACTCAACTGTTCTGACCTAGTATTTTTTATTACACTTGTCTTTGCCTTCTTGATTGGGTGTTATTCCCTTCTTAAAACCTGCTCAGAACAATAAATAAAGCAATCAGTCTTGAAAAAAGTTAAAAGCATGAATAGTATCCAATCTAAAACTCTATCTCAAAAAGAAAACCATGATGTCTGCAAATGCACAACTGTCATAAGACCCACAAGGCTAACCCTTAAAACTTTTGTAGTCTTAGTTGTACTCTATGCTTAAAATAATATCTCTCTCAAACCATCTTTTATACATGTCATTTCTACTGTCTCACACCTCAAAACTAGCAAAACCACACTAACCCACTATTCACTTTTAATTACAAATGACTTGTCTTGCAGCCAATGAGGAGCCTTTACATGGTTGTTCAACCTAATATAAATATCAACCGAATGTTCTCCAAATCATATTTTATCTTCTTAATTATAGAAAGGAAACATTAGATAATGAATGATGTCCTGCATGTTGGTTTCAAATTTTTGGCACAAAGCCAGCAAGTTCTAGGGATGATTATATTGACCAAACTGCTGAACTGACACTTATTTTATCGAACCCGAAAGGATGAAAGGCAAAGTCGACTGTAGCAGGATTTGATCTCAAAATGTGAAGACAGACAAAATGTTGCTGAGCATTTTGCCTGACATGCTAATGATTCTGCCAGCTGTAGTTACACCAAAGACAAGTTGGTCATAGCTGGAATGTTGTGTGGCTTCTTGATCAAAATTAACTTGGCAAAACTACAAGAAAAACAACAGCAAAAGCATTTTTCCTCTGTATCACTGAAGAAAACAATGTTAGATATTGTTGTAATTTCTTATTGAAGAGATGAGATCCAGACTCAGCGGTAATTAGATGTTCCAAAATGGCTCCTCACATTGAACAAAAACAGAGCTTTATGGATACCTCTATGAAGGGTGGGAGTTAACTCATTATAATTGTCGACTTTGGTAACCCTCTGTGGAGGTGCATGGCTTAGTGGTTAGGGTGTTGGATTCATGATCGTAAGATTGTGGTTTCAATTCCTGGACCAGGCAACACATTGTGTTCTTGAGTAAAACACTTTATTTCACATTGCTCCAGTCCACTCAGCTGGCAAAAATGAGTAAATCTGCGCTGGACTGGCGTTCTGTCCAGGTGGGGAATATATACACCACAAAAACTGGGAAACCAACCCTATGAGTGTATATGACTCAGGAAGGAACTTTTTCTGTAGCCCTCTAATGTGTGAGGATATAAGATATCTAATCAATGAACTTAGATATAATTCATTAACAAATGAGATCGTATTCATTAACTTATTAACAAGAAGTTTTGTTTTGCTTTGGAACTAAAGGGAGCTATTTCTCTTGTTTCACCTCTTGTGTGAGGACATTTCTCATTCTTCAATCTTAACTCTTTAGTCACAATTAATTACACATGACATTGAAATTTTGTCGTGTCATCCCTTACGTCTCCTTTCTATTTAATTTAACACTCAATAATCACATAGCTTGATAGTTTCTATTAATGCCCTTCACAGACCACAACTTGTACTTTGAAACTTCTATAATGTTTATTGTTTTGTTATTGTAAACATCCTGTTTCCTTGTCTGTTAATTAGAATTGTTCTTCTATATTTAACATGACAGAATTTTAGAGGTCATTCATATATAATTATTTCCTGCTTGTTCACACACACACACACACACAAATGTATATGATGATGATGATCATTATCATTACATTTATTATTGTTTGATTTTCTTTTTTTTTTCTTCATATAATCACATGTATTTTATTTATGAATATATACATAATACAAAATATGCTTAAACAACATGACACTTATAGGAGATAAGCCAAAACAAATACCTCCCAGAGTGCATTCTTTTATTGGTTCCTTTTATTGAACTGCAGTCTTGCTGGATCATTAATATCAAGAGTACATTCAGTACTTATTTCAGTGTGGTACTTATTTGATCACTCTCTGTAAAATGGCTAGGTTACCTTTTGGTGTAAAAAGATAACTCAGCACACCATTGACACTTATAGGAGATAAGCCAAAACAAATACCTCCCAGAGTGCATTCTTTTATTGGTTCCTTTTATTGAACTGCAGTCTTGCTGGATCATTAATTTCAAGAGTACATTCAGTACTTATTTCAGTGTGGTACTTATTTGATCACTCTCTGTAAAATGGCTAGGTTACCTTTTGGTGTAAAAAGATAACTCAGCACACCATTTTACACAGCTATAAACAAATATTATCCTCCTCCTCATCATCATCATCGTTTAACCGTTTCGTTACTGTATGTATTTTGTGATGCTTTGTGTTTCTTTCAATTAATTTTAAATATAACTAAAACTTTAGTAAAATAACTTAGTTATCATTCAGCTAGTGTTAGGAACATAAATTGTGACTTAGGTTTGGTGGAAGATTTTAATTCAAAACTTATGAAAACAAGACATTTGTGCAACAGAGCCAGAGCCGGCTTCAGCCGGGTTAGTAACAAAAAGGTTAACATCCATTTTTCTATGCTGGTATGTGTTAACTGATTTGACAGGAGCCAATGAGTCAGAAGATTGCACAAAGCTCTATTGTCTACATTGGATGGATGCCCTTCCTAATGCCAACCACTTCACAGAATGTATTGGTTTATGTGGTACCAGCACAAGTGAGCTCAACAAGTAATTCACAAGACAAGACCCCCACATCTGAGGAGTTGTAGTATTAAGGGAGGTAGCTTTATGCTAGGTGATGAGAGGTTAGGATATGATAGAGGAGACAAAAACAGGTGTCTTGCAATAGAGAAGATATGTGGCTGCCTTAGTTGGGAAAAGAAGAGAAGATAGTGATAAAGAGGTATAAGTGTGTGTGCTCACGCACACTTAATGGATTTCACCACACTTATCTCTAAGCTACCATAATTCTATTCATAAATCAATTCAAGGCTACAGCAAAAGACATCTCCTTAAGGTACTGCATCAGGAAATCAAATCTAGATTCAAAGTGAGTGCAAAGCTAACTTCTTAACCATATAGTTATGTCCTTGCACATATATATGTGAAGAATTTTGAATGAAAAGATTTTGAAATACTAAGCTATTTCATTTATGAGGGTATGCTGAAAAGTTCCTGGCTTTTGGATAAAAGAAAATACAAGAGGATCGTTAATTATGATTTTATTCAACAGATTCCATTCTCAGATTCACACACTTATTACAACAGTCTTTCAGTTTTTCTAAGCTCTGTAAAAGGACTCAGAAAGTTGGGACACCAACCAGGCCTTTTACAATACCCTTAAAGCTAGGAACTTTTCAACACACCCTTGTATTTAATAACATATAATATAAATAATAACATATTCAAGGATATTTTATTGTGTTACACTTGAGTATGTTTTTCATGTTCATGATCAAATATTTGTGTGTCTGGTCATGTACTACGGATGGATGAGGAGAGATGTGTGAAGAAGTGCCACTCCCAAACTGTTGAAAGAATTCGGGGTAGAGGTAGACCCAGGAAGACATGGGATGAGGTGGTCAAGCATGACCTTCGAATGTTGGGCCTCACAGTGGCAATGAAGAAAGACCAAGACCTCTGGAGATATGCTGTGACTGCAAAGACCTGACAAATGAAGTGGGTTCATGGCTTGCAGGACAGCCTGCTGTGTTTACCTTGGATCGTAGGGCAACCTGCTGTGCTTGAGGAGACCTATTGAGTCAAGTACATCAACATCAAAATAAAAATCAAATGGAAATTGTAGTTGTGATACCCGTGCTGGTGGCATGTAAAAAGCACCATCTGAATGTGGCCGATGCCAGCACCGCCTTGATTGGCTTCCATGTCAGTGGCACGTAAAAAGCACCAACCGATCGTGGCCTATGCCAACCTCCTCTGGCCCTGTGCTAGTGGCACGTAAAAAGCGTCCACTACACTCAGAGTGATTGGCGTTAAGAAGGGCATCCAGCTGTAGAAACACTGCCAGATCAGACTGGAGCCTGGTGCAGCCTCCTGGCTTCCCAGACCCCGGTCAAACTGTCCAACCCATACTAGCATGGAAAACAGATATTAAACAATGATGATGATGATGATATCTATAAAACGTGTTTTATTTAACAGCCACACCTTTTCAATTCGTAACTACACTCCACTAGTTACTGCTAGAAGTATATTTATATAATTGAAATACTATATTGATTATTGCTTTCTGTCCAAATTTAATGTTCCTGTTTGATGGTAGTGTTCTACTTTCAAATAGCCTTCTTGACACTAATATCATAAAATGTTTTTATTTTAAAAATAACTCAGTTTTTCAACCATTATCTTTCTGTCTTTTTTGTTTTTTATCTCTTGATCTTATATCTTGATATTTTTAATCAGAACAATCACAAACTATGATAAAGCCTCATAGATAAGATCCTGCATCATTTTATGCAGTCTTAAATATAACCTTTTATTTAGACAGTAAATTTATTTTGAGAAATTCAATTACTATTTCAGTCACAAGTGTTCAGTCAGGTCTGAGCTTAGGCTAAACAACAACTGTATGATGCCTAATTAACTGCCATCTATTGCTACTAAATTGAGAAATAAATTGTTTTATTCAGTGCACTTGATAATACAACCAGCTAAAGTGTTGCAGTGTTCAAATCCTTGTGCTTGCATTTGACTTTTTTTTTTTTTTTTTTTTAAGAAAAACCATAGATTAGGTGAATTCTTAACTAGCAGACCCAATGATCAAAGATGTTCCAGCTTTGTCCATTCCCTTTTTTACTGTAGACAGTATTTCTAGGAATATATGATCCGTTGTATTGTCTTTTAAGATGGTAGTATTCGATTTTAGGAAGATTTGACTGCTGTTGGTAGCTGATCAAGTGGCTACATAAAAACTCTCATTACCTAACTTGAGGATTAATGTCTGCTGTTCAGAGGAAAATATATCTATGATTGGCTGGTGTTGTATCCAGAAAATTTATCTCTCATCTATCTTCTTTTAACAAATGGCATGATTCAACACATGCCCATGGTACCTTATGATCCAGTCAAGAACTAAATTTAACCCTTTAGCATTCAGATTATTCTGTCAAACTTAATATTTTATTTATTCACATTGTTTTGAATTAATCATTCATTATCTTGTAACTTTGAGATTTAAATGATGTGATGTTTAGGGTAGGTGTGAATAGTCAGATGTGGCTGGTTTGTTCATTGTGCTCAGCACTTATCATTTCTTAAATGTAGTTCTTGGATGGATCTTAACCCTTCAGCATTTAAACCAACTATATCTGGCCTTAATATTTTGCCTGATGTGTTGTCATGTTGTACATAAATCAATGTTATATAAGATATTTTTTCACATATTGGTTCCAAACTTTCAATTATAATCGCACTGATGCACTGCTGCTTTCAGAGTTTTTAATTGATTATAAAGAACTCAATATTTGCTGTGGTAATTAACCATTTTATCCCGTATAAGATTGATAAAATAAGTCTATCTTCATTTGAAAGGGTATAGCTCTTTCGCAATGAAAAAGTTAATCTGAATTTGCTGTGATCTGATAATCTTTTCCAATAAAATTATCTTTCTTTACTTGTCTTGTTTAATATTGAATTATTTATAAATATTGATTGTTTTTTTTTCACCAGGTAAAGTGCTACCTTGATAAACACAACTGCAGGGTCGTTATGGCTAGTGTATGTTCCAGTGACAAGGAGGAATTCTTGCAAATGAAGTCTCCAACAAAAAACGCAGAAGGTATTAAATATTCTAATCTATTTTTAATTGAAGGAAGAAAAAAAAAATGCTTATGAATTTGTTTTGCAAGATAGCTGATGTGAAATCATGTGTTGAAACAGATATTGTTATGTTTCAGGATGGTCATTCATTATGATATTTCTTACCAAATAAACATACACACTATATATTTGTTCTTCACTCATTTATTATTGTTCTTATTTTATCTTATGTCCATTCTCACGCACCTGTGACCTCCTCAGTGACTCTTCTATCCAATGTGTCTCCTCCTGTTCAGAGTGAAGAATGAATATATAGTGCATGTGTTTATTTGGCAAGAAAAAATAAACGACCATCCCAAAACAGAAGAAAAATTGTTTACCAGAAAATGATATACTCATCTTCTAATGTTTTTGTAGTTTTAGAATCATATTTTGGTTCATTGTGGTTATTATTGTTTATTTAACCTCCAGTGAGCTCAATAGAACACACTTATTGTCAAAGGTATTCCAACTGTGACCATCCTGACATATTTTGAGACACAATGTATTGTGGATTACACCAACCAATGAGTCAGTTTTTTTTTTATCTTATTTATTTCTAAGATAGTGTGAAAAACCAATTTGCTTATAAGAGAAATATAATTTTGCTTGGAAACAAGTAAGTGTTTGTGACAGGACAGGCATCTGGCCATACAAAATCTATTTCAACAAACTCCATGAGACCCTTACAAGCATGGAAAAGTGGATACTAAATGATGATGTCCCAATAGACATCCACCTTTCATATTAAAGACCAGCAAAAGTTGCTGACTGTTACCACTTTGTGATCAAGCCTTTTAATAAATAACAAATAACCAACAAAAAGACTTTGGGATCTACTAGTTTTCATAACCAGTTAACATTATCCACAATTATAATAAGGGGTTTATATCATATATTCAAACGTAGTTTGCTGAAAAGTGTGGAAATTAAATTTAATTAATTTTAAATTTACCTTGGGTAAGTGTCTTCTGCAGTAGTCCCAGGCTGACCAAAGCTTTGTGAGTAGATTTTAGTAGACAGACACTGAAAGAAGCCCAACAAATATATCTATCTATCTATCTATCGATTGATTTGATTGTAATATGCTTTTTATTAAAGCTGAAAAAATCTTCACAAACTGTTACTTAAAGTTTCACATTACTGTTTTTCAGATAGTTGTGATCATATATCATCACAGCTGTCTGATGAATGGTATCATGAAACTGAGTAACAGGTTGTGAAGATATTTTTCAGCTTTAATAAAAAGTATGTGTGTGTGTTACTGTCTCTTTGCTTTGGCATCATGTGATAGTTGTAAATGAGTGTCACCAAAATAGTAGTGGTCCCTTTTATTTCCATTATTCTGTGAAAACATATCTGGTCATGGGGAAGCATTACCTTACTTGGAAACAGGTGAGGGTTGGTAATAGGAAGGGCATCCAGCCATAGAAAATCTGCCTCAGTAAAATTTCATGTGACCCATGCAAGCATGGAAAAGTGTAAGTCAAAATGATGATGGCACATATAAACTTATTTGGATGTTATAAGAATTATTAAAGTTTTGTTTATTTGGCTTTTGAAAATACTATTTAGAATTAATAGAGGTTCATATTTATGGTGTAGTCACAGTAAACAATAAAATAACTATCAGTCTTTTTTTCTGATTTGTGTATTGACAAGTCTGGCTGTTATTTTTAGCAGAATGAGTGACAATATAGTGGTTTTCCCTCATAGGCTCTTTGAAATTTTTGTAATCAGGTTAAAAAGGCTGCTTATTATGTTTTTATACAAAGATCCTTTTGACATTTAATTTCAGTTTACCATAACCATGTAATTTCAGGATCAGTCCCACTATGCAGCACCTTAGGCAAGAGTCTTGTACTATAGTCTCAGGTCAACCAATTCCTTGTGAGTGAATTTAGTTGACAAAACTAGATGCTATGAGGAAGCTCATTGTGTGTGTGTGTTTGTGCTTGTCCCTCTGCCACTGTTTGACAATTGGTGTTGGGTTGGTTATGTCCCCATAACTTAGAATAAGTACAAAACTTTAAAAATAAGTATCAGAATCAATTTATTTGATTAATCCTTTCAAGACAGTGATCCATCATGGTTGCAGTGTGTGTGTATGTATACATATGTGTATGTGTTTGTGTTTGTCCCATTTCTTGACTATTGGTGTTGGTTTGTTTATGTCCCCATAACTTAGAATAGGTAGAAAAGTTAAAAGATAAGTACCTTCAAAACAGGGATCCAGCATGGTTACAGTCTGATGACAAAACTAGTAAAAGGTAAAAACTAAATCAGTGTGATGACCATATCAGAATGGCTTTCTCATTTTTCTCCTACATTTGAGGCCTTATGGCTAGGTTGGTCATATGATTTGGATGCCAGATAACTGGCTCCCAAAGATGGTCCTCTTCAAGGAAATCAAGACTGGAAGTAGGCCTCATGGATGTCCAAAACTTCGTTTCCATGATCATCTCAAGTGATCTCTCATTTTATACAATATCCCCCCCACTAAGCTGGATCTCCTAGCTGTTAATTAGAAGGCATGGAAGTCCATATGTGATGCTAGAGTAAAGTGCTTTGAAACCCAATGCAAGAGACGTCAAGAAGAGAGGAGACACTGTCATTAACCCTCTGCAGCTGTTGTTTCAGTGTCCTCAGTGCCACAGGTTCTGTATCTCTTGTATTGCTCTTGTCAGCCACATCTGCTCTCATGAGAAACAATATGCTGGAGGAAAGCAGTGAGCTGGCAGAAACATTAGCACGCTGTGCAAAATGCTTAGCAGTATTTCAGCTGTCTTTACGTTCTGAGTTCAAATTCCGCTGAGGTCGACTTTGCCTTTCATCCTTTTGGGGTCGATAAATATAGTACCAGTTACGCACTTGGGTCGATGTAATCGACTTAATCCCTTTGTCTGTCCTTGTTTGTCCCCTCTGTGTTTAGCTCCTTGTGGGCAATAAAGAAAAAAGAAAAAAGAAAGAAAAAAAGAAACAATATGCTGGAGGTAGAGGAGGATGAACGACTTGGATCAACACTGTCATCACCTTTGATGAGCTGTTATGAGCAAGCAAGCTTGTGGCTGATATTTGAAATCTTTTATAAACAACTTATTTTGTGACCAAATATATATGCTATGGTGCTATCTCCATGTGCTTTGAGTGTTCAAATCAACAGTAGAATTCTTGTTGTTTCTCTGAGCAAGATAACTTTATTTTGCAGTTATTGACTGAAATATTGATTTCAAATTTTGGCATGAGACCAGCAATTTTGGGGAAGGATCTAAGTCAGTGACATCAACCCCAGTGCTCAACTCCAAAAGGATGAAAAGCAAAGTTAACCTCAGCAGAATTTGAACTCCGAACATAAAGATGGGTGAAATGCCACTAAACATTTTTCTAAGCATCCTAACAATTCTGTCAGCTTGCCACCTTCATTGACTGAAATATTAAGAATAGTTACTAGAACTGAAAGCTATTTGCAACTGCTAGTGAGAATGGTTATCTGTTTAAATGAAGAGCAGTAATGACACCAAGACAGTTCTCTGAGTGACTACACTCAGAATAAGTTTCTTGTGTGGAAACTCATTAGCTGCAACTGTCTGACTTCTACTGTTACAAAAATCATGCGACCACTTCCCTAATTTACCAGTTGTGCTAAGATCATGTAGTTTGTGATTAACTTTACTGAAGATCTTCATAAAATTTCAATAAAATCATATTCACATTTGCAAATTCGATGACTGGCACCTATGCCAGTGGAGTGCTAAGAACAACATCTGTGCATGATTGCTGTCAGAGCAGCCGTCTGGCTTCCATGCCAGTGGCATGTAAAAAGCACCATTCAAATATGATTGTTACCAGCGTCGCCTCACTAGCACTGGTGCCAGCGGCACGTGAAAAACATTTCAGCGAGGTGGTTGCTAGTGCCGCTGGACTGGTTCTTGTGCAGGTGGCACATAAAAAACACCACTTGAGTATGGCCGTTGCCAGTACTGCCTGACTGGCCCTTGTGTTGGTGGCACTTAAAAGCACCCACTACACTCTTGGAGTGGTTGGCGTTAGGAAGGGCATCCAGCTGTAGAAACTCTGCCAGATCAGACTGGAGCCTGGTGCAGCCATCTGGTTCGCCAGTCCTCAGTCAAATCGTCCAACCCATGCTAGCATGGAAAGCGAACATTAAACGATGATGATGATGATGATTTGAATGGTTGAGAATCTGTTTCAGTATCCAATTGTAATGCTGTACGAGCCGAGTGTCAGTCAATAAACAAACTTATTTTCTTCTAAAGCTCCTCATTCATTTAATGTTACAGAAACTTGGTACTAAGCATTAGATGTATTAGGTACTGAGATTCATGAAACAATTTACTTTGTGTCTGTATTGTGTGTGTGTGTGTGTGTGTGTGTGTAAGGGGTGTTATTAATTCTAACTATTTGAGCACTGATATTCACTTTAACTAATTTCTCATATAATTTCACAATTTGGCAGCTTCTCCATTTATTAATTTCAAGAGGTACCGGAAATATATAGAATAATTACTAATTACTGTCTGCAATATCCATAAACAAACAAGCAGGAAAGACTACAGACATTGCTTCTCTATAATTAGACATGATACATTTTTTAATCAATTGTTGTATGTCATTATCTTTTATAGTTATTGTTTTTATTATATTTCAAAATTCTATTTTTGCAGTTGTTCTTCCTGTTGTTATATTAATAGTTTATCTTATAAAAATACCAGACGTTGATTTCCTTGAAAATCTGTAGTATTATTGTCCTTTCTTTAGTGTCTAATAAAACAAAGTTATTCACTACAGCATATTATGAAATGTTTCATATATGTATGTTCAACTCATTCTAGCATTGAACATAGACATTAACTGATGTTTGTTTGTTTGTATTTATGTGTGTGTGTGTGTATTTATGTTTGTATTTACAGTATAATGCATTTGCAGTGCTGTCATTCTAAAATTTCCACATTTAAATGTCATATCGAAATGTTAGTGCATGATTTCAAATACCACCAAAGATAGAATAACAATTTAAATAATTATTTCACATTGAAATTTGTTTATTATTCTAAAATATTCAGGTTTATTTGCTCTATAAATTGGATTTAATTTTAACAGTGGTTGAATATATTTAAAATATATAAAATCAACAGCTCACTTCATAGAGCAGAATACCAGAATATTTTAAAAGTGTGATCAAATTTAAATGTGAAACAATGAAAGAATAAATTATTTACTATGGTATTTGCAACCATGTACCAACTTTTCAAAGATATGATCTTTTTAAAGGAGGAATTTTAGTATCATATTTAATCTCAAACAGCTTGTGCACAATGTTCATAGTCTGACTTCATTCAAGTTACTTGATATGTCTGTACAAGACTCCATGAAGTTTGCCAGAGAATATTCCTCTTGGGAGATATTGCAAATTGAAAAAGTATCTTGAAAGATGCTTGCAGTCTTGTACTCTCTAAAAGAAGGGGTGCCTTTGTGCTATTTATTTTCTGTGCCTGGAACCCTCTGGAACTTTGTCTTTATCACCAGGATAGCGTGACAGAAGACTAACAGCATCAAGCATTACAATAGTAATGTGCTGAGCTTAATTGGAAACACTTACAGTCCTTGGCTGGCAAATATCTTGAACAGTAAGGACTGGCAGCTCCAGTATGAATTGCAGCTGCAGTTTTCAGATGAGAGATTCTTCAGGCAACCAGCTATGACATCCAAGAACCTGAACAGTGTGGCTATCAAAATTAATCACTGCTGGTTCTGGATAAAAGAATGCTTATACACAGATCAAACTAGTGGTGACATCTGACTCAAAAGGAAAAACTTTCTTTGATGCTTCTCATGGCACAAGCAAAACTTTTTTGACCAACCTAATTTTGGTAAAAAGTTTGTTCACTTCAGTAGATTGCTATTGTAGTGATTTCATCTGGAAATGCTGTAGTTCGGTTCACAGATGAGACTGTTTATTCTACTTTTAAACAACCACTCAACCTTATACATAATGTCTATCCTGTGTCCAGCATTGGCAAAGGATCTGGAGAAGCAAAGATTCTGGAGCAGGCCAAGCTAAAAGTATGAAATGAGTGCACAATGTCCCACAAACTTCTATTTGAAGCTTTTGATCATGTTAGAAGTTCTCAGAAGTAACACCAATATCATAGGTGGAGTTGCAGTCTTGCTCTGATGATTTCAAACAAACTGCCAGTCTTCCAAAAAGGTATGCTTGTTGATGTGTTGAAAGCATGCCTCAAAGAACCCTGATTTTGGAAATGACAGAAAAAAAAAACTTCATCTTACTACCAACACAAAAGATGCACATAGCAGTGATGTCTTGGCAGCTTAATTTGCAAAAGTTTTCTTTCACATGGGAAATATGGTTAGCTATCCATTGACATGACTGGAGATGACACAATACAAAAAAAAATAGGCATAGGAGTGGCTGTGTGGTAAGTAGCTTGCTTACCAACCACATGGTTCTGGGAACTTGGGAAAGTGTCTTCTACTATAGCCTTGGGCCGACCAAAGCCTTGTGAGTGGATTTGGTAGACGGAAACTGAAAGAAGCCCGATGTATATATGTGTATATATATATATATATATATATGTTTGTGTGTCTGTGTTTGTCCCCCCAACATCACTTGACAACCGATGGTGGTGTGTTTACGCCCTTGTATCTTAGTGGTTCAGCAAGAGACCAACAGAATAAGTACTAGGCTTCCAAAGAATAATAAGTCTGGGGGTCGAGTTGCTCGACTAAAGGCGGTGCTCCAGCATGGCCACAGTCAAATGACTGAAACAAATAAAAGAGTCAACATATTTCACAAAATGCTGAGAGTTTTTGCCAGCCTCTAATAGAGTTATAGAAACTATGCCTTGCTTTTTGAATGTACCATTCTTGCTAACAAAGATGACTGTGTTCAGGATATTATTGGCACCTTCATGTAAATAATACCAGCTCAATCCAGATGGAATAAGTTAGTTCATTCTGTAGTTGATGTTAACAATGCTGCCAACTATCCAATTTACAACTTCAGTTTCTAGTGACATTGTTTTTTTTCTATGTCCATCAGCAAGTCTTAGGAATCTGTTGGGGGTTGCTTAAGTTGAACAAGTCTAGGTTTTTTCACGGTCAGTTTTATGGTGCATGCTCATGTGTTGAGCTAAATAAACGTCTTTTTATCAAAGCACTAATCAGCAAAATATAAACAGTTGTCCACCCCAGATCTCTTGTTGCGTAAAACACACTTGTTTTATGAGTTTGGAATACAAGAAACTATATAAGGTAAAATGTAAGTTCCTAAGTTACAAAAATGAAGCAGTCTCAAAAGCTTCATACATAAAAAACTGGAAAAATTCAACTTTAGACCTACATCTGCATTACAATAAAAATATAGGCAAATATAATTTCAAGCAAAAGCTCTAGATTAAAACTTGCTAATTAAACATGAAAAGGGTTCACCATTTTTGAGTATTCATACTATGCCAAGCGCTTCTATTTGTGTGTGACTGAAATAATGCAATTTTAAAATTATATATCATCATCATCATCATCATCATCGTTTAACGTCCGTTCTCCATGCTAGCATGGGTTGGACGGTTCAACTGGGGTCTGGGAAGCCAGAAGGCTGCACCAGGCTCCAGTCTTATCTGGCAATGTTTCTACAGCTGGATGCCCTTCCTAACGCCAACCACTCCGTGAGTGTAGTGGGTGCTTATTACGTGCCACCTGCACAAAGTAAGATAGGGGTTATGAAAGTAACCCACTATGGGATATCAGTTATTCAATATACTGCTGGTAAAGTACCCAAATACTAAATACTATTAATTGCAATGCTCTTAATTCATTTATTGTATTGAATGGGTGAAGGTAAAAAATATTTTTTACCATAAATTCATAATACAAATAAGAAAATGGAGAAACAAATTCCTATCGATTATCAATTTACGGATATTACAATTTCACATTCATCATCATTTAACGTCCGCTTTCTATGCTAGCATGGGTTGGACGGTTCAACTGGGGTCTGGGGAGCCCGAAGGCTGCACCAGGCCAGTCAGATCTGGCAGTGTTTCTACAGCTGGATGCCCTTCCTAATGCCAACCACTCCGAGAGTGTAGTGGGTGATTTTATGTGCCACC
>NC_042998.1:169697740-169815240 GCF_006345805.1 Octopus sinensis
TGTGATTTTATTACTGGGTACGGGCGTATTGTGTGTGTGTTTGTGTGGGTTGTATTGTAGTTGTGTGTGTATCTGTGTATGTGTGGGTGTGTTTGTGTGAATGTGATTTATAATTGTTGGGGTGTGTGTAGGTGTGTGCATGTACATGTTTACATATGTGTGTATATGTGTTGGCTATGGTTTCTAGAATCATATTGCAAGTGTATATATGTATGTGTTTTTTCTTGGAATGTGTGTGGGTTTGTGCTCTAGTGTGGGAATATTGTGTATGTGTGTGTGGTTGCGTCGGAGGTTTGCATTGTTTTGTGTGTATGTTTGTTTTGGTGAGTATGTTAGAGTATGTTGAGTTGTGGTCTGTATTTTTGAATAAGATTATTTTCCCTATTTATTTGTGTTTGGTCAGTGGTGTTATCCAGGCATTGGTATAGTGGGAAAACTAGGAATTTGGGGTTCTTGTTGTGTGCACAGAGATCTAAATGCCCACTAATTGGTATCTGTCTTGTGGTGGGATCCCTCAATTGTTGGCGGTGAACTGTCATCCTTTCTCTGAGGGTAAGGCTTGTGTGCCCTATGTAATCTTTGTGGCACCCTTCACTCCTTATGGCAGAATAAAGTTGATGTATAATGTGTACAGTAAATATTCAAACATTATCACTATATTTCCAAATCCTTCTGCATTTTGCAAGGAAATTTTGGTTTTTCAAAGTTGTCTTAGTGTATAAATCGGCCTTCCTTTTGGTGGGTTGTAAATTTTTTTCTGAAAAATTCAACTTCTGTGCTGGAAAATACAATAGATATTTCCTTAGAATCTATGAACATTCTCTGCAAGACATCCAGCATGAGTTTTCACTTTCTAAAAGTTTGAGCTTGAATAAAAGTTCAACCTTACGGTTGAAGGAGACAAGTCATAATTTTTCTAACTAAAAGGATTTGTGATTGAAAATAGGAGGGTTGATGGTGGACTGGTTACCTAACTGGGTTCAAGTGAATGGAGGAATATTTGTACATGTGTACATGTCATAGTAAGAAAGAGGAAATAGAGGAGGTTCAGAATAAATTTTATTGAGTGCATTTGTAGTTATTTTACCTTATTATAACCCTATGTAGAGACTCTTTTATTGCCTCATTCATTGTGAAGTTGAAAGCAAAAATTGTGGAGTCTTTTTGAGTAAGAGTGCTGCTTGTAGAGCCAGCTTAATTGAGGAGTGTTGATAGGGGGATTATACAAATTATTGGGTCTCTACCTTTTGACCTACAGTTTTAAAAAATAATTTTTTGTAACTAAACGCTTTTAAATTTCAGACACTGGTAGAATGTGTCATATAAAACATCTTTTACTCTTAGCATTTTTGAGTAAAACTTATATTTACCAAGTTATTTCACGTTAAAGTTCTCGTATTTCAGTAATTTCAACCAATCAATGACATGTATTCAGCTGAATAAAATTACTGCTGTTGTTTGTCAACAAGAACTTCCAGCGGTGTATATTTCATTTGTCACTGTTATTTATGACAACCCTAACACACTAACCCTAAAACCAGTACAAACGCGTGAATGGTGTCATAAATAACAGTGACAAACAAAAAAATACACTCCCGATAGTTGTTGTTGACAAACAACTGCAGTAATTTTATTCAGTTGAATACACGTTATTGATTGGTTGAAATTACTAAAATATGAGAACTTTAACGTGAAATAACTTTGTAAATATAAGTTTTTCTCAAAAATGCTAAGAGTGTCCGAAATTTGAAAGTGTTTAGTTACAAAAAATTATTTTTTAAATCTGTAGGTCAAAAGGTAAAGATCCAAATTATTACACTACTACAGGAAACAAACTAGCAAATAAAGTAATAGTAAATCAGCAGGGCTGTAAGATAATGGTTTAGCCCTTTAGCATTCAGATTACTGTCAAATGTAATGTATGTTTCTTCACATTATTTTGAATTAAAACAGATATAATATTTGGGTTGGATATGGCTAGCTTAAATACTAAAGGATCAAAGTAGTATAGCTAAGCTGTCAAAAATGATGACATTTTAAAAGAAATAAATTTAAACTGGTATTTCATAAATCATCGACTTGACATATATGCCATATATTTGGTGTAGACCTTGTTTCACAACATCTCACATATTTTTGTCCCTGATGCTCACTACTATGTACTAATTTTAATCCAAACAGTCTCTTCTACCTAGCCTCATTCAATAATAGTATATTTCTACTGAAAAACTAAAAATTATTGACTCTAACTGACAAAATGTAAATTGTAGTATAATAAAATTTTCCTATTTCACCAATACTAATTTGACTACTCTTTTATATCAAAAATAATTAAGATCCAAGGTGTTCTATGAAGGAAGATTTGTTAGAAGTAATTCTTTTTTCAACCTCAAAAAGAAGGATTATGTCTCTTATTTAGTTTATTTCTTTGAAAGAGACCAATTGTTAAGTTGTTTTATGTATTCAGTCATTTGGTTTTAATTTTGATGTATTTTTGTTCATAGCCTTTTAATTGATAAAGCAGTTTTTATTTTTTTTAGTTTCACAAGTTTTGTCTTATACTTAAGTTTAACTTCTTTCATAAATAGTATAAAATAACCACAATGGTAGAACTATGGTCTTTAACCCATTACTATTTAAACCAGCCATATCTGACCAAATATTTTACCTGGTTCCAGCATCTCACACCTACTCTACCATTACATGATTAATTTTAAAAGTTGTGAATAAATAAACATTGACAGAGTAATCTGAATGCTAAAGGGTTAAAGATAAACTTTAATAGGTTAGAGTAGCATGTAACATGGTAATTTATATTGTGTATGTATATTGGGTACTTTCAGCCTATATACATAAGATTCATAATTAGTCTATTTACAAACAGAGACCTGAGTAGGTGGCACCATGTATTTACATTATAATATAATTGGTTGTACCATGAGGAGTTGGAATTAAAGGTTTTGTGTACTGATACCACAGCCCTGGTTTTGAAGGTGATTGAATTAGGCACATCCTAAAATTTAGTTTGTTTCTGCTTTGTGTTTAGAATTAGAATCTTACTTTAACCCTTTTGATCCCAACCTGTCTCAGACTGCCCTTGTTTCTAAATACAAATTCACTGTTTTCAAGTGATTAATTAAATCAAAACTTTCCATCAAAATTTCTTCTTACTCATCTATGTTCCAAACACCAGCAATAATAAAGTTATTTTGCTAAATTCTTCATTAATTTCAAAATTAATTGAAAGGAAGATAATGTATTTCAACAAAAATTTAGTAACAAAAGGGTTAAGTGTTGGTTAAAGATATAAGGTGTAAAATTCTTCAGAAATTCCATTGCTTAGTTCAATTTGTAAATGACATGATAAAAATGAAGAGTTACCATTTGTGTTGTGCATGGCTTAACATCATCCATTCAACAAATAGACATTTGATTAGTAATCAAATCCTACAGAGTTGACCACACTGGTATAATTGTCTAAATAAGGTAAAAGAAAAACAATTCTAAGAAAATGAAATAAAATAGACAATGTTGGATGAAAATAGAATTTTGAATGCACTATAAAAAAATAATCTGAATGACATCAAGTGTTTGACAAGGAGTTATAAATAGTTCTTTTATTTGATTGGCAGGGTAGGAACCACATAAGGGCAATAATAAACTATTAGAGCAAAAGAATGTTGGTAAAAGTTGAGTTGGAATTTTGAAGAGGTCATTTGAATGAACTAATTTTGGCAGGGAAAGTTTAGATCTGAGGTGAAAGTTAATGGTCGTGAAATTGCAGGTAGGATTTAGATGTTGATATATATATTTAGCATGGAAGTATGTGCTATTTTCACAGTCAGTGCAGTTGAAACTTTCTAATAGCATGAATGTCAGAAAGAATAAAATAGGTCTCCAGAAAATGTGATTTGTCTCCTCCCAACAAGAAATCCTACATGGAGAGCTTGCTAGCTTACAAGTGGTGTCTGAATCTGGGTCTGTTCCAAAAACATTTCTTTGCTTCTTCATTTGTTTATATTTTATAATTACTTTTTAAGTATAGCTGTCTTTATTTAAATATTGTTGACAAAAAAAAATTGTCTTAAAAAATTATCCAATTTTTAGTTTCCTTCCCACCACTACCATTACTAATATCACCACCACCATTACCACACCACCAACACTACTACTACTACTATTATTACACTATCATCATTATTTCTCACACTCGCGTAAGTTAAACATCATACTATTTTTTATACTATGTTCTAACTTACTCATTTTATTTTTGTTATTAATTTTGCTTCAGTTGTATAACTAAACTGAAACCTTTTGTTTGATTTTCTCTTAATTTTTTCTGTAATAGTGTAGATAAACAAGTTCTTTTTTTGGCAGATTTGGACATTTGCATATTTTAAGAGCATTTGTTATTATTTTGGTGCAGGTTGGTCTGATTGAGTAGACTTAAGACTTTTCAGCTGTAACCATCCCATCTCGTTTTCAAATAGTGTAACTTTAACTACATGAACACTCATCATTTTTCTTTGATGCTAATTTGGCCTATGAGAGGGATTTAGTCATTATCTCTAGCAGATCAAGTGACCATTATAAAAGCTTCATTAGGGCTCATTTAGGAAGTGGTTTATATGGGTTGATGCTCTTTTTATTGTTAATCAACTACAATCAGAGTTTATTGCCAGACAGAAAAATTACAACAGGTAACAGTGTATATGTGGCCCAGGGGTACAGTGCAGTGGTTGTTTATGTTAATATCTACTTGATGTTTTTTTTCCCTCCTATGTGTATTAGACCAGGCTTTGTATTGTGTTCTTGAACAAAAACACTTCATCTCATGTTGCTCCAGTCAACTCGGCTCTGAGTAACCTTGTGACAGACTGCTTTAGGGGAAATGTGATTTTGGTCACTTATATGGCTTGAAAACTGAGTAACCAGCCCTATGCATCCTTGGATTCAAGACAGTACTTACTTTATGTGCACTAAATTGACAGGTTTTTATCATTAACAATCACTTTATCAACTATACAAATGTGTAGAAGCATGAATATCACATCATCTACGATTGGAGTAAATATTTTGGGATTAGTTATTCTTTCAATGCCAATTGCAAAGTGTTGAGGGATAAGCAGGTCTTATAAGATTTGAGACTGATATTAGTTGGTAATCTTACAGATATTTGTAAAGCAGCATCATTAGCATGTCAGATGAAATGCTTAGTTTGACTTTGCTTTTCATCCTTTCGGGGTTGATAAAATAAGTACCAGTGTACTTAGCCCTTCTCCCAAACCTGCTAACTTAAAGTCAATCTTACAGATATTTGTGGTCACTTGAATGAGTTTTACAGTGTGCTCTTTATATTCATATAAATATCGAAACTTCTTTCATTAGCCAACTTATATTTGCATCAGAAAAAAAAACCCCTGAAATACTAAGTCCTTTTCTAATTCTATAAGTCGACTCTACTGTATTTTTATATCATACAAGTTGAAGTTTTCAGACCAAAATTTAGTCAAAAAAGGTAGGATAACTTATACACTAAGACAAAATTGGAAAACTTCTTTCATTAGCCAACTTATATTTGCATCAGAAAAAAAAAACCCCTGAAATACTAAGTCCTTTTCTAATTCTATAAGTCGACTCTACTGTATTTTTATATCATACAAGTTGAAGTTTTCAGACCAAAATTTAGTCAAAAAAGGTAGGACAACTTATACACTAAGACAAAATTGGAGGACCAAAAGTTCTATGTGAAATGTAGTAAGATTTGAAAAGATAGTGATGATGTTTGAATGTTTACACTATATACTATTTTGACTAGTATACAGAAAATGTATAGTAATAATTAAAATCTTGTGATAAATAGACTCAACTGTCTTTCATTGCAAATATTTTCATTTATCTCCTAATAAACAAATACTCTTTGTGATTTAAGCAATCTCCTATGGTTGGTCAGTGTCCATTTTACAGCAGTCACATAATTTATTTGATATTATCATCATCCTCATCAGTTTAATGTCCACTTTTTCATGGTTGCATAGTTTCGATGGAGCTTATTCAGACAGATGTCTCAAGTGTCCTGTCTCTCTCCGACCTTCACTTGTTTCCAAGCAGGATAGTGTTTCTCTATGGCTGGACATGTATACATGGAAATGAGAAAATGAATGACAAAACTTGTTTAACAGTTAGGCTTGTTTACAACTTGGGTTTTGGTGTCAAAACAAGGAGAAACAAATACACACACATGCACACACATGATGAACTTCTTTCAGTTTCTGTCTACCAAATCTACTCTCAAGGCTTTGGTCAACCTGGAGCTATAGTAGAAACACTTGTCCAAGACACCATGCAGTGGAACTCTGTGTATGTGTGTGTTAAAAAGTTTGCTTCCCAACCACATGGTTCTGAGTTCAGTCCCATTGCATGTACCTTGCCCAAGTTGCCACGCAGTGGGACTGAACCCAGAACCATGTGGTTGGTAAGCAAGCTACTTACCACACAGCCACTAAATCTTTATTTAACTTCAATTCCTAGTTATTCTGAAAACATGTAAACTGAAATTATAAAAATATGAATGATGCAACAAACCCTCTATCCATAAAATCACTAGCCTTGCTTCAAAACTTGAAACCATTAATATTACTATTATCTTAATACTATTAGGCTGGCACAGATGGTAACCTACTGAGTAGTAGATAATTTTATTGATTAATGACTAATTTCAAATCCTGCCAGTCATCATCAACATTGCATTTTATCCTATTGTTGGTCTGTAGAAATATTTACTATATTCAGTTCAACAGACCACAGCTGCTCCACCATATCATCATCATCATCTGTGTGTGTGTGTGTGTGTGTGTGTGTGTGTAGATACAAATTATATTACTGAGAAATTTATACAGGTGTAGGAGTGGCTGTGTGGTAAGTAGTTTGCTTACGAACCACATGGTTCCGGGTTCAGTCCCACTGCGTGGCACCTTGGGCAAGTGTCTTCTACTACAGCCTTGGGCCGACCAAAGCCTTGTGAGTGGATTTGGTAGACGGAAACTGAAAGAAGCCCGTCGTATATATTTATATATATGTGTGTGTACATATGTTTGTGTGTCTGTGTTTGTCCCCCCAACATCGCTTGACAGTCAATGCTGGTGTGTTTAGGTCCCTGTAACTTAGCGGTTCGGCAAAAGAGATCGATAGAATAAGTACTAGGCTTACAAAGAATAAGTCCTGGGGTCGATTTGTTTGATTAAAGGTGGTGCTCCAGCATGGCCACAATCAAATGACTGAAACAAGTAAAAGAGTAAAGAGAGTCAGCATGTCACCAACTGACCAAGGTACACCAAAACCCAAGTCACATGGTGAGCAGAGATGATGACAACAACAGGACTCTTTGCTTAGTATAGAGGATTTGGTTCCATTGAATTATGCTTTTCCTTTTAGACAATGATACTGTTAAATACTTTCAGGTTCCTACATCTACAATACTTCCATTCCTTTAAAAATTTACCCTTTTGTTATCATATTTCTCTTGAAATACACTGCTTTTATTGCAAATAATTTAGAAAATAAGAAAAAACTTATTAAAGCAACTTGATCATTATTAAGCTGGTGTTTTGAGCATAATTTAACATGAAATTTTGAAGGAAGGTTTTAACTTAGATCAGTTTAAAACAAGAAGTTTGCATCCTAGAACCAGGGGCAGTTTTGCTCAGGTTATCAAAGCATTAATTTCATTTTCTTTTTTAGGGTTAGTAACTTTCTACTTAGGGTTAGTAACTTTCTACTTACAATCAACAAAATTGGATGCAGGAGTTAGAATAATGGCTAGTATTAGTGCTAAAATAATAAGTTGATCTTGTTTTTGTTGAACAGCTGAGAAGCATTTTATCGACTTCAGTCCAGAGTTGATTTCATTATGTTGTGCATGTCTGCATTCCTGTTTATCTAGAACAGCATGGGCTTTCTTTTTTGAAAAGTGGGCTGCATGAGACATGGCTCATCACCAGGCAGGCCACACTACTAAAAAGGTTTAATGTAATATTTCATTAGAAAGTCCTCAGTTTGCTTAAGACTTACATATGGCATTCCATCAGTTACAAGAATGAGGGTTCCGTTGATCCGATCAACCAAACAGCTTGCTTGTGAAATTAATGTACAAGTGGCTGAGCACTCCACAGACATGCACACCTCTAACGTAGTTCTCAGGGAGATTCAGTGTGACACAGAAGTAACAAAGCTGGCCCTTTGAAGTACAGGTACTACTCATTTTTGACAGCTGAGTGGACTGGAGCAACTTGAAATAAAGTGTCTTGCTCAAGGACACAATGTGTCACTGGGTATTGAACTCACAACTTTACGATTGTGAGCCAAATACGCTAACCACTTAGCCATGCACCTTCAAATGACTATGACTGATCTAGAAGTAACTGACATATTACATAACCAAAGAGATATGTAGTTGATAGTAAGAGAAACTCTTTGATGTTGTCCTCCATACTAGCCTAGAGTAAGCACCGAGTTCTTGCCAGTAACAAGAAGAACAGAGTTCCTGGGTTGTTCTTTTTGTTTCTATTGTTGTGAGTTGTGTTAATTCATTATTGATTACTATCAAGGGAACCTGATTGCCACAGTTTTAGAACTCAAACTTTCTTCCTGCACAGCTTTACATTGTAAGCAATTATGTTACTGAACACTTCTTGTAATCCCTCAAGCTGTCGTGTTCTTTCAATTTCAATCTCCATTCTTCTTCCTTGTGAAGATGTTTTGTATAGATCTTTTTGCTTGTTTCAGTCATATTAGACGAAAATTACATACACCCTACCATTAGTCTGTAGTCTCGAGTCAACCCACATTTCTACTTCTTCATGCAAGAGTTAGAATCAACATTAACATCAGTTCCTCCTGCTCATTTGAGCTCATTGGGCAGCAAATCGACACAACTGGTTTCTGTTAGCTATAGTTTTCTCTACATTTATCCATTTACTATTGGCCTTTTTCATGCCAGTTATGAATGTTCTGCCTCTTGTAGTTTTCAGTTTTTTTTCTCCTTTGTTTTTCCTTCCAGTGGTGTCTGTTTGAAAGCTGTTTTAGAATGGTATTGTTCTGGTAGATGGAGTATGTGACTTGCTAGTTTTAATCTTAGTTCTGTTGCGATTTTGTTAAGGGGTCTTCTGTTGGCCCTCTTTAGAATATCATCAGTTATGTGTCTTGCCAATATGTTCTCAGAATCCTTCTGTAGCAGGAGTTAGAATTGAACACATTAAACTATGTAGCCCTATAGACCTAGATCACATACTGGAATAGAATTTGGCTATATTCATTTCTAGGAAACCATTAATGATAAAATAAAACAACTTGGTCAGAACTGACCTTGTGCTATTTAACAACAAAAACAACGACAGTAGTGATATGGAAATTTGAAATTTCCACTCTTATTAATTTTTTAATTTGTTTCCGGTATAATTTATTTGTACTTATTTTGAAGTCTTGCCAAATATGTGGTTTAAGCCTGTGAAATTATTCTTTGTTTCTTGGGTACAGGCAAAAGCCAATAGATGTGTGTGTGTATGTGTGTGTGTGTATGCACATATGCTCAATATGATGGTGGAAGACCTCCATCATTCAACATCGAGGATTCCATTGTTCGATCAACTGAGTAACCTGCTCTTGAATTAACATGCAAGTGAATGTGCATTCCACAGGCATGTATACACTTTACCCTTTCATAACTATTTTTTTAATGAAATACCCTGCTTGTGTTTCAATTAACTTTGAACTTAAGAATTTAGTAAAATAATTTTGTCATTATTAAGCTGGTGTTTAAGCATAGATTAACATGAAAGGGACTCTTATATTCACATATACAACAACAATAACAGTAGTGTGGAAATTGGGAATGTCTACTTTTCTTTTAATTTTTTAAATTTGTTCTCTGTAAAATTTTATTGAATTTATTTTGGAGTCTTGCTAATGTCTGGTTTTGAGCATACTCTATTTTCTGACATACAAGTTGAATTTTTCAGCCCAAAATTTAGAGCCAAAAGGTTAGAGTGACTTATACTCCAAGACAACTTTGGAGAACCAAACATTCCATGTGAAATGCAGAATTTGGAAAGATGATGGCAATGTTTGAATGCTTACACTACTTCATCATCATTTACTGTCCATTTTCCATGCTGGCATGTGGATGGTTTGACAAGAGCTGGTAAAGCCAGGGGCTGTACCAGGCTACATTGTCTGTTCCAACATGGTTTCTATGGCTGGATGCCCTTCCTAACACCAACCACTCTACAGAGTATACTGGTTGCTTTTTATGTGGCAACAGCACCAGTATTAATTCTGCTGTGATGGACGGGTCCTCTTGAGAACAGCAAGGTGCAAGGCATCTCGGTCCTTTGTCATCTCCTTTGTAAGGCTTAGTGTCTTGAGATCAGCCTTCAATACTTTGTCCCACATCTTTCTAGGTTTTCCTCTTCCACAATTTCCATCCTCTTTAAGTGATCAATACTTCTGTATGCATCTTTCTACATGATCAAACCAACACAGTCTTATGTTGTTTGTCTGCTGGAAAATATCATATTAAATTATTCTTAGTTTCTTGAGTACAGGCATGACTGAACAGATAAAAAGTTCACTAGACAGTCATGTGATTCTGTATCAGATACATCACTTCACAGTATTTTGAGTAGATGTCTTCTATCATAGCCTTGGTTTAAATGAAACCTTGTGAGTGAAATATTTAGTTGGCTGAATCTGTGAAAGCCCATCGAGTGGAAGAGGGAACGAGAGAGAGAGAGAAGAGACTGACTGACAGAGAGTGAGCGTTTGTATGCATATGTATAGGCACAGCTGTGTGGTTGAGAAGTTTACTTTCTAACCACATCATTTTGAGTTTGCTCCTTTTGGACAGCACCTTGTGCAAGTGTCTTCTATTTTAGCTCCAGGCTGACCAAAGCTTTGTGAATGAATTTTGTAGATAGACCCTGAAAGAAGTCTATTGTGTGTGCGTGTGAGTTATTGCCTTCTCATCTTGACACCGTGTGATATTTGTAAATGAGCATCACTGTCATACAAGCAGTATCTTTCATTTACAATCTTCCACAAAAGCATGTCTGGCCATGGGGAAATATTATATTATTTGGAAACAGGTGCAAGTTGGTGACAGGAAGAGCATCAAGCCATAGAGAATGTGCCTCAATGAATTCCACCTGCATGGTTAAAATAGACATTAAAATGACAATGATATACACACACACACTGCTTTTGGACATTCTTACTCATCTCAAAGCATAATAATGATCCTTTTTGTAATAGGCAGAATGCCTGACAATTGGAGGGAGATAGTTGTAAGTCAATTACATCAACAGTAGTGTTCAAATGGTACTTATTTTAGCAGCCTCAAAAGATGAAGGGCAAAGTCAGCCCTGGCAGAATTTGAACTCAAAATACTAATGGTTGTATCAGCTCACTGATCTAACAATGATAATAATAATAATAATAATTTATTTTGCTATCCTAGCCCATTAATATGTATGAGAGAGAGAGAGAGAGATGCTGACCCTACCCAGTGACATAATTTCTTGTTACCTTTGTACCACCTGCTCATGCTGTACTACAAATGTAACAGTAAGCCAAATGTTAACATCACTACCAATATCCCTGGTATATTCTGTTGCCCCATACATTTCAACACAGCCTATGAGCAAGTGCTCAACACCAACACTATCTGTCACCTCTCCTCATCCTTCGTTGTAAAACTATGCACTTTCACATATCTAATACTTGTTGATGGAACACATATTGTATCACACTGTTTTATGAGCATATGGAAGCTCCATTCTATATTGGTAAGACAGAAAATGTCATTACCCTTTTTGTCCTTTCTTCAATTAATTCATCAGACAAGGAATCATTGTTTTGATATACCTCTCTCACACTTGTTTTGCCAGAAGTGACTCGTGTCCAATATCTCCCTCTGGCTTTCAATGCTGTTAAGGATATATTATCACTACTGCTCTTCTTATAACTGAAAACTTGGCTATCACCATTTCTGTGTGTCAATGTTAAAAAGTCTGTTTTGTTTTTCTTATATAAGTGTGTCTATTTGTCGAATAATTGTCATTTTTTTTTCAGTGTATTTTTCAAAGTGTATCTATGTTTATTAGTGTGTCTGTTTGTTCAATTGCTGTCTTTTTTTTTTTTTTTGCTTGTCTTGTTTTCATTAAAAAATTTTGTTTGAAATTCTTGGTTGTATCTTTGTTGTCACACTTTACACTACAACCCCAGAAGTAAAGACCATGTTAAAGCAGGAGTGAACCATATTAAGACATGAGTAAATGAATTTTTTTTTTTCATTTAATTTCAATGTCCACTTTTGTAAGCTTGCATGGGTTGGATGGAGTTCATTGAAGTAGATTTTATGTGGCTGGGTGCTCTTCTTGTCACCAACCTGTTCAATGAACAGTATGCGAAACTCTGAGTAGCAGTTTTTTGTAATTTTTTTTGTGATGTTTTTGCAGCTTTAATAATAATAATAATAATAATAATATATATATATATATATATATAGTTTGGACTCGCATGTAAATTATGATGAGTTTAAAAAAAAAATTATACTGTGAATATCTATGCAGTTTGTTCACAAGAACTGCTACAGGGTATTTTTAATCAAAAATCAAGCAAAGGAATTAATTCTATTGAAAATTGTAAAGTATAGAAAATGCAATAATAATAGCAGATATATATATATATACACATGTGTTATTTATCATGTTTATACTGAATCTGTTTCTTATAAAATCTTTCTTTATCATTGCAGAGCCAAGTGTCAAAGTTGACTCTCAAGCTCTTCAACTTGAGCAACTAGCTGCTGGAATACGACGTAGCATTGTCTTAGATGAAGAGGTTTTCGAAGAAACTTTCCTGCGCTGCATGATTTGCCGCGACCGTTATGAGGAAAGTGTAAAAGTTCCCAAAATACTTCCATGTCATCACTCTTTCTGCCTGCCATGTTTGATGCAGCTCTATCATTCAGAGTGTGCCCAAAGAAACAGCCTCACTCATTCTCGTGCAGTTGGTGTTGGTGGAACCATAACGTTTCAATGCCCCAGTTGTCGTAATTCTTTTATGACATCGGAAAGTCATGTTGTCCAACTACCAACTGATCATCGAGTTGTTCAACTGTTGGATTTCGTCCGTCATACAAATACATATACAGTTAACTTCTGTTCCAAGCACCATCTTCAGCCATTAAACTTCTTTTGCGAGCCGTGCATCAAACCTGTGTGTCGTGATTGCACTGTCCTGGATCATAAGGATCGACATGGCCATTACGTTATGGATGTGAATGAAGCACTGAAGAAGTATCGCCCTGTTATTGAGTCAGCAGTCTCTAACATGGAAAATGAAGCAACTTCTCTAAAGAGCAAAAGCGAAACTCTTGAAGATTTGGTGAGATGCAAAGATACTAACAATGACACTATAAAAAAAGAAATTAAAGACGTGTTTGTTGTCCTGAGAAATGCCCTGGAGAACCGTGAGCAAGATTTGATTGAAATAGCAAATCAGAATGTTTCGCGAGAAAAGCAACGGATTATACAGATTATGGATAAGATGGAAGAGAGACAAATGGTAATCAAGGAGGAATGTTCAAAACTCCGGGAAGCTTTATCTGACAGCAATATAGAAGAAATGTTTAATCTGCATGAAAATCTCAAGGCAAAAGCTAAAAACCCAATCCATGTAAGGGAGATAGATGACGGTCTCCAAACTAATTTATCCTTCCATTCAAATATAGACTTTCTATTAGAACAAATTGATAATTATGGTAAGATAGAAGCACAGGTAACCATAAACAACATCTCAAAAATGTCTAAAAGTCATACATAGGAGAAATTATGGATTACTAGATAGAAGTCATGTCTGATTCAAAAGGAAATAAAAAAGCAGTTTTAAAATTACAAAATTCACTGCTTAAGTACTTGGCAAAGTGCAAGGGTTCTTATACCCACTCACCCCCACAAAAAAAAAAAAAACTCCCATCATTATGTAGGAATCTGCAGAATGAAATTCAGTGTTTTCACTCCAATCAAGGAACTATAACTGTGCTCAAATTATCAAAGGGAATATTTTCGATACAAAAACTTTACTAAATTTATTCCTTGTCAATGACTCTTACAGTAATTAAAAAGACTGAAATGATAAAAAGAATTATTTATATGTATTTATATATTTATGTATGTTTGCTTAAATATTTGTATAAAATTTATGCACTTTGAACAGTTGAAGTACAGGTGCATAAATTATCTTGCTTTCTGTTCATCAATAATTTAATCATCCAGCTTCATGCAAGCATTTCATTTCTTAATGTCTTACTTTGTTATTGTATGCATTTGGAAAACCACTTATTTATTTATTTACTATATACTCTGATCAGATGTACATTTTTCTATAATTTATTTTGAAATGAATAACTGATCAGTTAAGTGTAGCCTGTGTCTATTATATGTATAGCTTTTTTCGCTCCAACTTACATTCATGGATTTCATAAATCTAACAAATCCATGGATAACCAACATTTCCATTCATTCTTGCAATAAAAATAAAACTCACCAAATTGTGTAAACTGTATTCATTAAAAAACTGTTTTTGTTGTTCTGTGTAATTGTTTTCATCGTTTTCCTTAAGGAATCCAAAGTTTTGGAATAAAATGTTTATTTAAATAAATTAATAACATTTGCTCTGGTTTTGTTTATAAAAGCACATTGTCATGAAGAAAAAAGCTGTGAAATTGAGTGATATACATACTAGTAAAATAGATGGTCATGAACTGAAACATAACAAGATCCATTGTGTTTTGCACCTGGGCAAGGCATATAATTTTACTTACCCGAGGCATATTTTATGATATTTTCTGGCATGCAAGTCAACATAGTAAATAGTGTAAACATGTAGTGTAAATATTCAAACATCATTACTATTATTTTGCCATGTCCTACTACATATCACATGGAATTTTTGGTCCTCCTAAGTTGTCTTGGTGTGTAAGTCAAATAACATTTTTTTGGCTATGAATTTTGGTCTGTAAAACTCAACATGTATGTTGGAAAATACAGAATGTTACAACTGTGTGTTAACAATAAGAAGGACTGGCAACTGTAAGGCAAAAAAAAAAAGCTGTCCTAACAATATACAAATGTCCAAATTTGCTAAAGACAACTGCTAGCTCTGAAAGTCAAACCAGTGGCTAAAATGCCTTTTGGTATTTGTTTTGGCTCTTATGTTTTGAATTCAAATCTTGCCAAGGCCACCTTTACCTTTCATTCTTCCAGGATCAATAAAATGAAATACCAGTCAAATACTGGGACCAATGCCCTCCCATCAAAATAGCTGGCTTCACACCTAAATTAGAAATATTTTTTACATTAAAACTTAGAACTATTTTATCTAAATCTCATTTTTAGAGCAAGTTTCATTACAGTAATATTCATAAAGTGGTGGCATGGTGTCAACTTAATGTGACAGTCCCATGAAAGGGAATAATACTACTGCTATTTAGCCCTAGGAAGCACTGCTTCCTGTTGGCCTTGACACATTTCCTGTGTCCTTATGTTTACAAAGAGAGAGATAAGCATCTCCACCTAGTGAAGCCAGCATCCAGAGACTAGTTTCTCAGTCATTGCTCATCATCAGTCTAGAGTAGCATGTGTAGCAATGACTTAGAAACTAGTTTCTGGATGCTGGCTTTGCTTGGTGGAGATGTTCATCTCCCCCATTGTAAACATAAGGACCCAGGAAATGTGTCAAGGCCGACAGGAAGCGGTGCTTCCCTTTCATGGAACTGTTGCATTAAGTTGACAACATGCCACCACTTTATCATGTTACTACTGTATAAATCTCTCTGAGAGATTTAGAAATGTATTATTTCTATTTTAGTAATATTCATGTCAGAAGATATTGATTGACTTATATCAAGATTATTATACTGTTCATGAGCTGGTGGTTAATGGTTGTTAGATCAGGGGTTCAATTCTCATACAGGTTAGCTCATTTGTGTCTTTGAGCAAGGTACTTAATTTTATGTTACTTCAGCACACTTAGCTGAAAATGAGTATGAGTGGCACCTGGAGGTTAACTCTAGTCGAGTGGCTTCCATTCAAAGACAAGTCTTGTACCTGTAATCTAAAATATCTTCAAACCCAGGTAAGCTCTTGTCTTATGAGCACATGGGCTCAAAGCAGAATTTTATTTCCTTGTTATTATTGTTCATTAGAGCTCTCACTCCAAGCTTGAAATTCTAATATTTTTGGAATTCGGGTTCTTATAATAAAAAATATTTACCAGTCATGTTCTTATTGTGTAGCCCTCAGGTCAGTTCTGGTTGAATAGACCTATGGCATGCTGATAGTTTACCAAACAAAAAGGCAATTCACTTTGTTATAAGAAATAGTATTGTGAAATGAATCCGTGTATAAACATTTTTTCTCACTTGTTCTCTCTCACCTTTCACATTATAGCATTTATACACAAATGTTTATACTTGTAGTGGTACTATTTTAAGATTTCAGTTACTATGAAGTCAAGAAATGTGTTAAAATATATTATTAAATATACTATTAACATTTGCAGCGTGGAAGGTGTTTATAAGCCATTTAAGAAACACAAAAGCCGTTCGATTCACTTCAACATTTAAGTTTAATTTGTCAAAATATTTTCGTCGCTAAAATCCGCGACCTGTTCACTGACAAAAATCCGTGTGTTTCTTAAATGGCTTATAAACACCTTCCACGCTGCAATTGTTTTCGTTTCAGCACACGATCTCAGATCAAATTACTTGCTATGCGAGTACATTTCCGTAACTATTAACATTGTTTCAATTCAAACATTTTAGATTTTTAGAAAAAAAAGTAGGAGAAACTATGAGTAGAGAATTATACCTTTTGTTAATATTGATTTCAAATTTTGGCACAAGGGCAGCAATTTCAGGGGGCAGGGTAAGTCGATTAAATCGACCCCCAGTATTCAACTGGTACTTATTTTATCAACCCCAAAAGGATAAAAAGCAAAGTCAACATCGGCAGAATGTAAAGACAGACAAACTGCCACAAAACATTTTGCCTGGCGTGGTAATGATTCTGCCAGCTTGCCACCTTACCTTTTGGTAATATTGATTCATCATCATTATTACTAAAGCAAGTGAGCTGGTAGCATCGTTAGTACACTGGGTGAAATGTTTAGCAGTATTTCATCTGTCTTTGTGTTCCGAGTTCAAATTCCACCGAGGTTGACTTTGCCTTTCATTCTTTTAGGGTCAATAAAACGAGTACCAGTTGAGTACTGGGGTTGATATAATCAACTTAATCTCGCCCCTGAAACTGCTGGCCTTGTACCAAAATTTGAAATCATTATCGATGATTACAACGACCTTTGGGATTCTATTGTGTAAGAAGTATTCTTCAGTAGATTCATTTAGAGTTTGGTTTAGTTTAACCCTTTTGCCATGGCTCTTAGACACAAATTTCCTATTTTAAAGTGAACTAAGTTAAAATCATCATCATCATTGTTTAATGTCTGCTTTCCATGCCAACATGGGTTAAGTGGTTTGGCAAGGAGCTGTCCAAACTCCAATTGTCTGTTGTGGCATGGTTTCTACGGCTAGATGCCCTTTCTAGTGCCAGCCACTTAACAGAGTGTGCTGGGTGCCTTCTACATGCCATCTGCATTGGTGCTTTTTATGTGGCACTGGCTCCTGAAAGGACAAGCTTGCATGTGTGGAAGACAGCGATTTTACTTAGCTTGACATATCAAGTACAGCAAATTATCACATCTCCCGGAAGCACAGTGTCCACAGATCCTTTCTCACCACTTCGTCCCATGTCTTTCTGAGTCTGCCCCTTCCACAAGTATCCTCCACAATTAGAGTTCAGCAATTCTTTACACAGCCGTCCTCATCCCTACACATCACATGACCAAACCAGTGCAGTCTTCTCTCTTGCACACATCTGATACCTCTTAAATCATTTACACTCTGTTGTATGTGTACACATATTACCCATCCAGCAGAGCATGCTACCTTCATTTCTTTCAACCGTGTGCAAATCCTCTGTAGTCAAAGCCCATATTTTATTGCCATGTAAAATCTTTCTCCAAAATTTCATGTTAATTTGTTCTAAACTCGAGCTTGATAATGAGTTATTTCACAAAATTCTTCATTATTTTCAAAATCCTTTAAAATAAAGTAGTGGATTTCAACAGAAATATAGTAAAGAATGGGTTAAAGTACCGTAAATCTTTGAGTATAATCTGCACTTTTTTCCCAAAATTTAAAGGTCAAAATCCCCAGTGCATACTATATACGAGGCTAAAAATGAAAAATATTTTCTAAGCAATGTCCAAGTCTCTATTTGCTGTCCGGCAATGTTTATTCAGACGCATTTTGTGATGTCGGGCATGAAAATACCTTAAGCTAAGCCTGAAAGTAATGAAGAATCATCTATAACTTGCAGTAAGAAACATTTATTAAAATAAAAGTATTCAGAACACAGAATAACATGTGACAAAAACAATTTGCAAACATATTTACATTCCCATATAACAGTTAGGAATATCATTATTGTATTACACATGTGCGGAAGTGTTTGTTCGACTAGGTGCTGCTGGCTTAATTATGCACAATTCAAGTTAGAGAAGGGGTGCGTATTATACACAAGGTTTAGGTTTTTCAGAGGTACAACCCCCTAAAAATTCCCTGTGTATTATACTCAAGGGTGGACTATACTCGAGGATTTATGGTAGTTTACTAAACATGGGCATTGTCTTCTCTGTAACAACTTTCATTAAAATGTTCATAAAGCTAGTATAAGTGAAATAGTGAAGCTGGATATGCTTCATACAGTCAAAAAGCTCTTATAGATTTGCTCTATCAATTGTTCTCTATAAGAAGAGGTATCAATCCAAAGAAGACTGAATAATAGATAAATCATATACCTTGCAAAGTTATAAAGAATTGCTTGTGCTCACTCATGGAACCTTATAGCCAAGTAATAGTTTTTTGCGCTTTGTTGATATTTGTCATTTTGAGAACTGCTGCTCTCAATGTGCAGAAATAGCAAAACATTTTTTTAAAATTTAGAAATTGCCTGATATGGTTAGAGAGTGGGTCTCTCCATGCTTAATATCACCAAAAATGGAAGGGTGACAAATAGGCAGAATCATTAGCAAGCCAGGCAAAGTGCTTGGTGGAATTTTGTCCATATTTACATTCTGAGTTCAAATTCCACCAAGGTTGACTTTGTCTTTTATCCTTTTGGGTCAATAAAATAAGTACCAGTTCAGTACTAAGGTCAATGTAATTGACTTACACCTTTGCCCAGAATTGCTGGCCTTGTGCCAAAATTTGAAACTAATATTATCATAAACAGCTGACTCCCAGAAATTGGCAGTTATCAAACACTGCTTCTTACATTCACAATCATGTTCTTATATTGTTGCTGATCTTATATTGTTTATCTGCAGTGAGACCCAGTACTTGTCTAAGGCTTTGTGCATCCCCCCTCCAAAAAAAAGCTAGCAAAAGCCCTTATTTCAATGTTTTAGGTAGCAACATGAAAAGTGTCTTGCTCAAGAAGACAACACAGAGCCCAGTCCAGGAATTGAACTCACTACTCTATTATTGTCAGCTCGATGCTCCAACCACTGAGCCATGTGCCTTGACTTAAGGGTACACCCCAAAATATCTTCACCATCTCTTTCTTTTCCAACAGAGGTAGCCATGTATCCCCTCTACAGCAAAACACCTGTTTCTGTCTCAGATACTTTAACCTCTCATCACCTGACACAAAACTACCTCCTCTCTGTTGAGGAGCTTTTCTCTTGAAAGTTACTTGGTAATCTCACTGATACTGGCGCCAAATAAGTACCCAGTACACTCTCTGAAGTGGTTGGCATTAGGAAGGACATCCAACTGTAGAAACCATACCAAAGTAGTCTTCTGGTTTGCCAGCTCTTGGTGCTGTCTTCTTGCTTGCCCAGCTTCTGTCAAACTGTTCAGCTTGTGCCAGCATGGAAAATGGACATTAAATGGTAATGTGGATGACAACAATTGTTTTAAAGGTCTGAAAATAACTGTAAGTATTGGTTGACTTTCCAAGTGTCTTTTTTTGTTTTTGGTTGGGGAAGCACAAAGTGATGCTACCAATGATTCTCTGTAAATTCATCCCACACTAACCTTTACTAAACTGGAGAATTTTGTGATAAATTATCATACATCTATATAAATTATATTGGTGGTATACTATATTGCTAATTTCTATTTATATGGCTCAGTAGTTTAGAGTGTTGGGATCACAATCACGAGGTAGTGAGTTCACTTCCCGGACAAGGTTGTGTTGTGTTTTTAGACAAAACACTTAATTTCATGTTTTGCTCCAGTTCACTCAGCTGTAGAAATGAGTTGTGATGTTACTGAAGCCAAGCTGTATTGGCTTTTGCCTTTCCTTTGGATAATATCAGTGGTGTATTAATTTCTGTTGGTTTGTCTGTAGATCAAAGGCTGTCACCATCTACTTTCCAACTCCTATTGATACGTGAAATTCTCCCTCACAGCTTCAATTTTTTGCATCCTTCATTTCATGACTCAAATTATCAGTTCTATGTGGCTAGGATGATCTCCCTTCTTTGGAAGTAGCGAGTTTGCTTCAGCTTGGAGAGAAGCTGAAAAGAAAAAGTTTTCCAATGTTCTGTAGCATGAGGATCAGAGGTTTGAGGTGTTCTGGGTTACAAGACAGTGAGTCAGATAAACATCATGATGCTGTAGGAGAGAAGTGTGTTCTGGTTGTTTATGGTACACTTGTACTTAGTGATTCTGCATATAAAGAAGCATGGAAGTGTCACTATGAAAGGCAGAAGAATGTAGAGAATGCATGGGAGGAGAGTCCTCCTAATATAGAACCAACAGTCGGAACAGCTATTTAAGTTAACAGTAGCATGATGACCACTGAGAGGCTTAAAACTGGCGGAAGGGGATATGGCTTAGTTAACCAGGTTGTCCAGGAAGAGGTCATACACTACTGGTGTAGTTGCATTATAGTCAACTGCTACAAAGGTAAAAGAGATGCCTCAGACAGAGATAATTACAGAGGTACCAAATTGTCAGGAGCAGGTCATAAAAGTTGTAGGAAGGGGTCATAGCTTGACTAGTTATAAAGGAAGTTAACCTAGATGAGGTGCAGTGCCAGGGAGAAGTACTACTAATGCTACCTTCTTAGTAAAGCAACTGCTGGAGAAGCACTTAGCAAAAAATAAACTGCTGTACTTGGCATTTGTTGCCAAGGAAAAAGCTTTTTATAGGGCCTTTCTTTTTTTGATCTTGTGGTCATTGCAGAAGCTAGGGTTAGATGAGTGGATGGTGAGAGCTGTCCAAAACGTACACAGTTGCTATTAGTAAGGTGAAAATCAGCAACGAGTATAGCACTGAATTTAGTGTGTATGTAGGAGTTCACTAAGGATTGTATGTTAAATGATGAGGGTGGTGATGATGATGATAAAGTATGTCTTCTACTTATATTTCTTCTGATGTTATTTAATACTCTGTTTAGAATCATACATCATCATAATAAAAATAATGAAATTATTGTATACAGTGCTCAGGTGCACCACAACTTGTCAAAAGTGCGTATAAAGCATATGCAGTAATGTACAAATGTCTGGGAAGTGAACAGTGTATGAGTCAGATACATGCTTGCGTGTGTATGGAGGGGAGAAAATCAAGTGTAGTGTTGGTGAATCTCAGGAAGCATGGAAGTTTTGAAGGATGCGGTGCTCCAACAACTAACGACTGATGCCAGCAGTTTGTTCCTTACTTCAGCAACTCTTAGCGTGAAAAAATGTTTCCAAAGTCATGGGAGCTGTGCTGTTTTCTGACTTTGTAAACATGTCCACGGGTGTTAGACAGGTGGAGTTTGAAAAGATCATAAAAAGATCTCTCTTTTTCAAACTGTATATCTATTTCCTTTCACTCCCATATTTTGTATATTTTGGTAAAACTACCCATACATTATTTTATATTTTTACAATTTAAGTTAGGCATGGAGTTTGTTCCTGATTATCTGTGAACTTCGCATTCTATTTCAAGTGACAGCCTGGCTGCGTTTCGCTTGTTCTAAGACATGTACTAAGGGAGAGCACCGTGAATAAACTTTAAATGTCACGATTGAACTCGGTCGACTCGTACGTAGCAGATAAGGCTTACCAGTCCAGGAAGGTTACAAACTTCTCAATTCCAGATTCAGTTACAACAGAGGTTCTCAACGTGAACAGTACCGCCTCTTGGGGAACTCTGGGCATGCCGAAGGCGGTGTTCGGCTTTAGGGGACGGTGAGGTAACAATTAACATACTAAATTTTACTTATGGTAGTAATTATGTTACACATGATAAAATTAGTAATAGCTTTTAAGATAAAATGTGAACTCATCGGGCACAGGTAAGTTGTTGACTTGGAATATATAAAGTAAATTTACACCTTCTGTCTTCTTTAATTTTTTAATCATTTCACTGTTAAAAGCTCATACAGGTTCTCTAGAAGTAGTAGATAAATAATTTCTGCTACCTAGATGATCTAATTAGCAGTGGAGGAGAGGAGGATGTACTGAAAGTATAAGTACTAGAATAAGAATAGGACGGAGAAAGTTCAATGGGCTTTTACTTCTGTTGCCAACCAAAGGTTTCCATCTAAGAGAAAGGAAGATTTTATGATGTATGTGTATGAAATACAAAGCTACATGGTAGTGAGACGTCGACCTTGAATGCAGAAGACATGTGAAGACTAGAGAGGAATGTAGCAGGTGTGCTCTGCTGGATGTGCAATGTCAGTGTACATGTGTGACAGAGTGTTAATGTATTGAGAAAAAGGTTAGGTATAAGAGAAATTAAATGCAGTGTACAAGAGAGAAGACTGTGCTGGTTTGGTCATATGGTGCATAAAAAAGTGTCAATCACTTAAAGTGGATGAAATTTGTGGAAGAGAGAGACCCTGGAAAACATGGGGGTGAAGTATTGAAGGCCAATTTCAAAATGCTGAGACTTATGAAGAAGATGACAAAGGATCAAGATATATGTTGCATTGTTGTACTCAAGAAGACTCACCCACCACAACAGAATTGATATCCTAAAACCAATTTGGTAATGCTTGTCCATGAGGAGCTCTGCCTTGTCAACTTCCTCCCACTACCCATATTTCATCCCCTAACACCTATCACTACTATTACCTAAGAGCACAGAATAGGCCCGTACTACACCTGCACCTCTGGCTTTTCCCAGTTATCTTTATTCCCCCATCCAGCCAATTACCTTCTTCCCCAGCCTACAGTCTTCACCAATCACCTCCTTTCTGTGCCTTTTCTCCCCTCCTTGTGCTGCTTTCTACCATCAATTCCTTATTTGCTTGTTATCATCCTCAATGCCCTCACAAATTTTGGTTTCAAATTTTGGCATAAGGCCAGCAATTTCAGGGAAGGGATAAATTAATTTGATCCCAGTGTTCAAGTAGTACTTATTTAATTGATCCTGAAGGAATGAAAGGCAAAGTTGACTCAGTAGAATTTGAACACAGAACATAAAGATGGACAAAACGCAGCTAAGCATTTTACTCAACATTCTAATGATTCTGCCAGTTTGCCACCTTGAATAAAAATAAATATTTCATTTGACACAGTAATGTTGATGCTTAACCACCAGGTCTGTTAAAAGACACAAGGTAATAATCATAAAAGGAAGACAAGAAGCAATAACTGCAAGAAAAAATACCATTTTACATAGGGATAGGTTTAGATAAATATATTGAAGACTCAGTAAGTAGTCGTAATTTAGATTTTGCGAATGGCTTTTAAATTATTTTATATTTTATTAAATTTAAAAAAAAATCAAATATATAAAATGAAGAATTAATATAACTGAAATAGTTTTGCATGTTTTTCTCTCCCCACCTTCAGTCGTATATTCATGTTCTATCTTTGGAACATATATATATATAAGTGTGTGTGTGCTCTGAAGAGAGAACACAAATATGATAAAGGAATGGGATAGAGGAGAAAAACATATTTGGAATGTGTAACATATATATATATATATATTGTTAAATATTATTATTTTGAAAAATTAAGACAGTTCTTAAAAGCCAGGAAAGCATAACCAAGTATAAATAATTAAGAGTTCTATCCCAGTAACATTGGTTACATATTCCAGATTAAAATGGCTAAGTTACCTCCAAAGAACAGATACAATAATTTGTGTAGTTCATATGTTATTTCAAAACCAAATCCTTCACCGACAACTACATGCCAACGCCCCTTGAATTTTTTATCCATAGCCTCTTTAATTGATCGGGCAGCCAATTCATTATTGTCGACAAACTTCTCACAGGCAACAATGACAAGTTCCAGTGTTTCTGTTTTCATTTCTGGTACCATGTCTGAATATTTGACAAGAGCATACCCTGGGAGAGCAGCTTTTTGTTCAGCTTCCTTCTTTTCAGTTGGTTCGGCCATTTGTACTTCACATAAGTATTTCAAAGTTTATTTGTCTTTCATTTCTCCAAGGCAGTACTGGAAATACTTCTGAACTGCAAAGAGAAAGCAGCCTTAATGGGTATGTGCCAACACCACTTTTATCTTAAACAATTACATCATATATAACACTCTTCACCTCTTTCTAGCCTTTAAACCCAACCTTTAATCTGTTGTTGTTACATTCACTACTGCCAAAGAGTTGTCTGTGGTTAAAATGTTTGCTTTGCAATTACATGGTTTCAAATTCAGTCTCACTACATGACATCTTGGGCATGTCTTCTACCATAGTTTCAGACTGACCAAAGCCTTGTGGTTAGAATTTGGATGGTGGAGACTATATGGAATCTCATCAGAGTAGAGTTGGTTTTAAGCCAATTAGACAGATCTGTTCAGATTGGGCCTCTTGCTAAGAGAGGGGGCCCCATGCCAAGAGAGGGGTTCCAGACACTCTTGAACAGAGTATGCTATGGTGGAGTTTTAGTATATCAATGTGGCTAATGGTGGAGCCTCAAGCCCTCAATGCTTTTTGGCAGGGACTGGCATACTACACAAAGCATAAAACATCAATCTTCAGCTTTTGTAGAGTAGAGGGCCCCACTAACAATTCTCCGATCATGACATTTCCACAATAGTTACTTTTTTTTCTTCCTTTTTCCTTTTTTTCTACTTTCGTTAAGGTATCTTATAGCCAAATTTTAGTGCTGTCAGCTATTGTTGAATTTTTCTTTCACTTTCTTGAAACTTCAAATGAAAGTTTATCAAAAGGAAGTTTATCAATTTATGAACTTTTTTCAGCCCCTACCCTTGGCTTGGATACAGACTGATGCTGGTGGGGGGAGGAGGAGAAGATAACTCATGTCAGCGCCTGAACTCACTACAGAGTAATGTAAATATGTTGCAATAAATGAAAGCATGGAAATTCGTCAAATAAGAATAATAATAAAGCTGAAGTGAAGAACAAATATATAGTGCGTGTGTTTATTTGGTAAAAAAAAACCCCCAAAAAAAACCGACCTTCACGAAATGTAACAATGTCTGTTTCAACACACGACTTCACATCAAGAATATTGCAAAATAAATACATAAATGTAACTTCTAAATTTAAAAAGCTGGTACCACGCAGCTGTAAATAGATCACAGTTGATTGTTATAGTCTGTTTGGGAACTGTATATTTGGCAAGTAATTTAATTAGCTTTCTATGCCAACCTCAAATCATCCCATGGACTTGAAGCAGGTAAGGGGAAACTACTGTTGTGTAACATGTTTTGAATCAGGACATAGAGAAAAAGTTCCAAATAATATTCCAGCATACCATAAGATTATGTTACTATATTTTCTTCTCTGTTATAATGGTATATAATCTTTGCCAGTAATGAAAATATAATTTGTCTTTTGGGATGTTAGTTTTTGAATAATTTCCAATAAAATTGAAGAATCAAATTGCAATCACTTCAACTTTTAATCAGATGATTCTTATAATGATGTATGTTGTTGTGATTGTTATGTAGCCCCAGATCAGCTCTGAAAAAGCAATAACTTTGTACTTAGGTTGTCAGATCAATGACATGGTACAACCCACAAATCCTTCTTTGTTATATCATCTCTGTCTAACTGAGTAGCATAATGCACAATCCAACATGTAGTGATAAATCACATGGGGGTGCAATTTATTAATCTGGATGTATTGCACAATCTGCACTGTCAAGTCTACTGCTGCATATCTGCAGATTCTGGTGCTGGCTAGAAGTGGCCAAATTGATGTCAGTCAGAATGCAACAGTTGCTGGCCCTGAGCACTTATTGTTAGTATGGTGCATCACAGCACGGTATTTGGGACCTGTGGTGCTAGTCATGTTGCAGCTAATTCTGTGTATATGTGTTGTTTTTTCCCCATTATTGTCTAGGCTAAGTTGAAGAGATTATGTTTTGTAGCAGTGCTCTGTGATATTGCACCTGTTTAGGTGTTTGGAAGATTCATATAGTGTCAGGAACTATGAGAACTGAAAATTTATTTGGCAAAAAACTGTGTCCTGAGTATGTCTATATGTACTTTAATTTTCAGTAATTTTGTTTTGTTGTGTAGGTTGTCCATGTGTGTGTGTGGTCCATTATAATGTAATGAGCTTATTGTATACAGTGCTCAGGTACACTACAACTCATCAGAAAGGGTAGCTAAAAGTACATATACAGTATATAGAATAATGCATATTATGAAGTTTAGTGCATTGTTTTGTGTTCTATTTAGAGCTTGGCAATTTGATGTGGAGAAATCGAGGGCTTATGTATGCCTGACATAGTCAGGTAAATTTAATATATTGTTTTTATATCATTGTTGTTGTTTCTTTCTGTTTACCAAATGTGATAACTGTAAGTGCTCTAAATATCTTTCTACCTTGTTTTAATAATAATAATAATAATGAAATTATTGTATACAGTGTTCAGGTGCACTACAACTTGTCAAAAGTGTGTATAAAGCATATGCATTAATGTACAAATGTCTGGGAAGTGAACAGTGTATGAGTCAGATACATGCTTGTGTGTGTATGGAAGGGAGAAAATCAGGTGTAGTGTTGGCGAATCTCAGGAAGCATGGAAGTTTTGAAGGATGCAATGCTCTGACAACTAACAACTGATGCCGGTAGTTTGTTCCATACTTCAGAAACTCTTACGTGAAAAAGATGTTTCCGAAAGTCATGGGAGCTGTGCTGTTTTTTGACTTTGTTGTCTTTACCTCCTCTTTTTGTATGAATATTGTAACCCTTTGTATTTTAGTTTTCTATGTGTAGTGTGATTATGTTGTTGAGTGTGATATTTGGTCATATTGCATATTTTCAAGTGTTTCTGGTAAGAAAGGGAAAGACAGATTTTTTTAGACTGTAGTTGTTTTTGAATCAACAGCCGATCTAGATTTTATTTCTTTTCAGTAAACTAAAATTGAATAAATTTGTGTTTTATTTTAACCTTTTCATTACCATATTTCTATTGAGATACACAACTTCAGTTTCAATCAATTTGCAAAATAAAGAAGAATTTAGTAAAATAACTTGGTGTTTGTGTGTCTGTGTTTGCCCCCCCCCCCAACATCGCTTGGCAACTGATGGTGGTGTGTTTACATCCCCATAACTTAGCGGTTCGGCAAAAGAGACCAATAGAATAAGTACTAGGCTTTCAAAGAATAAGTCTTGGGGTCGACTGGCTCGACTAAAGGTGGTGCTCCAGCATGGCTGCAGTCAAATGACTGACACATGTAAAAGAGTAGTAACTGGAATAGAAATTAACATGTAATTTTGATGAAAGGTTTTAATTTAGATTGCTCTAAAATAGAAAGTTTGTATTATAGAACTGGGGACAGTCTCAGGCAGATTGATATCAAAAGATTAAATAGAATGGGGATTTTTTATTTAGTTACACAAAGTGAAAGTGAAAGTTAATAAAAAGAGGGTGGTCAGTGAGAATCCAAACTATATCTCTGAGAACAAAGATTCTAAGCATATTGAGTAGATAGATTTAAGGGTACTAGTATAACAGTGTTGTAAGGGAGCTTAGGGTACAATGTTCAATAAGTTTAAGGTAGAGGAGCACTGATCGCATATTTAATTAATAAAAAAAGTGAGTCCAATTATTTCGAATGATATCAACAAGTGAAATTCACTAGGGATAAACATAGGGAAATTATTAAAGGTTAGCTAACAATATGGCATTTATTATTTATGCACAATATGACTTAGAGTGAAGCAGTTGCAAATGGGAATAACAAACACAATATCAATACTACCCCCAAAAAATAGTAAAATTTATTTCTAGGAAACAGTTGAATTACTATTAAAAATGTTCAATGATAAGAGTTCCCTATTTAACACTTGATGAGAGAGTTGGAATCTAGTTAAAAAAGAGGATGAAGACTTTGTCACATAAACAGAATGTGCAAAAGATTTAAACTGAAGGAACTAATTCTTAATATGTTTAAGTGCCTCATTTGGTACAAGGGCTTAGAGCAAACAAAGATGCAGAGGCACTTACAAGAATTCTCACTAAACTCGAACAAGCAGACCAGAGTTTAACCCTGCAGACAGTTGTAGAGGAGTGTCAAAGAATGGTAAACTTGTCAGGACATAAAAATAATTGAAGAGTACAGGCATGTCAATCAGAAAGGAATAAACAAAAAAATGTTAGGACCACACCCATGCTACAGATGCAGAGGCCTACATTTCAGGAAGGACTGTCCTTTCAAAACATGCAAATATTAGTTGCCAAAAAAATAGGACACAAGAAATCACATTGTAGAGCAAAATTAGGAAGGTTGAACATAAAAAATTCTAAAGTTCTCTCAACGGAAAGTAGAAATCATACCAAAAAGAGGAAATTTGTACATGTAAAAGTAAACAAAGTGAATATTAAATTACAACTAGATACTGGTAGCAACATTTTGATTATTGAAACTGACACATGGAAAAGAATTGGGAAACCTACATTATGAAAAACATCAAAAATTGCATGAAGCATGACAGGTGAAAAACTACACATCATAGGTGAAATTTGGAGCGATATTACATTTTGTGGTAAAACCTGTAGAGCAAAAGTTTTCATGTTTAAAATGCAACCGATCTGTTTGGTACGGACTGGACGAAATTGTTTGATCTATGGGACCTCCCCATAAGTCTGTACTGTAAAAAAAAATAAATGGCTGTTCCACCAGTAAAATAACTTATCAAATGAATTGAAGAAAAGATTTTTAAACTTGTTCCCTGAAGTACTGTTGGATAAATTAGGTCTCTGACTGAGGTGTGTTTTCAAATAAATGAAAATGTTGTACCTATGTTCAAACCCAATAGAATGGTACCTTTTGCTGTGATAAAACAAATAGAGGAAGAATTAGACAAACTAGAAAAAAATTAGAGTTATTCAAAAAGTGGATTATTCTAAATGGCAGCACCAATTTTTTGTATTAAAAAGAATATAAAAATCAGGATGCGTGCCAATTTTTCTACTTGTTTGACCAACTGTCTAAAAATGTGTCACTATTCACTACCAACTCTGGGGCATATTTTCACAAAATTAAACAGTCACAAGATATTTTCGAAACTGGATCTGTCTGATGTGTACCTACAGATTAAAGTAGATGAGGAATGCTCAAAATTTCTAACTGAATACGCATAAAGGACTATATAAATATAACAGATTGCTATTTGGTCTAAAGGTTGCACCTGCAATTTTTCAACAGGTTATGCATGCAATGTTAGCAGACTGTAAATTTGCAATTCCATACCTGGATGATGTATTGATTAAGTGAATCTCGTGATCAGCATGTCGAATATGTAAATTGTATTTTTGAAAAATAAGGAGATTATGGTTTCACACTGAGTGAGGAGAAATGTGAATTCTTTTTTTTTTGCCTAAAATTAAGTATTTAGGATAAATTATTGATAGAAATGGAAGATAACTGAACCCATCGAGGGTAGAGGCAATTATTGGTATGCCTCCTCTGACTAATATAACAACCTTACAAGCTTTTATAGGTCTAGTGAATTATCAAAACTACATATCAAACATGTATAATTTGAGAGTTCCACTGAATAATTTGCTAAAAAAAAAAAGGATATACAATGGAATTGGTCAAAAAATTGTCAAAATGTATTTGACGATATTAAAAAAATATTAATATCGGGTTTGTCGTTGGCTCATTTCAATCTTGCAGCAGAGATTGTAGTTTTTGATGCTTCTGAATATGGGAAACTCTGCTGACAAAACCTTGGGCAAGATAGAGTTATCCCACTTAGATTGGTTCCAGTTACCAAAGATAGTTGACGATGGCAGAATTTCACTAGTTGGCAATCAACAAATTCCAATATTTTGAACAAGTATTTCTTCTGAAGAGGTCACTGGCTAAACACCTCTTTTATGGAGTTTAAAAATGTCCCCAGGTCAAGTGAGTTTTTCAAGATTCTTGCTCTTTTGGCCAAGCAAAGTTTACATCATTTGTTCCCATTGATGTATGGCCCTGGTTGTTTTAGGAGCTTCCATTTAATTATGTATGCTGTACCCTCCTTTTTTAAACACCATATGTAACTGGCCAGGGATATGCTGTGTTGTTGTGCCCCTCTGATATCCTAAAGGAAGACCTTTGACTGTTTAAATGGGCAGTGTGTCTGTGCCCTTGTGCTGGTGTTGTTACAACTACTGTTGTTGCCAGACCCATTGCTGGTGCTGCTTTGTTTGTTTGTTGAGCGAAGTGGTCTTCGTCCCAGAGCGGGAGAAGTCCAAAACGTGGTCCTTTGCTATTCGTATGACCCGCAGAAGAGAAAGCAGGTTAACCCCCGACACCGAGAGCATTGACGGATGGATGGATGTGCATCCAGGCTCAGCAGTTGCATAGGAAGTCGAGGATAAGAAACAGGAAAAAAGAGTGAGAGAAAGTTGGAGTGAAAAAGTACAACAGGGGTCACCACCACCCCCTGCCGGAGCCTCGTGGAGCTTTAGGTGTTTTTGCTCAATAAACACACACAATGCCTGGTCTGAGAATCGAAACCGCGATCCTCCGACCGCGAGTCCGCTGCCCTAACCACTGGGCCATTGCGCCTCCTGTTGGTGCTGCTGCTGGTATTGCTGCCATTGTTGCTGTTATTGCTGGACATGTTGCTTGTGCCACAGTTCCCAACATTGCTGGATGCATTGTTGATGCTGTTGTTATTACTGCTATAGCTGATGCTGCTGCTTAATGTTCAGCCAGTGTAATTGTCACCACTACTACTTCCATTGCAATTGCTGTTGCTGTTGTTATTATTGGCAGCTGTGTTGTTGGTACACTGCTGTTATTGCTACCAATGCTGCTACTGAAATTGCCAGAAGCACCTCAGACCCACACACTACACCTTTGGAGTTGTATTGACACCCCCCACCCCACTTGCCACTCATTGTTATCCCTGTATGATCATCCAGCCTTTGCATGTGGTTTAGAGGTGCTCACTAGTACTTTTTTAATGTTGTATGCACAGTTGAAAGAGACCTTTAAGTTGTGTCTATTAAACAAATTCCTGTATCTAAGTAACTGTGAGAAGTGTTTATCCACTAATCTAAGGAATATTCTTACAATCATGAGTGCAACATCCTAACCAGGAGGCCAAGTGCTTTCAGAGTCACTCTATATCAGCAGTTCTCAACTGGGATCCATATGACCCCTGGAGGATCATTATAAGATTTTTAGAGATCCAAGCAAGCAAGATAGTAAATTAGGTGTATGCAGTAGTATATTAAGTGTCCATGAAAGAATATTGATTTAGATGTATTTATTGGAAGAAACAGCTAGTTTTCTTTCGAAAATGTTTCACATAGTTCAACCTATACAAGTTAATGTTTGAAAAGCAAAATAGGAATTTTGAAAGAAGTACCATAAATCCTTGAGTATAATCTGCATGTACTATATACGAGGTTAAAAATTTAAAATATTTTCTAAGCTGTCCGGCAATGTTTATTCAGACGCATTTTGTGATTTCGGGCACGAAGATACCTTAAGCTAAGCCTGAAAGCAATGAAGTCATAAAAGAATCTTCCATAACTTGCAGTAAGCAACATTTATTAAACTTTATTACTGTTATTTCTTTATTTTCTGCAAAAAAAATGCACAAAAAAGTTACACGTTTGCATTATGTTTTATACAATAATAATAAAGGACGTTACCATATACATTTTTACAAACCAAGGACGTTATATAGACCTCCTTGACTCAAGTTAGAAAAGGGGTGCATATTATACACAAGGTTTAGGTTTTTCAGAGGTACAGCCCCCGAAAAATCCCCTGCGTATTATACTCAAGAGTGGACTATACTCGAGGATTTATGGTATCTATAAAACTAGCTTTTAAACATCGAGAGGCTATGGGGGTCCACCAGATTAAAGTAGTAATTAAAGAGGCCCATAGGTAAGAAATGGTTGAGAACCATTGATAGGTGCAGGCATGGCTGTGTGGTAAGAAGCTTGCTTCCCAACGACATGGTTTTGGGTTCAGTTCCACTGCATGGCACCTTGGGTATGTATCTTCTACTATAGTCTTGGGCTAACCAAAGCCTTGTGAGTGGATTTGGTAGACGGAAACTGAAAGAAGCCTGTCATATATCTATCTATATGTGTGTGTGTGTGCATGTGTTTGTCTTTTACTTGTTTCAGTCATTAGGCTGTGGCCATGCTGGAGCACTGCCTTGAAGAATTTATAGTTGAATGAATTGATCCCAGTGCTTTTTTGTGAAGTACTTATTCTATTGACCTCTTTTGCTGAACTGCTAGGCTACAGAGACGTAAGCACAACACTAATTGTCAAGTGATGATGGAGAACATCCTCAGACACACACACACACGTGACAACTATGTGGTGTGGTTGGGAAGCAAACTTCTTACCACACAGCTACGTCTGTGCCAGATTAATTCTGACATCTTCTACCTCAAGATATGATATAATAACCAGTTGGGGTTGTTGGATTGAATTCTTATTTATTAACCAATTACACTTGTTTGGTGCCAATGAAATTACAAATAAGCACAATTTCTAATTTTAATTAGTAATTTCAGATACAGAGGCCACCTTAAAATTTTAATTACTACTTCAGGTGAGTGAGAGTACAAAATTTATTTCTGCCTTATTACATATGGGCTATAAGCCAGTGAGTGTGGAGGCGCAATGGCCTATTGGTTAGGGCAGCGGACTCGCGGTCATAGGATTGCGGTTTCGATTCCCAGACCGGGTGTTGTGAGTGTTTATTGAGCGAAAACACCTAAAGCTCCACGAGGCTCCGGCAGGGGATGGTGGTGATCCCTGCTGTACTCTTTCATCACAACTTTCTCTCACTCTTACTTCCTGTTTCTGTTGTACCTGTATTTCAAAGGGCCAGCCTTGTCACTCTCTGTGTCATGCTGAATATCCCCGAGAACTACGTTAAGAGTACACGTGTCTGTGGAGTGCTCAGCCACTTACACGTTAATTTTATGAGCAGGCTGTTCCGTTGATTCGGATCAACCGGAACCCTCATCGTCGTAACCGACGGAGTGCTTCCATAAGCCAGTGAGCTGTCAGAATGATGAGCATGTTGGACAAAATGTCACTAAGCATCTTGTTTTGCAATTGTCTCTCTTTATGTTCTGAGTTCAAATTTTGCCAAGGTTGACATTGTCTTTTATCCTTTTGGGATCGATCGAATAAGTTTTTTTTCCTTTCTTCGTTTTTTTCTTCCTTTTTTGCTTGCTCGTTTTTTTGTTTTCTTCAGTTTTAGATTTGTATTTTAATGTAGTTTTGTACGTGTTAAGGCATTCTTTCGATATGAGTCCCATTTACGTGTATTTGTTTACATTTGAAGAAGAAGATCGCCACTTTCCGTAAAATTTTTATTTTTTTATATATGTGGGGTTAGGGGTGGTGGTGGTGGTGGGAGTGTATATTTTTTCTTCGGAAATGTAAATAAACCCACGTGGGTTTATAAGTGACAGTTATGTTAATAGTACTGAATGATCGCCATATCTCTCTCTATATAAACGGCAGTTTGTCTGTGCGTGTTTCTGTGTGTCTGTTTGCTTGTACCCTCACCCTGACCACGGCTTTCAACCGATTCTGATGAAACTTGACACACACATAGCCCAATGTCATAATTCAAAACTAACGCAGCGAAAATTTTGAAAAGTTCCCCCAGTTCTGAAAAAAATCGATAAATTCGACATGGGGTCGAGAATCAGGAATACGAACCACAAACAGTCTAGGGGACGCAACTCTACCTTTTTTAAATCTCAAAAAAAAATTTACCATCATTTTTTTCCATTTTTTTGCTACTTTTTGGCTATAACTCTCTAAAAATGCTTTATAGTTATTTCCCTTACAAACCTGAGCAACGCCGGGCGATACTGCTAGTCAAACTATATAGATTATATCAGATTAGTATTTTCAATAAAGATTTTCGTTAACAAAAAAATAAAAAGTCGAAGAAAAAAACCCTACACTAGTATGGAAAAATGAAACTACAAAAATAAGTACCAGTTGAGCCTGGGGTCGATATAAGCGACGAGTCTCCTACCCCAACAAAAATTCCAGGCCGTGTGCCTATACTACAAAGAACTATTACATATTGACAGAATACATATAATGCTAATTTCGCATTGAAAACTTCAATACTTTATGGTATTATACATTCCCTTTGTATACATGTTTTCATATTCACACTTGCTCATTCATACACCCTGGGGACAAAAAAAAAAAACGGCAACATTTAGCTTTTACCCCTTTAGTGATGAATGAAAGAAAGATGGTAGAGCAGTGTTATATGGGGAAGGGAAAAAGACAAGGAGTTGTGCAGTTATTTCTGTTTTGTTTTGTTTTATTTCATTTAAAAAAAAAAATTTTACCTTCGTGTTTTTAACATTCCTTTCTTCCATACAACGAGATTTACGAGTCTGAAGTTTTTAAAATCTATGTTTTTTTTATCTACATCTTTCTTTGTCTTCCAGTCCCATTTTTTTTTTCCTTCCCACAAAAGTAGTGACAAGTGTTCCAAAAGTCCGACATCAACAGTTGCGGAAAATAAAATATTTTGGCAATCCCTGCCTCTCAGCTATCGAATGCGTGTTTGTTTCTTGTCAGCATTTTTCTAAGGTCACCATAAGAATTAATGAAATTGCTGAACGAACCTTACTAACATTGATCAGGACGTAACAACCTATTGTTTTCTTTATTTAGACTTCCAATGTGGAGTTCCTTTGTAGTCGCTCTACTCGCAAGAAGTAACAGCCAAATTCATCTCAAATCACATCCGGCTGTCTCTAAAAGGTATACATTGAAAATATTCTGCCGAGGTCGACTTTGCTTTTCATCCTTTCGGGGGTCGATTAAATAAGTACCAGTTACGCACTGGAGTCAATATAATCGACTTAATCCGTTTGTCTGTCCTTGCTTGTCCTCTCTGTATTTAGCCCCTTGTGAGAAGTAAAGAAATAGGTATACATTGAATAATGTGGTCTGAGATAAACTATACCTGAAAAGAAGGAATTACAATGGCTTGAATACTATTGGCTGTGGGTCTGCTCAATCAGAGCCGATCTGGCACTAAACAACAATTCGATTATAGATAGTTATCTCTATAAATACACAATGTGAGTGGATTTTTTAAGGAGCCCCTAAGACCAGCAAGTTTTTGAAACACACACACATATTTGTTTCATTTCTGAACGAGTAGTACTTACCAAATAAAAGACATAAGCCCTGCCATTACAGTTGGATCTTTTCAATCTGTGGCGTTTATGGAATTGCAACGTATGTTAAAACGCAAGAATCATCGAATACCGACAATATTTATATATTTGCAGTTTTGAAGATAGAATCAGTTTAAATTGTTAACTGCACACGGAGATTTGATGTAATTTATCAAGATTACAAGCTAAAAGAAATTGTTCTTAGGTTAATTCACGACTGAAAATTATGGTATTTTGAACAATGAAACAATGATTCAAATCAGAACCTTTTTATCTATTTATTTTTTCTTTACAGAAATGTTTTATTTTTATTTTTTGGTCGAATAAATCACGACTTTTATTTACCTTTTAAATGCTTCCTGGGCAACGCAGTTTTTCCGATTTTGTTTCCTCATAACTTTCAGAAAAATAGCTCTTTTTATAAAGAAATGGTAAATTTTGGTGGTAAAAATTTACCAAAGAAATTTTCCGCATACAACTTTCAGATGATGTAGAGTACAATTATATCGGAATTTGTTGCGGAAAAAAAAAGGATAATTTTCGATCCTTTCGATCTTTTCACTAAAAAAAACAACACTCGGATTTTTTGCATGGAATCAAGTACCCTGACCTCCCAATATGCTGCAAACGCCTTATTTTTGTTCAGAAAAAAGGTAGTGTGGGAAACCGCACTAATCATTGGAAATTTTTCTTTTTTTGCGTTGAATGAATTCCGGTGACCTTTTAATAAGCTACAAAAGCCTTTTTGGGGTTCAGAAAACAGAGTGGGGTGGGATGGAACCCACAGAAATTTCACCCCACCCCCATTTTCAAATAGTTCTTTCTATTTCTTTACCCATAACTTTAGATAACATTTTGCAGAAATACGTTTTCGAGAGAGTGTGGATTACATTGGATTGAAAATTCAAAGAAGTTTGAAATGAATAAGTGAAAATGCAGAGTTTATAGAAGTTAGTGATAACGAAGTGTGTGGAGAAATAACGAACGATAAATTCATCTAAAAATAAAACACGGCAGAGTTTTTGCATGTATGTGTGAAACGAAGTAAAAGTATAATATTAAAACAAAAATATCTTTTTCCTACCTCTTCAAATCACTGGATATAATACATATAATAATTCCAGATCGCAGAATAGATTTGAAAAACTAAAGCATTTTCCCTTTGCAATTTTTTACACCGAAACGAGTTTCATTTTTGTGTGTGGGGAGAGAGAGATGGGGGTAGAAGGGAGAGAGAGAGAGAGAGAGAGAGAGTGGGTGACGAAGTTTATCTAAACTTTGAATGGTGTAACAATATATCATAATTATATATATCATTAAATATCATCATCATCATTTAACGTTTGCTTTCCATGCTGGCATGGGCTGGGCGGTTTGACTGAGGACTGGCAAGCCAGGAGGCTGCAATAAGGCTCCAGTCTGTTCTGGCAAGGTTTCTACAGCCGGATGCTCTTCCTAACGCCAACCACTCCGCAAGTGTAGTGGGAGCTTTTCAAGTGTCACTGGCACGGGGGCCAGTCAGATGGTACTGGCATCAATCACATCGGCCGGTATCCCCACCCTTCCCAAACAAAAATAAGGGGTTTGCAGCATATTGGGAGGTCAGGGTACTTGATTCCACGCAAAAAATCTGAGTTCTTTTTTTTTTTAGTGAAAATCGTGCAGGATCAAATAATACCAAAAATAGTTGGCATGTACACTTCTCGTATATCTACAAAATACAATCATAATCTACACCATCTGAAAAGTATTTATAGAAAATTTCAGTAAGAAATATCAAATTTTCTGAAAATTATGAGGGAACAAGATCAAGAGTGTACGTGTGTAAGCATACTGTTTTTTTCTGATGTCATTGTAGCTCCATTTCATTGGAAGTGAGCATAATCTATCAGTTGCACAATAGATTCCTTTTGATTATATCCGAGAGCAAGTTCTTAAATTTACTGAATCAACTCCAGAAGTAGAGAAAATTTTGTGGCTTCTCTTTACTAACAAGGCAATAATTCTGCCTTCTTTGATGACGAAGTTAAAACATTTTTAAGTGTGGTATATATGATTTAATTTCATTATGTGAATACATGACAATCTGTCCATTGCGTTTTTATCTTTAGAACCCTACCAAAGGGTTTGCTCCCTATAAGACACTCTAAATTACAGTGTACAACTGGTATTTAATCCACAAAAATGTTTGATTCAGATGGTTGATACCAGTGGCCCAAGAACGATGTTTGCTTAGTGGGTGCGAACTCATGTCCAAATTTTTTTTATAAACAAGGCTGACTCTTTTTTCAATCTCAATATCAAAACAAACACAAGTATAATAATATTTTTTTATTATTATACATGGAAAAGTAATGCTTCAAATCACTCCAAAATTTTTTTTTATACTCGCTCGTTTTGGCGATGAAGTTTTCCAAGATGATGTCCAACGTCTTTTCATTGCACAATATTTTATGTATATGCATTACAGGACAGTGTCAGACAATGCTGTATCGTTGTGGTTAGGAGTCAAGTCTTCAAAAAAAAAAAAGGGAAAATTTTCCAATGATTCTGGGATGGGGTGGGCAGTTTCCCACTCCACCTTTTTTCGAACAAAAATAAGGGGTTTGCAGCATATTAGGAGGTCAGGATACTTGATTCCATGCTGAATATTCTCTCGCTTGATGCAATATACATTCTCATCACAAAGTCTTGTCCAAAGTGCTTTCAGAAAAATGGTGATTTGGTGAACAAAGTTCAATGCATCAGTGACCAAGGCAACCATAAATCCAACTTTTTGGAGGACAAAGTTCAGAGAGTGGTTTTCGCAGTGTACAAAATATGTACCAGGGAGCATGTATTTTAATCTCTTTTGTATGCCTGAAATGTTTCCGCTCATGGTGCATGCACTATCAAAGGCAAAAGCAGCATAATTTTGACGATTTTGTATGTGTATTTTGTTTAAAATGGGCCTTTTAACTGATGTCACTGGTTTACCGACCCTTTTCAGAAGACGACAGCGTGTAGTTCTGGATTCAATTGTTTCACCAATGCGCTTGGCAAAGTTCTCCACTTGTAAGACTTGTCTTCTTTACAGCTTCGCACTTAATTTGTGAGGCAGAAGGTTGAGAAACAGCCCTCGACTGACTCTTGTTGTCTCTTTCATGATATCTTCCATTTATTTTAGATATTTCATATGTTGATTTATCTTCTGCAAGTTCAGAAGTAATAACAGATTTCTCTGAAGCAGTTAAATCACATTTACGACCTATAATTACACAATTATCAAACTACTCGTTAATAATTTGGAACATCGAAAATTCGTGGAAATCATGCAAACGGTGGCAGTTTGGGCGGAGGTAAAGAATATGTACACCACCCTTTTCGGCGTAACAAAAGCCCTAACCTAACCCTAACCATAATCCTAAACCCTAACCCGGCAGAGATAAAGAACACGTACACCACCCATATTTGGCGTAACAAAATCCCTAATCCTAACCCCAATCCTCACCCTAATCCTAAACACCAGGTGTACATATTAACCCTAACCCTAAACAACGGGTGTGTGCATTCTTTATTTTCGCCGGCGGTTTGTTTACAATTGTGCAAAACATCACGTTTTTTACATACCACACGTATATAAATGTTGCCATCATTCTGTAGAAATTTCGTTAAATAAATTTTAAACAAAATAAACACATGTTACAATGTGAAACACAGTGCACACATACATGCACACGCGCACACACACACATGCAGATAGACAGATAGATACATAAATACATACATACATACTTACATATACATACATATATATATATATATGTGTGTGTGTGTGTGTGTATGTTATAATTTAGAACAAACAGTGAAAAGTTGTCATTATAGTACTCAGAGTTTCGAATGTCAGAGCGAAGAGCTACGATACATTCTCGTCGGCTATTAATGGCAACAGGCGCTATGAAAAGCCTCTTAATAAAAGGGAAGTTACTCTAATAGGTAGAAAAATAAAAAAATACCCGCAACCATATTCTCACAATACATAGACCTCTTGTGTTCACAACGTCTACATATGTACAAACATGTATACATACATGCACATTCACACGCACAAATACATATGTATCTACGTACTCATACATACACACATGTATATGTGTGTACGCAACCTCATCCTCATATACACATGGGTGCTTACATGCATATACGTAACATAATACATATATATATTTAGACCAGTGTTTCCCAAACTTTTCGCATCAAATTGCAATATCGGCCAAAAATGCTCCATCGCCGACCTGTGTAAAAAAAACCCGGACACAACCTCCCCAAGACAACCCCCCCCCCCGTATAATTTGACACATCCTATATCGTAGATTTGTTGCCCTGTTGGTGCCGCTTGGACTAAATATGCAGTTGTTTACAAATTCCTCATTGTGGGTTTGGTTTTGATATTTGTGTCCATAAAATTCTGACGTTAGCTCTTATGCAGACAGATTAACTTCTGGAAACTTGCGCTTTCTTTTACACTGATTTTCATTCTCTCCAAATGAGCCATTGATCAGAACTACCGATGCAAAATTAAATAATGATTGTATTATAAAGGAAAAGAATAAAACCTTTTAATGAGAACCATGTGTCTGGTGCGATGCAGCTAGTGCAGATACATTCAGTTTCAAGCTGGTCAGCTTTAGCCGCAAGTCTCCTTGTGTCACATCCAGTCCAATTCTTTTATGGGAAAGTAAAGTTCCAACAAGGTTAAATCCAGATTCAACCAGGTATGTGGTAGGGAAGGCAAGCAAAAGTAATTTCAGATGTTTCCACTACTACGGGTTGCTTGAAGCTAACTTTCTTACACCTCGATCCTTGGAACTAACATATATTGATTATTCATTTTTATACTTTTTGTGATCTAGTTATATGTTTTATAAAAATATATTTTATTTTTTATTTATGATTTGGTTTATGTATACCACTGTTTGAATTGCATAATAGTGTTTTTTTCTCTAATTTATATATATATATATATCTGCTACGAAACTCTATAAAATGTTCAAATTCCCCACAAAGGAATTGATTTGATTTGAAAACCCCACTGGATTGGGAGAAAGCGCTAATAATCCGAATGATATGATCTGAATGATATGATAGATATATATGTAAAAAATGTAATATATAAATAAATATCTATAAATATGAACCATCCGATCTGATTACCTCATTTTTTCTAATATATATATATATATATATAATATATATATATAAAATTGAATTTTTTAATGTTGATGATGCTTTAACTCAGTAATATATCTTCCTCGGAATTTGGGGGTGTTTTCTTTTTATTTATTTTAGCTCTTCGTTCCTAATTTCTAAGACTGGGAAAGGTAAGTTGGGAATCCAATATTGAATTTTGGAGCCCCAGAAAATTTTAGAGTGTGCAAGTGCACCCTGCACCCCTATTCCTGGGCCCTTGATCGATACATCCTATTTGCAATGTCTTTGTAATTAGTAACACGCTTTTTATTCTGCAGTCTAATTGTACTTAATAACGTCACGTTGGAATGAGCAGAATTTATTCACAAAGAATGTGGCTCAAGTGAATCCACATGGCTAGTCTTCAGTGGTGCAGGAAAACTTTTACTAAATAATGTTTTAAAGAAACAGCGCTGAAGTTGATGTTAATGGCATATGAACTTACATTTTGACAGTAAGATATTTTAAAATTCTTTCTTGATATGGAAAATTTCTTTTTAGATGCCCACTTATGAAATCCGTATCTTTAATTTCTATAGTTCCTTTTACAGTCAAACCAATAATCTGTTAAACTTAAGTTTAGAGTCTGATAGTCTGTGGTATGGTTTCAATACTTGTTCAGATCAATTTTTCTTGATTTTCAAAAATACTTCCTTTGAGAAAAGCATACGCATAACTTTCGTAAGCTCTTCAATATTTGTGCTATCAAAGAAACAACTGGCTCAATAAGCAATGAGAAAGTCTCAGAGAGCTACAATTTTGGGATAAAAGATTAGGTGAATCCTCCTCGAAAATATGAAAGACCAAGTTGACCTCTGCAGGATTTGAAGCTAGAACATAAAAAGTCGTAACTAAACTCTCCAAACATTTTATCCGACGCATTAAAGAAAGATGCTGCGAGAAGAGACAGATGACTCAATGAGCTTATGTAGAAGGTGATATGTTGAATACTTGTTTAAAGAAGAAAAGAAAGCAATAAAAGAATCGAGAGAAAATACTGTGTATTGGTGCAGTGTGTTAGTGATGGGAAATTTGCCTATTAATCAGACCCTCCCACTTTTCTTTGATGCAGTCTTTGTTTGCATATATATTAGTCTCACCTTCCCAGTAAGTTTCTGACTTCACAGAAAAAAGGTCCTTCGGTGTACTTGTTATGACATTGTTATAAATATGCAGTCTCCAGCAGAGGTTATCAGATGTGAGATTTGGTATGTAGAAGCTGCGAAGGTTTTTAATTGTGAGCTGTTTACGTTTTGGTGTTGTTGAATGAGACTGTTGTCATGTCATCCTACAAGGATGTTTACAATCTTTTTTGTTTATAGAAGTATTGCCAGGCTTCTAACAAACTAAATAATTACAGAATGTATTAAATGAAGTCACGAAAGATAATCAATAGCTTGTTTCAGGTTTTATTCAATTGTTACTTAAATACCAACTGCAACGAATTTGAAAAAAGACAAATGTTCGTATTATGGTTGATAGTTTGTCTACATCAAAAATCTCAAAGTCACTTTTTCGACCGTTCTACAGACAACCGTTTCCCTGTCGGCATAGGCGCCGAAGTAAGCATCATACCAGTATCCCTAACACCATTTATCAGGAAACCCACATCAATTCTTCCACAGGCAGTCAACCATTCTCGATTCCAACTTTGGCAAATAGTCTTTTACTCTGGACTTAGGCCTGCGTCAAGTTTTATTAATAGATTTTTTCCATCGTTAAATTGCCAAGTGCTATTTTAGGAACTGATTTCCTACACCATTTTGGCTTTTTAGAAGATATTAAGCAGTGTAAGTTTTTGATGCTACTCCCAACATCAGTGTGCAAGGTATAACTACCCAGATGTCCACTGTCAGCGCGGTTATTTTAGTCAGCAACCACACGGTACAACTTTATTCTCCTCAAGTACCCAGAAAGTTCGCCCAGTGTTTCTCAATGATTTTACTTTAGTTGGACAAGTGAAATACATTCCCTGTCTCAAGGAACTTGTGCGTAAAAAAATATTATATATCTTTATTAATAATTTTATTTACCTTTTATGAAATTAGATTTCATAAGAGATTATGCAAATCGTATCACTGACTTTAAAAGGTTTGGCTGAGCTAAATCCATGAGATGCTACAAAGATAAATTAAATGCAGCTATCTGGGTCACGATCGTGACCTGTCAACCTGTGCCTGATGACCACGATCATGGCCCGTCGCGCTTTATGTGTTAAATATGAAAAACGATATCTGAACTTGAAATACTTCAATTTTACTTTCAACCCGAACCTCATTATAAACATTAGAAACTCATATTTAGATTTAATTCCATCATAGACCTGAAAAAAAAAAAAGAAGAAAAAAAAACATTATCTCTTGGCAACTCGAAGTGTAAATAGTATTGGCGGAGGTAAAGATCATGGACCGCACCCCCTTTGGGATTTAGGGGGTGGGGGTTATTTTTACATGAATACACTATATAGAGGGCGGAGATTCCGAATCTGCAAAAAAAATCTGCATTTCAAAATTTATATCCCCCACTCCTAAATTTCTTAAATTTTCACTTAAAAAAAAAAAACATTTGTTTAGGCGAAATACGTAGAAAAATATGGAGATTATGATTCTGAAAAAAAAATTTTGTAAAATTTCAATTTTTCAAAAAGAAATAATAAACACCCCTCCCCTCCGCCCTATGAATGACAAGAAGTGAAATTAAAGTGTTTTCTCTACTAATGTTTCACGCATGCACAGAATTATAAAATAGCAGACGCAAAAAGTATCTAAACAGAAAACCTGACATGCTAGAAACGCGTTTTCAAAATTTTAATACGAGTTACCAAAGAAGAAAAAATTTCAAAATTTAAATACGCCCCAACCGGAAATCTGACAAGCTAGAAACAACAGCCGAATCGAGGATCAACTTTCTAAATCCGAATTATCAAAAGAGAAAAATAAAAATTTTAATGTAATTTTATTGTGTGTGTGTGTGTGCAAAAAGTGTAATTTGTATATACCTCTCTTCCAAAAGACCGCCAACCACATGTTCGTCATGAAACATTAGCAGAGAAAACACTTTAATTTCACTTCTTGTCATAGGGTGAAGGGGGGCGGATGTTTTTTTTTTTTTTTTTTAAATTGAAATTCTACAGAATTTTTTCCCCAGAATCATAATCTCTGTATCTTTCTATGTATTTCGCCAAAAGAAATTTTTTAAAAAAAGGGGAAATTTAAGAAATTTAGTGGGGGGGGGGGTAAATTTTGAAATGCAGATTTCTTTGCAAATTCGGAATCTCCGCCTTCGATATAGCGTGTTCCTGTAAAAAAAGTTTTAAAAATCGCAAAGAAAAATCTTTACCTCCGCCGAAGTATTTCGCAAAGATAGTTTTTAATTTTGATAGGAGTGGCTGTGTGGTAAGTAGCTTGCTTACGAACCGCATGGTTCCGGGTTCAGTCCCACTGCGCGGCATCTTGGGCAAGTGTCTTCTACTATAGCCTCGGGCCGACCAAAGCCTTGTGAGTGGATTTGGTAGATGGAAACTGAAAGAAGCCCGTCGTATATATGTATATATATATATATGCGTGTGTGTTTGTGTGAGTGTGTTTGTCCCCCTAGCATTGCTTGACAACCGATGCTGGTGTGTTTATGTCCCCGTAACTAGCGGTTCGGCAAAAGAGACCGATAAAATGAGTACTGGGCTTACAAAAGAATGAGTCCCGGGGTCGAGTTGCTCGATTAAAGGCGGTGCTCCAGCATGGCCGCAGTCAAATGACTGAAACGAGTAAAAGAGTAAAAGAGAAACAAATAAATAAATTGTGAAAACGGTGCAGTCCTAAAAGAACTCTTTGGAATAGAATATGTTAAAAGTCTAACGAGTCATCATCTGTAACCAAGCAATAGCGTACCTCATAAACGAGGGGAGATAACTCGCAGTTATCCCACCAGGTGTCAGTTAATGCCATTAAGGTTGACGATTGCTCACATGTTGTGCAATGCCATCAAATATATTTATATTACATCTGAAAAGAAAACTATTTCATCATTAATATTTTGTGGTATGCTTATTCCTGAAATAGTCCAAGTTTACAATATCGGTAAGTTCTATATTACTGTATATTTACTTACTCTTTAAGTATATTTAATCGCTATTTCAGTAGTCACGTTCGCAAAATGCCTGATTCGCCTTTCCTATTTAGATCTGTTTATAAAATGAAATTAGTTCTTTTGTCGTGAAACATACTGTTAGCTGTTAGTCACTTTTTTTAATGTTAGTCATACTTTTGTTTTGCTTCAGATATTTAGTTTACTTATTGCCGGTTGGTATATTTGATTTTGGGCAATCTTTCGTCTCTAGTAGACCTTTCCGTCGATTTCCGTAAAAAAAATTTTTTTTTTTCACATATGGGCTTGCGGGAACTTTTGAAGTAATGAGAGCGAAAGAGACTAAGAGAAAGCGATTGTATGACGAGGGAAGTTCTTTTGGAGTTACCGTGCATTGATGTACATGTGTGTGTTTGATGGGGTGTGGGAGACAGACAGTATGTTGTGTAAGTGAAGTGCTTCTGTTAGTGTGTGTGAAAGAAAGAGATAACTGAAATTTTTTACTCGGTGTATGTGTATATGTATGTATATTACTTCAAAAGTTCCCGCAAGCCCATATGTAAAAAAAAAAATTTTAACGGAAATCGACGGAAAGGTGTACTAGAGACGAAAGATCGCCTTAAAGTCATTCCAGCTGTGACTACCCCATCGTTTGGTATGTCCAAGAGCGCATTATTCCACGCGCTTTTCCTAATTTAAGACAGTATGGAGTGATTTGAGAGAGAGATTACTAGGTTGCTGTTTCTTGTAGCTTGAGCGACCACTTAGAGGTTCTCCTCAAAGATTTCCTTAATTCCTTACACTTTAACGTGCTTGCTCACATTATCAGTATCTGTGTTGTATATTTTTGAAATGTTATTAGTTTAAAATCACAAATAAATAAATCTACTCTTCCTCAAGTCTTTTACAGGTGAATAATTAACTTCAAGATAGTCATTTATATAAACGTAATAACTTCAAGATCTTTTACGTATTATTTTATTTCAAATGAGTTTCTGTTTTGAGCAGTTAAAACTGATATCTTTTTATCTTGTAATAAGTTTTCTTTTATTATGAAATCTAATCACGATAGGGTACCTTTCGTCACAAAAAATGTTTGATTTGAATGCCGTAAAGGAGTAAATTACTGTTTATACATCTCTAATGTACAAGTATCCTGTACAAATAAAATAATAGTCAGTGTTAGTACATAAAAGATTTTTTTAAAATTTCAATCTTTTATCTAGTTTTCTAGATTTTTTTTTTTATTACGAATTTTCACGAAATTTTTTCGACCCTGTTTTCCGTATAATGGAATTAATATGATTATGACCCCCTCCCCTTACTTTCCACTGTTTTTCTATATATTTTTTAAAATTCTTGTTTTTAAAATTAGTGTTAGTATCAGGGTCCGATTCTGTCATTCGTTTCTCTTTATAATTTTTTAAATACATCGAAATCAAAAGTGAAAAACTTTTTAAACAATCGCGCATGCGCGCGTATGAGAAAATCATTTACTATCAGAAAATTGTTATTAAAATAAACTATCTGTAACAGTTTCTGTCTACCAAGTCCACTCAGTAGAAGACACTTGATCAAGGTGCCACACAATGGGACTGAACCCAAGTTGCAGGTAACCCTTCTTTACCCTGTTATCATATAGTCCAAGTATCCAAAACTTCACCAACTTCATTTTCCTCTTATAAAGAAGGCTTTCATTTTTAGCAAAAAGTCAATTGACAGTCTTCACACTTTTTCACATAACCCTGGATTTCATATGTGAAACGCCAGGGACAAACTGCATGTCCATGAACAATATTAGCAGACAGACAGCTGTCTAGTGGTACGAATATTGCAGGGAAATAGGTACCTAAAAATTATTGATAGACAAGAAGAAATTAGGTGGACCGAATCATATAGTTCAGGTAGATGAAAGCCTTTTTAAGAGTGAAAATGAAGTTGGAAGAGTGGTGAAGAAAGGTTACCAGCAACTTGTTCCTGACTGAAAACATTTTGTGAAAATTCATAAAAATAAAAAAAAAATGTTATGAGGGATTTCAACATGTGCTTACATCATAACTCCTACGTTTGGGGGAGTGGTGACGATGTCAATTTTAAATGTACATTTTATCACTCTCGTTTTCTTTTAGAGTTATGATGTAATTTGGTTGAGTCATTTTAAATAGAACAATAGACAATAGTTTGCTGTGTTACTTTTGTTTATTGAGTTAACCATATGGTATGAAGTCATTTTCAAGATCTATAGGTGCAAGCATGGGTGTTTAAGAAGCTTGCTTCCCAACCATGTGACCTTGGGTTCAGTCCCATTGTGTGGCACCTTGATCAAGTGTCTTCTACTGAGTGGACTTGGTAGACAGAAACTGAAAGAAGCCCATCTTGTATGTGTTTGCTTCCCCATAATTTAGCAGTCCAGCAAAAAAGGTATCAGGTTTAAAAACTAAGTGTTGGGGTTGATTTCTTCGACTAAAAGGGGGTGCTCCATCATGGCTGCATTCTAATGACTGAAACGATGTGAGTTTCTATGCTATCAGTCCACATTGGAATCTTGGGCAAGAATGCCGAATCCTGAATTCAGTTCACATATATGGGATGTGTGTGTGTATATATATATATATATGCATGCACATATATACTCTTGTCTATACACACACAAGTATATACATGTGTGTGCACATTATATATATGTATACTAGCAGCTAAGCCCAGTTTCACCTGGTTGGTTTGGATGATGTGGTTGACTGTAAAACCTGCTGTGTAAGCATTCGACTTAGGTTAAAAAACAATTTTAGAATGACTTTTTTCTGTCAAAACACTAAAAGTAACTGACCAACAAAAAAAAAAGAAAATCAAGATTCAACCGAATGAAAAAATAAACCCTAATACTAAGTGAACAAAGATGAACCATCCCACTTCCACTGCACACACACACACATTCACATACCCCCCCCCCCATTACATACACACATGTATTCAGAGTTGAAATGCTGCTTGATTTATTTTTTCAGCATACAATTTTCATCATCCCACTACCAAGTATGACATTATTCCTTCTTTCCTTATTCATCTATCACTCCTTCCTTTCTCATTCATAAGCACAAGAGTATTATTATAGTAGATTATCTTGGTAATCATGGGAACTATGAAAAAATACAAAGCCCAGCATCACCACTGGATCATTCTACACATCTAATTTTTCATACAATTCCACCCAACCGTTTGACCATGAATCCCAAGACAAAGAATCGCCCATGTCAAATTTATATGTATAGATTGATATATATATATCAATGTATATATGTTTGCACTGGGTATGACTTTAAACTGCACCAAGTGGTGAGGTTCCAGTTTGGGGGTTTTAGAGAGCATGGAGTCACCACTTAGCCCTTAATTACCATTACTCCCAGGTCTGTTCTGACTCAGAGCAGTAGTACCCATCAGAGTTCCATCTATGGGTTAAATAGATTTCACAGGGGCAGCGGAGGCTCTTGTTATTTTGACAAAGCCATGGGGAAGGCAGCTTTTCTAGGAGACTTGCAATAGAATGGATTCTACTAAAGGCACCAATACCAAGAGGTGATGGATTAAGTTTACTCCCCAAGAACCAATGTGGCCCATTGACCAAGCTCAACACAGTCTCCTATCCAAATTCACTAATATGACGTGAGAAAACTAAAAAAATAAATGTTTGTGTTTGTTATTCATGTCAATTTAATCATCACCACCAAAATCAGCATTTAATAACTGTTTTCCATCCTGGCATGGCCAGGGTCCACAGTCTGTTTTTGCTTGGTTTCTATGGCTGGATGCCCTTCCTAATTCCATTAAAAGTACTATTATTTGATTTTTGTGGAAATAAACATTATTAATATAAAACCTCTTTTTCAGATTACAATTCTTGAATGATGAGGACCACCACTGCTGAAAAATTGGCTAAACTTCAAAAAACACCTCAAAACATCCGTAACATTTGTATTTTAGCTCATGTTGATCATGGTAAGTAATGCTGATAAATTACTTAAAGCCACTGAACTGTGTTTAAATTCATTGAGTGTGTAGTATTTAGTATTATACACCAATATTTCTGGACATTGTTATTGTCTTAGTTGTTATAGTCACAATATTCTGGCTGTTGTGCCCTCTGGTGTACTTAGATGCCTGTTGTATTCAATAATGCTCTTACTGTTTATTTAATCCATGGGGTTAGATTGTTGTCCATAACACAGATACTCTTATATTAGATGTTTTCCTGTTTGTGATATTGTTTGCTTACTTCACTTGAACCAAAGCATGTATGCATAGATGTGCACACACACACACACACATATATATATATATATATATATATATGAAGGGCATCCAGCTGTAGAAACTCTGTCAGATCAAGATTGAAGCCTGGTGTAGCCCTCAGTCAAATCGTCCAACCCATGCTAGTATGGAAAGCGGACGTTAAACGATGATGATATATATGAATGCATGTGTGTGTATATATATGTATGGGGAGAAAGACAGAACAGCAGTAATTGAATGTTCATCCGGTGAGTAAATTAAAGTACTTAACCAATACTGATAGTAAATATAAGCATTGATTATATTCACTATGTCATGTCCTGCAGAACAATTATGAGATGTAAATTAGGAACTTTAAACCTAACTTCTTTTTTACTTTTTATAGTTACACATTTAATGTTCTTACTCTTTTCATTAAAGATACCAATATGGTGTTCGTTTCTATGCTAGCCCTACTGAAGAACTTATCAAAGCCTAGTTCACAATCTATCTCTTTGAGCCATTTTATCTCTGAATGTTGTTTCTTATCTATTATTTTGACTTTGTTTCACATGAGTTGGCAATTTTCCTTTTTCCTCCATAATTGATCAGCCATGCCTTATTGCTTTTGCCCCCCCCCCCCAGCATTAGTGTGGGTACTCATGCCACCTAAAAAGCACTGGTGATAATACCACATAAAAAGCATCTAGTACCCTCTAGTTAGAGATCAGCTCTTCTTTATGCAGCTGTCCTCATCCATATGCACTATGAAACAACACTGAAAAATAAGACCAAGAACCCTTCCATATGCTTTCATAAGTTTCTCAGTATACTTATAGAGATGAACACCAAACACGTGCCTTTAATTAAGAAAGGACACTGTTTTCAACCATACAAAAAATAAATAAAAAGTTGGACTAAAAGTTCTTAATGTCCATAACCTAATTGTCCTACAGCACAATGGACATTGGATATAAGTGTTGATTGTTGTTCATATTGAGAGACTGCTCTCTAACTGGATGTCTGAGCATAGTTGTTATGTCTGTTTCAGATATATTTTATAATATAGTTTAGTCAAAATCTATATTGTGTTGTAAGAGAGATGACTGTATCTAGATAATTAAATAGTTATATACACCTATGTGTTAGGGCTCTAAAATGGGCTCTTAGTATTATTTCTTTTTATTGTAAGTTTGATTTCTCTGTGTGTGCACACACATACATACATAAATATGTATTTAAAATATTTCTTTTAAGTTTTGTTAGATTTGAATATGAAGGAAAAACCCAATAGCCATGTAATATATTTTTGTGTGTGTGTATGTATATATATATATATATATATATATAAAATTTGGAATTTTATATTTTTTATATTTTATATTTTTTTAATTAATTTTATTTCTATGTATTGGCTTATAATTTTCACTGTTTGATTTGCCTAATAGCGGTTTTATCTCTAATTTAATATAATATATATATATATATAAATAACAATAATCTTACAGTTATTTTATATTAACAAAATATATTTGCGTTATGTAGCTTAATTTTTCCATCTATATTATGTATAATTTTTTTATAGGAAAGACTACCTTGGCTGATTATCTTGTGGCTAGTAATGGCATCATTTCCCAGAGGATGTCTGGAAAGGTAATCATTTCTGTGTTTTTTTTTCATGAATTTTATCTTGTTTTATGTTGTTGCTCATGATCCATCAACTATCATACCACTGAACTAACAAGCTGTGTACCACTCCTGCCATAAGCCACCCAGGGCACCTACATTCATGTTGCATTTCAGTATTGACACCTTGTACAAAACTCTATGGTTAATCCATTATCCCCAAATCTGCAGCCTTCTGAGATTCTCTTCCAGCCAACATCTTTCCCTACATGTATTAACTTAAATATAATTGCATTGGACTGGTAAGGCTAAGGATATTCTTCTTCTTAGTGTTGTGAAATAAAAACAAAATTCATCTTCTTCTGACCTGTGTTGGATAGGTTTATGCATCATCTTACTTTCTAATTTTTCTAATTGTCATGAAATCTATATGAAAATGCAATGCTTATTCATTCATGTTATTTTTAATTTAGTTTGTCAAAATATTCTTGTGGCTTTGAAACCATGACCCTTCACTGACAAAATTCGGAATTTCAGCGCATGATCTCAGATCAAATCACTTGTTATGCAAGTACATCTCTGTAAATCTAAATGTAAATGATTAAAAGCCACATCATCTCGGAATAGCTCTCTGTAGTGAAGACGTTTTAGAGTCTAAACTACTCAAGGTTAAGACATCTTTTAGCCTTCACATTTATTTTGGTATTTTAAAGGTAAACTGGTAAATGAGTATTTTATACTTGTATACTTGTATGAACTGAAACCAAAATATCATCACCACTTTGCCATGCTTACATGGGTCAGATGGAATTTGCAGAGGCAGATTTTTCTGTAGCTTGATGCTGTTGCTGTCTTTAACCCTCACCTGTTTTCAAGTAAGATATTTCCCAATGGTCAGACATGTTTTTTATGGAGGACTGGAAACAAACAAAATCACTTGTATAACAGTGACACTTGCTTACAACCATCACATGATGTCAAGACATTGTGTGTGCTGGTATTTCCTTTGATAGATGGAAGGGAAATATATACATGGGTATATTTCTACCAAACCTACTCACAAGGCATTGGCCCAGAGCTATAGTAGAAGTACCTAAGGTACTGTACTGTGGGACTGAACCTGAAAACGCATAGTTGAGAAGCAACTACATGGCCATGTCTGCATCTATAGATTGTGTTTGAATTTTTAACAAAAATATCATCACAAGTCTTTTTATTTTTGAGATTATCTATTCTCTTCAGGTCTTATATTTATTTATATATTCTGAATGTAATAAAGAACTAGCTTACAAATAAGTTCACAATATCCAAAATGCATTTCTTTATCCTGGTTTTAATTAGTTTTTGTATCAAACTATTTAATGCATTTGGTGACAGTAAAACAATTTTTGTTTTAGAAATATCACTGTATTTTAGTAATAAAACTTTGTTTTGAAATTTGTAGATCCGTTACATGGACAGCAGAGAAGATGAACAGTTACGAGGGATTACTATGAAGTCCAGTGCAATTTCTTTACATTATGTACATGGTATGTTAACTTAATTTTCTTTTCATACACTACAAAAACAAAAGTTTATTATAATAATTCCAGAACTTTAACTGGCACTCCTTTGGTTATGATAAGAGTTCCAGTTGATTTGATCAGCGGAGCAGCCTGCTCGTGAAATTGTGCAAGTGGCTGAGCACTCCACAGACATGTGTAGTAGTTTTCAGAGAGATTCAGCGCAACACAAAATGTGACAAGATTGACCCATTGAATTACAGGTACAACTCATTTTTGCCAACTAAGTGGACTGCAGCAATGTGAAATAAAGTGTTTTTCTCGAGGACACAATGCACTGCTGGAAATTGAACTCACAACCTTGTGATCACAAGCCTAGCCACTAAGCCACATGTCTTCATTTAGAGAACTAATTGTGTTCCTAGTTTCCAGAAACTATTTGCTGAGCTATCCATAGTTGGTATTTCCTGAATACTCTCAAATATTCATCATTTATCACATCACTCTTAGTTCCCTGTCAGTACCACAGATCCTCCTGCATTTAATACACTAGTAAATTCTTATCAAATCACTACATGCAGCAGCATTAGACTTTTAGCATCAATAATCTATAACGTATTTGTTATTTCTTTGCCTTCATGTCCTTCGCTTCCTCATTAATATTCTTACTAACTTCAAATTCCATTGAGATTGACTTTGCCTTTCATCCTTTTAAGGTTCAATAAAATGAGTACCAGTGAAACACTAGGGTTGATGTAATCAATTTGCCCCAAAACTTCTACTGTTACAACACTATTGTTTCTGTTAGGGCTAAGTTCTTCCAATCCAGTTTATATTCTGCTTTTAACAACCTCTTATAGTAACATATCCAATGAGAAATACTGGTGTGCATAGAGGCTGTGGTCATAGTGTAACAAACTTTAAAGTGATCAAACTAGTTTTCCTCTGCTATAGATTTCCTTTCATCATCATCCTCAAGGAATATTTATTGAACAAAATACCTTTTGGCTTCCACATCTTCTTTATCCAAGTTATGATTTTTCATTTAGACCTTCCTTAGTGGAGGCACATGGCCTAGTGGTTAGAGCAGCAGACTCGCGGTTGAGGGATCGCGGGTTCGAATCTCAAATGCGATGTGTGTGTTTATGAACGAAACACCTAAGCTCCATGCAGCTCCGGCAGAAGATAATGGCAAACTTCTGCTGACTCTTTCGCCACAACTTTCTCTTACTTTTTCCTCCTGCATCTTGCAGTTCATCTGCGACGGACCGGCGTCCCATCCAGGTGGGGAAGCTATATGCCAAGGAAACCAGGAAACCGGCCCTTATGAGCCAGGCATGACTTGAGAAGGAACAAACAAACCCATTTAACCTTCCTTGCATTCAGTCTAAGCACATTGACCGCTATTCTATGTTCACATTTGTGAAGGCACGTGGCTTGGATATTTGGCTCACAATAGTAAAGTTGTGAATTCAATTCCCAGCAGTGTGTTGTGTTTTTGGGCAAGAAACTTTAATTCTTGTTGCTCCAGTTACTCAACTGGCAAAAATGAGTTGTATCATGCTGAATTCCCTGAAAGGGTATGTGTGTCTGGAATGCTCAGCCACTTGCACATTAATTTCGTGAGCTGGCTGTTCGGTTGATAGCATCAACTAGAACGCTTGTTATCATAACTGACAGAGAGCCAGACATTGAGGAAACGATTTGTCCACAAATATTTGATAATCATTTTTCTTTATCTTGACAAAGTTTTCATTTTAATTAAGTCACTAAATGGGTTCTCTTTTATTTCAGAACAAGAGGATTATTTGATAAATCTAATTGACTCTCCTGGACATGTTGACTTTTCTAGTGAAGTGTCGACAGCTGTACGTCTTTGTGATGGTGCTATTATTATTGTTGATGTCATTGAAGGAGTCAGCCCACAGGTCAGTATCTTTTCATTTTTCTTTCTGTTTCAAAAATATTGAAACTTTTTCATGGTTTTCTGCTTTATAAAATTTACAGGTGCAGGCTTAGCTGTTTGGTTAAGATGTTTTCTTTGCAACCAAGTAATTTCAGGCTCAAACCTGCTGCATGTTACTTTGGGCATATCTCTTCTTTCTACCATGTATTTGTGTTTATTAGTAATTTCTTAGTGGAATTCTGTGCTGAAGTTCATATGTATATCTTTTAGTGATGTATACCAGTGAAGGATATAAAAATGAGTGAGAAAACTGAAAAGCTGGTGTTTCACAAATGAAGCCCTTTGAGATATTTGTTCTGCATCAAGTTAACAAATAGTTCCTTATCACGCTCACTATTAGAAATCCAGAGAATTTGTGGTTGATTTCTTGAAGATCTGTAACCAACAATGCTCTTTTCACTAATTACTATATAAAGTAAATAGAATCATGAATTATATTCAAGTGGTTTAAACAGCTGATAGATTTTGTAAGGAAAATTTATTGCAGAATATTATTACATAGAAGTTGAAGGTGGTGAGCTGGCAGAATTGTTTGCATGTTGGACAAAATGCTTAACAGCATTTCTTCAGACTGTATATTCTGAGTTCAAATTCTGCTGAGGTCAGACTTGCCTTCCGTCCTTTTGGGATCAATAATATATGTAACTATAGGACACTGGGGTTGTGGAGGTGCGTGGCTTAGTGGTTAGGGTGTTGAACTCGTGATTGTAAGGTTGTGGTTTCGATTCCTGGACCGGGCGATGCGTTGTATTCTTGAGCAAAACACTTCATTTCACGTTGCTCCAGTCCACTCAGCTGGCAAATATGAGTAATCCTGTGACAGACCGGCGTCCTGTCCAGGTGGGGAATTTCTACGCCACTGAAACCGGGAAACCGGCCTTTATGAGCATGACATGGCTTGAGAAGGAAACATTGGGGTTGATGTAATCAACTTGTCCCCTCTCCTAGATTTGCTGGCCTGACACCAAAATTTGAAACCAATATTACATAGAAGTTAATGTAAAGTAAAGCAAAGCTTGCTCTCTGTAATATTGTATGGTTGTAGAGTGGATAAATAGGACTGATATTCTAAATATAAATTTAATCTTTGCCATCTAAGGTTATGATTTTCGCCAAGCAATAACTGTACCTTGGATGATGTTCAGTCTATGTATATATCTCTCATTCTTGCTTTAATAGTCACTATAAACTCCATAGCATTTAAACTTGCCTTATCCAATCCAAATATTCTATTTTTGTTCAAACTTGTCAGATCTGACCTCTCACACTTACCCTACAATGTTGTAAAAATAAAAAACTGTGTCATCAAAATCTCATATCAATGAGATAATGCATGATTAATTTAAAACAATGTGAATAAATGAGCATTGCATTCAACAATAATCTAAATGCTAAAGGGTTGAAGCTGGAAAAAATACATTTAGTTAGTTTATTTAAATTAGTTTCAGAAGTTATATAAATGAATCTCTGAACAAGTTAAAATATTGTCTTTACTAGATCTCATTATAATACTCATTGTGTTGTTGCTCTAATTTACTTCTTTAGACTCATGCTGTGTTACGGCAAGCCTGGCAGGAAGGTATTAAACCAGTGTTGTTGCTCAATAAAATTGATCGACTGATACTTGAACTCCACATGGAACCTCAAGAGGCATATTTACATCTTCGGCAGATTCTGGAACATGTAAGTTTCTCTGCTTTTAATAACGTCTCTAACTCCTGATAGAATTCATATCTTGAATGTTTCAAATAGGTGCAGGTGTGGTGGTGTGGTAAGATGCTTGCATCTCAACCACGTAGTTCTGGATTCAGTCCTACTGTGGGGTACCTTGGGCAAGTGTCTTTTGCTATGGTCTGTCCAAAGCCTTGTGAGTGGATTTGGTGGACAGAAACTGAAAGAAACTCGTCAAGTCTATACATATATAAATGCAAGTTGTCTGTTTGTGTCAAGTTGTTGTCTACATCCTTTAACGAATTTTCGTGAAACTTCGCAAACATGTTGAAGTAATATCCAGTTTGTTACTAGACTCATTGAAGTTTAATAAAAATCTATAATTAGATGGCTAGGGCCCCTAAAAGAGTTCACACACACACACACACATATTATAGGGAGAGTACTTTAACAACCAAGGGAAATAACCCATTCATTTTCCTAGCCAAGGGAGATAACCCATTCAATTTCCTTTGCATCAAATGGTTCCCCAGGGAAATTCCACGGGACGCGTACGAAACATGACGGTTACTCACTTTACAGGCGCCGAAAACCACAAGATGGTAGAAACACTAACAAGCTCAAAGTTAATGGTCAAGGAATAGAAATTGACAATAGGTAGATCGTGCCGGTCAAAAAGTATTAAATATGTATGTAAATACATCAATAAGGGCTCAGATATGGTGGTTTTTGGAGAATAGGAGGGCAGGTAGGCAGATGAAATCAGTAATATAAGGTGGGCAGGTATATTTCCTCTAACGAGGCAAAGTGGCACATTCTGATCTTCGAAATCCACGAGTGGCATCCAGCAGTGGTGAATCTATCTGTACATCTTGAAAATGGCCAGCGTGTATATTTCACAGAAGACCATGCTCAAAACATATTTCTGAATCTACCAGAAACCACTTTGAGAGCTTTCTTCAAATTATGCCAATGTCATCTGTTTGCCTGAACACTGTTGTATGTTGAGGTTCCTGTGTACTATATCAGTGCACACAATAGATGGGCCAAACACAAGTAAGGATCACTTGTTGAGGACTGGGGAAGGACATGCTGTTATCAGAAGTGAGGCCACTGGGTAGGTGTACACTGTGCTCCCTAATCAGCAGAAGTACTTCTTTCTGCGTCTACTGCTGCACACTGTCAGACCTTCGAAGACACAATGGGGAAGTTTGCATGACCTGCAGAGAAGCCTGCGTCAAACCTGGACTACTGGAGGACAATGTTCACGGGGACCACACACTGGAGAAAGCAGCAGTCAGCAGAGCACCAAGTCTACTGCTCCGGTTATTTTCTATCATGTTGATGACCTGTGGCTTGGGTGAACCACTCAAGCTTTGGGCGACCCATAAAAACCAGTATGGCAGAGGACATCCTACAAAGGATTCAAAGGCAAACCTCAGCGGAAATTGCCACGTTCAATAACGCTGTTTAGAATGAGGCAGTACTTGACCTGGACACCTATGTGTGTGTGTCTGTTCCCCACCACCACTTGACAACTGGTGCTGGTTTGTTTATGTCCCTGTAACTTAGTAGTTCAGCATAAGGGTCTGATAGAATAAGCACCAGGCTTTAAAAAAAATATATGTACTGGGGTTGATTCATTCGACTAAAAAATATTTTTGGAGGTGGTGTCCCACCATGGCTGCAGCCTAATGACTGAAACAACAAATAAAAACATCAAAGATAAATATTAGTGTTTTTTATTTTGTTATTGTGTCTAAGTTGGGAGGTGAGAGTGCTTGTAGATCATTAAGGGTTGAGATTGGTCTGGTTGTCATTATCATTTAATGTCTGTTTAACATGCTAGCATGTGTTGGACTGTTTGACAGGATCTGGTAAGCCTTAGGGCTGCTCTGAGATCCTGTGTCAGCTTTGCCATGGTTCCTACAGTGAGGTTACCAAGTAGCTTGCAAGATGGGAAAAGAGAAAGGAAAAAGCTCCAGCAACTATGTGGTGGTGATAGTGGTTATTTGAGCTAGGAGATGGCTTAATGCCAAGTGTTGAAGGATTAAAGTACAAGAGAGACAAACATAGGTGTCTTACTGTAGAGGAGATACATGGCTACCACACATTATATAAGGATGGGCAGGGGAGTGCCAGAGCAAACTCTTTACAAGAAGGTGAAGAATTGAACATTAGTTTTATGAAATGAAGCTTAATGTACAGTTTAAAGATGTGCAGGTTAGTAAATTGTGTAAATACATTGGAAAATCCAAACTTTTGTAGACCACTGATCCTCAAATTGAAAGATAACATAATAAAATATAATGATAAACATTATATATTTACTATTTAGAATAGAAAATATCTGAATATTATTTATGGAAATACAATTAACATTTTAGAAAATTTCTGTTCTTGGTTTTGCTTCTAAAGAAACTTACTTTTTTTTTATGTAGATCAATGTTTTAACCAGTGAATTGTTTACTTCTGAATGGATGGAGAAAAGTTCCAATGTAAGTAATTTTTATAAACTTTAAGAATGTGTTTTTATTTTGAAATTAGCATTTAAGATTGTCTTCAATATTAGTTCAGTTTATTTTTGATATATATTTATTTTATGAAGTATCATATTTTAGAAAATGTTTTCAAAATAGTTTTGACACATAATCTCAGATCAAATAACTTGCTTGGCAAGTATACCTCTGAAATTTTCTAAATTGGTTTCTAGATATCAGCCATTGATGCTTTAATGAAATCATTATACAAATGTTACCATCCCTCTGCAATATAACATAGCCTTCTGTTATTACCGTAGGTAAAATGTCGATAAGTATCCATGATACACTCCAATTGCATATTAGAGTATATGCTGCATGTTGAGTGTGAATCCCAGATTAATCTACCTAACTGTAACTAATTAGAGTTAATCATCAGCAGCATGTGCTTTTAGTATTAGTAAATGTGAATTTCTTTAACTTGTAATGCTGTTCAAATTCTATCATATGTTTAGCTTACACAGAGATGGAATTATTAATGAAGCTTCAATAACAAATTAATTACAAAATATTGATCTGTTTTTCTTGAACAGAATAACTGTAATTCATTGGTTTCCAATCTTTTCACTACTAAGAACCCCTTTTATTTAACCCTTTACCGTTCAAACCAGCCATATCCAGCCCAAACTGTTTTAATGTTCAAACTGGCTTGATCTGGACTTCTCACAGCTTCCCCATAATGTCATAAATATTAACTTTTTTTTTAATGGATTGGCTTTAAATAAAAGTTAGGAAAATTTTCTGAAAACAAGAAAAGAAAATAACTTCTACCATATTTTAAAATTTTGTAGATGCCACTTAATGCAAGTGAAGACTCGGAGGTAAATATAATACTTTCAAAATTTTCCATTTTTAGGTGTAGGGTTGAAGTATATCTGCAAATAAGGGGAAAAGTATTTCAAATATTTAAATGAAGCCAAAGAAATACATAAGCTAAAAGTAAAGGATATGATGGTTAGTTGGCAGAAAAAGTAGGTATTGGATAAAATACCTTGTAGTGCATGTTTTTACATTCTGAGTTGAAATTCCACCTAGATCTATTTACCATTTATCCTTCCATGGCTGATAAAATTAGTACTGAGCCTGATGCAATGAGGCATTGCCAGCTTGGTCACAGTTCAGTGACTGGATTCAATAAAAGTATGAAATCTATGTGAGTGCTATAGTCAATTCAATTTATTATTAATACTTAATTAAATAGGGTTTCAGGTGGAGGGAAAATAAATCAGTCTTTGCAGGATTTGAACTTGGTGTAAGAGGAGGTATTAGACACCACAAAACATTTTGTCATCACTCTACTACAATGTAATTTCTTGTAGTATTATTTTTAAAAATCTAAGTTTTACAGATGAAAGGCCTAAAATTGTATCAAGGTAATACTGATTTTAATGGTTTCTAACCATTGATCTAACTACTCTGTAAAGATGTTGGCAAACAAGCTGAGATAACTTAGTCGAGTGGACCCTTTTAGTGTTGCTGAGAACATGGTAACCTCTTTAGTGCTGGTACAATGATAAAATGTACCCAATGCTTCAGTAAAGTAGTGGCTCTAAGAATGGGGTTGAAACTAAGCCAAAAATGATATTGTACAAATGACATGAAGTCCTCTGACCCATTTAAGAGGTTAGTGACTCTAAATATGAAATTACTTGGATCCAACCTAAACCGGCATAAAAAGATGTAAAATAATGGTTTCAATTTTTGGCACAGAGGTAGAATTGTAGAAGTGGGGGTAGTCAATACCACTGACCTTAGTACGTCCCCGGTATTTAATTTTATCAACCCCCATAAGGAGGAAAAGCAAAGTTGACCTTGGTGGGATTTGAACTCAGAACATAAAGAGATGGAAGAAATTAAACTAAGCATTTTATCCTTAAGCTGATGTAAAACAATGTTAGCTGCAGCAATGGCAATTTTCATTTGACTGCAAAAACTACTTGGTTGTCACATATTTCATTTTTTAAATTTTTGAATACATTATATACATTATAGAGTTGGTCAGCTGACTTGAACATGATATTAGAGGAAGAAGGTGATGACTCCAACATCTACTTTTCCCCAGACCAAGGCAATGTGATATTTGCTAGTGCCTTGGATGGCTGGGGTTTCAGGTAAGTTTTCTCAACATTCATTCATAGAATTTCAAAAAGTATGATTTACCTTACAGTCAACTTGTGACTGAACTGGTTACAACACCCAAGGTACCTTGTTTGTGTGGCACCTTAACCACCTAAGGGAGGCTGCAACTGAGTGGTTTCCAGGAGCTATGATCTGGATGCAGCCCAGTCCCTTTAAAGTGTTAAAGGCTGAAACACTTGCATGAGGGTGGGGGACGACTTCTCTGAAGAATTCTGCTGTTCAGCTCTCCTTAGAGTTTCTTACTATCTCTCTCATTGAAAAAAAAAACAACCCAATACAAAGTATCTGCATATAAATATGTATGGCTGTTAAATTTATTATGATTGTTTTTTGTCTTTTTTCTCTAGCATCAGTCACTTTGTTGATATGTATTCAGAAAAGCTAGGTATCAGTACTGCAGTTCTAAACAAGACACTGTGGGGAGACTATTATCTTAATTCAAAAGCCAAAAGAATAATGAAAGGCGCACAAGTGAGTGTTTTCTTTTTCATTCCTTCTTTTTTATTCTTATAAGTATTTTTATCCCAAATTGGAATGGTAGAATTTCAATGTCTACTTATTGAGTGAGAATAATGGAAAGTGATTGTTGTTCAGGCTGTATCTGGCCCAAATGATCTACCTTGTTTTATGTTCAAACTGGCCAGATCCAGTCTCTCACACCTATCCTGCAATGTCATTCTAAAAATAAACAATCACATCTAAATCTCAAAGCTATGAGATAATGTATTATTAATTCAAAACAATATGAATGAATAAGCATTACATTTGACAGATAAATTTAAATGCTAAAGGGTTAATCCAAGATTACCTCTGATCAAACAAACTTGTTGGCGAAGAGCATTTCAGTCATGAACTACATCATCTGATGTGTTCTTTCCTTAATTATTTTGGTAAGCGATGATCTGAGGGTCATCTGGTTGTTATTTCATGCAGGCTGAGCAATGGTTAGAGCAGTCATGGGCAAACTGCAGCCTGTGGGACTGTGTGAATGGCATGCCAAATGAAAGATTACTGTGAATAAATTTTTAGTAATGCAGCTTCCCTGATGATAAGATGTCTCATGCAGCCTACCACATGATGCCTGATGTAGAGGCTCTTTTGTTGGCTCAGAGCGGAATGGTTGACACGATTTATTTAGGTTGAATTATTTAACGCTATTTATCAGGAAAAATAATCAAATGATATCTATTGATCTGTTGACAAGGTCTTAATTAAGAGTGCAGTTTCCAAAGAATTGGAGCTTTTGAATCCTGAGAAAAGACAACATTCAAAAGTGATCCACAAGTTGGGAAATAATTTTTTAATATCATAGATTCCTATTTTGGCTTTTTTTTTTTTTTAAATATGATTTTATATGAGTTGTTGGTTTGGTAAAAATTTATAAAAATGTGTTTTTTTTCTTCAGGCTAAAAATAAAAAACCCTTATTTGTTCAGTTTGTCCTCGATAACATCTGGGCTGTGTATCAAGCTGTAATGATTAAAAAGTAAGTTTTCCCTGTGAATAAATCACATAATATTTTTCATGCTTAGTGAAGCAATTACAATTACTCTGACAATGAAAGTGTTTCAATGAACTTTCACAAGTGATATGTTTAGAGCAGCTTGGGTGGAGGTAATATCAACTCATGTGCTAATGAATGTAGTTTAGTTAACAGTTTACTATTGCTTTTAATTTTTATATTCTATTTATAAGTCATTCTGTTGAACTATGTATATATCGTAATCACTTCATTGTAATTAATATTAGATAAAGTAACATAGGCGAGCTGGTAGAATTGTTAGCATACCAGGCAAAATGCTTAGCGGCATTTCGTTTGTCTTTACTTTCTGAGTTCAAATTCCACTGAGGTCAGCTTTGCATTTCATCTTTTAGGGGGTCGATAAAATAAGTACCAGTTGAACACTGGAGTCAGTGTAATTGGTTTACTTCTTTCCCAAAATTGTTGGCCTTGTGCCAGAATTTGAAATCAATATTAAGATAAAATATCCTGCACTAATTCACACTTCGTGCAAATTTCCAGAGATGCATAACTCATCATTTAACATCCATTTTCCATGCTGGCAAAGGTTGGATGGTTTGACAGGAGCTGGCAAGCCAAACAACTGCAATAGTCTCTAATATCTGCTTTAGCATGGTTTCTATGGCTGGATGGCCTTCCTAATGCCAACCACTTTACAGTGTGTATTGGGTGCTTTTTATGCAGCTATTAGCATGAACAAAATGATGTACAAATGTATAAGTGTTTCTTAAATAAAATTCCATATTCCTAAAAGAGAAAGATTTTCATATTCAAGTGTCTTTCTTGAAGTTTAACACATTTTCGAAGTTTTGGCTACCATTATTATCATTGGGCTATCTGATACAAAAATTCTTTATCTTTGTTATTAATTTCTTCTAACTCCTAAAATTTAAATTCATTAGACTCAGTTGGTAGCCATACTGTTGAAAAGAATGACAAATTTTGATCAGCTTAGTTATTTAACTACTTATTTAGTTATTATTAATATTCTCCCAGCTCTTTTATAATAAAGCATTTAGCTGGAAAATTTGGGGTGCAATATCATTATTAAAATCTTAATTTTTTTTTGTAATCTTCAGGCATTCAATTAAATACCGAAGTATATTTTATCTATTTTTTCTCTTCAGAGACAAAGAAATGATTGCAAAGATTGTAAATTCATTAAATCTGAAAATTTCTGCAAGAGACTCTCGGTCTGATCCTAAAGTTCATATTCAAGCTATTTGCAGTCAATGGCTCCCTCTTTCAAATGCAGTTCTTTGTAAGCTCTTAATCACTTCATTCTTTACCTCTTTTTGAATCTGTTATATGTTGCTTCAGTGTTATGAGTTTTGTCTTCTTGGATTCAGACAGCAGAATAACAAAAAATAAATAGATTTCAAAATGAAATTTCTATAAACTACTGTTTGTGATTCTAAAATTGCTTTATATAAACAGAATAACTAGATTATCATTTTATAAATATTGGGTCATCCCATAAATAATGCTGTTTTTTCAATTGCATGAACTAAAAGTCGGAGAGTGACAGGATAAACCACCTACATCAACTTGCTATAAAAGCAGGTAGTAATTTTACTTTGACCTTACTCTTAGTGCAAGTTTTGTAGAATGCAGTTCAATTTTTAACAGTTGTTTTTTCAAAGCTATAATGGAAGTGACAAAGGAGCATATTCAACATATTTTGCTTTATGAGTTCAACAAAGGCAACAACGCAATGGAAAGTGCTAGGAAAATTAATGCAGTATATGGGGATCAGACAATAAGCGTAAGCCAATGTCAATGGTGGTTCAAGAAATTCCATGCCAGAAACTACAGCTTAGAAGGCGGGCCTTGTCCTGGAAGATCTGTAGAGTTCAATGTGGATGTCCTGCAAACCCTATTGGAACAAAATCCCATCGTAACTATTGAGGTACTAGTAGAGAAGCTTGGATTTGGTCATTCAACCATTCATTGACACCTGTGTGCCATCAGAAAAGTTAGCAAATTGGGTCAATGGGTTCCTCACAAACTTTCTGAGACTAACTGCATGCAGAGAGTGAATGTGTGCTCTTCTTTGCTGTCACGTCTCACAAATGAAGTTTTTTGGAACCAAATAATGACTTGTAACAAGAAATGGGGTCTCTATAAAAATTTCAAGTGCTGAAGACAGTTGGTAGGGAAAGGAGAAACACTGGCATTCTAGGCTAAAAAAGATCTTCACCCACATAAGGTGGTGTTATCTGTTTGGTGGGATATGAAAAGTTTAGTCCATTTTGAACTTTTAAACCCAAACCAAATGATAACAAAGGAGATTTACTCTTAGCATCTTGAGTGGCTTAAGTCAGCACTAGAAGGAAAACAACCATCTTTGGTTTCAAGACGATAGGTGTTCTTCCATCAGGATTATGCTTGACCACATACAGTGAGGATGACATTCCAAAGGCTGGAGAATTTTGAATGGGAAACGATGCCCCACCCACCAATTTGCCAGACATTGCTCCATCTGATTATCATTTATTCTGCTGTCTTCAAAATTATTTGGACAGAAAAAATATGAATTCTCTAGACAAGGTCAGAACAGTACTGGAGGAGTATTTTTCATTAGGGACAAGTGAATTTTGGAAGAGGGGCCTTGCAAGTGTACCAGATAGATGGAAGAGCATTGTAGAAAATGAAGGAGAGTATATTTTAGATTGAAAAAGAACTCTATCTTAATTTTGAAAAATAAAAGATTTGTAAAAAAAACTGCATTATTTATGGGATGACCCAGTATTTTCACAAAATTTCTATAGACTGTAACAAAGGGAACTCTGCTTCGTGTTTGGTCAAAAAGAAGCAGCAGATCTCCTCTATGAAACAAAGATTTGCTGCTGCATTTTGATCAGGTTTTTTTTTTTTTTAACAAATTGGACAGGTTGTTTATTAACCCTTTCGTTACCAAACCGCCCAAAGCCGCCCGAACAAAATTTTGGTTTATGAAACCAAACCGCCCAAAGCCGCCCGAATTTACCTATTCATATTTAAATGAGAATATCAGAGCAAATCTCTTCAGTACATTCGTGAAAACACGTATTATACTTCGTAAACAGTTCGACTACAGTTTTGTACAATAATCGAAGTGTAATTTTAATTCCGTGAATTTTGGGAGATTTTTTTCCGAAATTTGTTCCTATTGTGTTTTCAAAATTTGTAATTCTGACAAAAAATGGATACGAATTTCATTATATCAAGCAGCGAGTCAGAATTCGAAGGATTTTCTACTGAAGACCTTCATAAATCTAACTCTATGACTGAAAAAAAAAAGCATGTGGTATTTGGTAATGAATCTGATGTTTCATTTTCCGAAAGTGAAAACAGTGAATCTGAGATCTCTGATAGCGATAAAGAAAACGAATTGGCACCTGAATGGAGTGAAAATTTAAAAACTGTTTCTTTCGGTGATTTTTCTGAAGAAACTGGACCAAGCCACAGACTTTCCCAGGAGAGTAAAGCCTTAGACTATTTCTTTTTACTTTTTCGAATGAGCCTATTTGAAATCATTACAGTGGAGACGGACCGTTACGCTAAACGTAAACAAAGCAAAAGGAACGATAGTTTGTGGTTTCCCTCAACCTTAAATGAAATTAAGACTATTTTGCCGTAAATATTATTATGGGTATCAGAAAGTTACCCAGAATAACAAATTCTATCGTAAAATTTTGTTATATACCCAATTGAATATTAGCTAATAACCCATTTTCTATAGCGATGTTTGAACAAAATTTTAATAATTTTATATTTTGTGGAATTTACCTGTATCTACCTGCAATTAGTCACTTTGTGACAAAAATTATAGTATAGAATTGGTTGAGAATATTTCATTAAATTATCTTCCAAAAATCAGATTGATATATCGATAAATAAAAAAGTTATAGTTGTTTAATGAAACCAGACTAAATTTATGATTACGTTAGAAATTAATTGAAACACATAAGGGGTGTAATTTAGTCAGAAATATAGTAACGAAAGGGTTAAGATAAATAATACAATATTTGGAAAGTTGGTCAGAAGTTAGTTTTTGACTAGAACATGGGCAAGCAAGTTTCTCCACAGGAAGATGGTTGTCAATATGAAGAAATGCATGTAATGTTTTACGTAGGAGTTGTAGAGAGAAAGCAAAATTTTGTTTTTATTATAGAGAAATTGGGGAACATTTTTGTTATGCAGTGTTGGTCAAGACAAAGCATTAGTGTTAGTGGATTTGTTTACTGTGATAATTTGTGTGGAACATGCTATGCAACTCTATCTGCTATGGTGTATGGACATATTGGCATATCATCATCATCATTTAACGTCCGCTTTCCATGCTAGCATGGGTTGGACGGTTCAACTGGGGACTGGGGAGCCCGAAGGCTGCACCAGGCCAGTCAGATCTGGCAGTGTTTCTACAGCTGGATGCCCTTCCTAACGCCAACCACTCCGAGAGTGTAGTGGGTGATTTTATGTGCCACCGACACAGGTGCCAGACGAGGCTGGCGAACGGCCACGCTCGGATGGTGTTTTTATGTGCCACCGACACAGGTGCCAGACGAAGCTGGCGAACGGCCACGCTCGGATGGTGTTTTTATGTGCCACCGACACAGGTGCCAGACAAGGCTAGCAGACGACCACGCTCGGATGGTGTTTTTATGTGCCACCGACACCGACGATGGTATGAATACATTGTGTGGAGAATTTGATAGTGCATATTGCGTTTGGAAAGGTTTAACAACAGAACTCTGTGAAAGAGGTCAGAAATATTGAAACTTTCTGATTATTAATAGTAACAATAATATTAACAGGGAAGGAAATGTAAAGTTCCAATCGGTTCAACATGCATCATCATTTAGATATATGACACGACACATTAACCAGACAGACAACCACTTTGTTACAAGATGCCATTCTATTTTCTTGGGACTTGGTTCCAAAATGAAATAACACCTATATTGCTACTGTAATGAAAAGGAAAGATGCATTTGATGCTAGCTGCTTATTTCTGGTGATAGATTACTATTTATCATCATCATCATCGTTTAACACCTGTTTTCCATGCTGGTTGGACGGTTTGACCAGAGCTGGCAAGGCCAGGGGCTACACTAGACTCTATTGTCTGTTTTGGCATGGGTTCTACAGCTGGATGCCCTTCCTTGCTCCAACCACTCCACAGAGTGTACTGGTTATTTTTTATGTGGCACCAGTGCTTTTAACGAGGTAGCAGCACATTGTCAATTGATAGTTTCTCCTAAGTTTTACTAATTTATGTAAATTCAAGTGCTTGAACTAGTTTTGTATACTGTTGATTGCTAGACAATTCTCTCTGCAGCTCCATGACGCTTGGGATAGAGGAGTTTATATTAATAATTTAGTAGACACTTATTAGTAAGATTATCATCATAGCTATTATTACTACGTTAAAAATTTCCTTTTGTATGACTTCAAACATTATTTGTTATAATTTTACTTTAGTCTTACCATACTTTAGTCTTACCAGAACAACCTTTAGTCTTACCAGAACAACCTTTCTCTATTTCATATAAAGTCTATAAATATTGCTTTGAGAAATAGCATGCACAAAAACAAACAAACCAAAAAGGAAATATATTTTTTAACATGGAACCTTTTTTTTAATGTCTTGATGTTTATATTTTCTTTTTGTAGCAATGGTAGCAAAGAAAATCCCTGCTCCAACAAATATGTCAAAAGCTCGCATTGAGAAACTCATGTCCAGCAACTCCCGTGGTTTTGAATCACTTCCACAGAAGAGCCAAGATTTAAGAAATGGTATGAGATTTTATCATCATTCTTTCTTGTTTCATTTAATTATTCTTTTACTAAATAAGGAATCATGGAATGTTACTTAACTATTCTATTATTCTCACCTGCCTTGTCAGGAGGTTGTCTATTTGGTGTTTTTCTTTTACTAATTACCCATATATTCTGTACAGTCAAGTTTGTCATCCATTTATGGCATAAGCAGAGAGACTTTAAGCCCTGCCATTGAATAAATCATCACAATTATCCTTAGTTGTTCAAGGCACTAGATGGTGCCAAAGCTTTTGATTTTGGTATTATGTAGTGCCTTACAAGCATTATGAATGGTCTAGAGGTCTTTCAAAATTCATCTAATTTTGAAAATGTAATTGAAATTTTTCTGTTCTGCCTCTGAGCTATAACAACTTTATTTAAAAGGTAATGGAACTTAGAGTGATAGAAAATACACTTCAGTAACACTGGTCAAAATGTGGTATAAAATGGGACCTGAATAAAAGGTATTGAAATTTTTCTAGAAAAACGACTGCGGCTCTTGCAATGTGGGCTTCTTGAATTTATTTCAAGTAAAACCATACTTTTGATGGTTGATTGCTTTTGAGGACTCGTAGCTGCTGGTGCCACATAAAATGCATCCATGCCAGGGCTGTGTAAAAGCACTCTAAAGTGATTGGTGTTAGGAAGGGCATCCAGCCATGGAAACCATGCCAAAACAGACATGGGCAGCTCTTCAGCTTGCCAGTTCCTGTCAAACTGTTCAACCATTGCCAGCATGGAAAACAGACGTTAAATGATGATGATGATTTTACTGACATTTCCTTGTTAATTGGCTAGGACAGAACTAGTTCTGAAACTAAGATATTGGAATAGAAGAATAATCATTCCCTAACAAAATAATATTGCTTCTTATTGGGTCCATTGTGATAGTGCACTGTTGTCATTTTTCTTTTCTGTATGAGTTAACTCTTTTCTCTTTGTGTTTTGTAATATTTTGTAATATTTACTCTGTTCCATATTTATTAGATTTTCTGGCTTGCAGTTCATCAGAAGATGCTCCAGTAATTATATTTGTTTCAAAAATGGTAGCAATTGAAAGAAAATCACTTCCTCAGCATAAAGCAAGGTACTTATATTTTGGAATCTGGAAATATTTGTGTCAGTTTTACTATATTAAATGTTCTGAAAATGAAAATGCTTCTAATATTTGGAGCATATCAGTAACATGAGCTGAAGAGAATTACAATACATGAATAGAAGACCGTTTAGAATAAATCTGCATGAGATAATCTAAGACTTATAGAAAAGCATTTAGAATATAGTTACTTTGGCACAAGCTCACGTATTTGTTACAAAAGATTGTAGTCATTTGTATTTTCTCTAGTACATTACTGATACCTTATTTTATCAACTCAGGTGGGGATGAAATGTAAGGGATCATAAGAATATCAGTTTGGTTACTTACTAGTTCTGCAATTCCTCCTTAATCCTTTGGAATAAAGTAACACTTCTACCTTTTCTCCCTATTAATTCCCACATACAAAAAATGTGAAAATACACTAAATGTCAGTGATAGTTGCAATATCTGCCTATTTTTAATTGTAAGGAAGAAAAATGAGCCCCTCAACCGTTGTTGTTTTTTTTTTTACTCCTACAATATATTTATTGGTGCAGTTTAAATATGTTGACTCTGTGACATTTGCTGTATATTTTACAGGCCTTTGACTGAAGCTGATATGCAAGAGAAAAGAAGAATTGCTTTACAAAAGAGGGCAGAAAGGTTAGCTGCAAAAGCCACAGAAAATACTGAGAATGCAGAAGACAAGCAAAAATCCAAAGAAAATTTACGTAAGTCAGTTTGATGGCATTTATTTTATTTTAAAGAAACTTCAGTTTAATCCATTAAGTACTTTATTGGGTCAATTTCACATTGCAGTTAAAATTTTATGTTCAATTTAAAAAAAGTGAGCATTGGAATTAAAAGAAAAACATTGTCGTCATCATTTTTAACATCTTTTACATGCTTGCATGAGTTGGATGGAATTTGGTGAGCCAGATGTTCTTCCTGTCATCATCATGTTTCCTAGTAAGATAATATTACCCTGTGATTATGGTGGCAAGCTGGCAGGATCGTTAGCACACTGGGCAAAATGCTTAGTGGTATTTCGTCTGCCTTCACATTCTGAGTTCAAATTCTGTTGTGGTCGACTTTGCTTTTCATCCTATTGGGGGTCAATAAAATAAGTAGAGGGGGTGGGGGAGGTGTAATTGACCTCCCCACTCCCCTAAAATTGCTGGCCTGGCATAAAAGTTTGAAATCAGCATTTCCCTGTGATTACATGAGTTTTCATGAATGTTTGGAAACGAAGGACATGGCTTGCATGGCAGGGAACTCATTTGCAATTATCATGCGATATTAAGGCAAAGACACAGTCAATAACATGCATATATATACACACACACACACGATGGAGTTCTTCTAGTTTACATCTACCATATCTATTCACAAAGCTTTGTTTGTCTATGGTCTTTAGTAGAAGACACTTGCCCAAAGTGCCAAGTAGTGGGACTGAACCTGAAACCTTCTGGCTCTATCTATTACTTATTTGAGTCATTTGTCAGTAGCCATATTGAGGCACTGCCTTGAAAGGTTTTAGTTTAATAAATTGATCCCAGTTCTTAAAGCCTGGTGCTTATTCTGTCTCTTTTGCTGAACTTGGATGTTATGGGGACATAACCAACCCTAGTTGTCAAACTTGTGGGTTACAAACAGAAAGACACATAGACATATGCATAGATACAGTTTGTTTGTTTTTATATTCAGTTATAATAAAGAAAATTTTACATTTGTTTGATGGGTTACTCTATACTTTTGTAGAGTGAATTTTTCTTATACAAGAATGCTCTATACTTTAGTAGAGCATGGATTTATTTTTAAATTTCTAAATATCTCAGAGAGATATAAGTAGTGGTGGAACGATAGAGCAGTTGTATACTGTCAACTTAACGTGACAGTCCCATAAAGGGAATCACACCACTCTTACCGTCGGCCTTGATACATTACCTGTGTCCTTATGTTTCAAGGGGGAGACAAGCACCCCCATCCAGCTAAGCCTGCATCCAGAGACATGTTTCTGAGTCTTGCTCGTCATCAGCCTGGAGTAGCATGGCTTGCTAGCTGGTTGAAGATACCTGTCTAGACCTTGCAAACATATATAATTTCAGTGAAGTAAATTCACTGATCACAAAAAATATTTATTTTTCTTATACAAGAATGTTGTTGACGTTGACTTCTAAGTCACTTTCATCAGCTTGGGCATACTGTTGGACCAAACCCAGGATCAGGTAGTTGGAAAGCAAAGTTCTCGCCATGCTTGCATCAGAATGTTGTAATGTCCATATTTTTATGTCATTTCTGTATTTTATTTATTAATTTTTTTTTTTGCTTTAGCTGGTGATCCTGTTAATAATGACACTGATTTAAATGGAACTGTAGAACCTCAATCCGAGCATGTATTTGTTGCCTTTGCACGTATATTTAGTGGTACAGTGAGAAAAGGATGTAAAGTGTTTGTTCTTGGACCAAAGCATGACCCAGAAAAAGCTCTACAAGTAAGTTTTTTTCTTTCTTTTTACCAAATCAAAATTGCATGCCCTTTTTACTTAACTTTTTTAAACAGTTCTAGATTTAAGAGATGAGGAACTATGTACATTATTTATATTATTTACATAGGCGCAGGAGTGGCTGTGTGGTAAGTAGCTTGCTAAACAACCACATGGTTCCGGGTTCAGTCCCACTGCGTGGCATCTTGGACAAATGTCTTCTGCTATAGCCCCGGGCCGACCAATGCCTTGTGAGTGGATTTGGTAGACGGAAACTGAAAGAAGCCTGTCGTATATATGTATATATATATATATATGTATGTGTTTGTGTGCCTGTGTTTGTCCCCCTAGCATTGCTTGACAACCGATGCTGGTATGTTTACGTCCCCATCACTTAGTGGTTTGGCAAAAGAGACTGATAGAATAAGTACTGGGCTTACAAAGAATAAGTCCCGGAGTCGATTTGCTCGACTAAAGACGGTGCTGCAGCATGGCCGCAGTCAAATGACTGAAACAAGTAAAAGAGTATTCGACAGATATTTGTTCTCATCTTGTTTGTTGTTAACACTTTTTGGCTGATATACCCTCCAGCCTTCTTCAGGTGTCTTGGAGAAATTTCAAACCTAGGTTCTCATTCCTATGGTATTTTTCGATGTTATTATTGTTGTTGTTGTTTAGGTCACTGCTTGGAATCGAACTCGGAATCTTGGGGCTAGTAGCCTGCACTCTTAACCCCAAGATTCTGAGTTCGATTCCATGCAATGATCTTAATAATAATAATAATAATAATAATAACAATATCAAAAAATACCTTAGGAATGAAAACCCAGGTTCGAAATTTCCCCAAGACACCTGAAGAAAGCTGGAGGGTATATCAGCCGAAACGTGTTAACAAGATGAGGACAAATATTCGTCGAATGTAAATGTTCTCTTTTAAGAAATCATTATTATTGAGAGTAGTCTGTTTAGGCTCTTTGTAAGCCCTTGAGGTAATTTGAATTTTTGTTCTGCTTATTTTTTATGCCCAATTTTAACCATGTTAGCAAAGATTAGATAAATATATTAAGGCATTGTTGCTCTTATCTGTTTGTCAAAGGATCTCATGTAGTCAGCCAAGATAACTTGTTGGCAAATCACTGTTTCTAGCTTGCTGATTTTCAGAGAAATGCAGATGTAAACAAACACAAACATGTGCATGTACGCACGCACACACACACACACAGGGGCTTCTTTTAGTTTCCAGTATCAAGACAGTGACGCGCGCGCACACACAACATATATATATATATATATGATGAGCTTCTTTCAATTTCCATTTACTGAATGCACTCAAAAGGCTTTGGTTGGTGTCGGGTATAATAGAAGACACTTTCCTGGAACTATGTCGTTGGAAAGCAAACTTACCATACATCCACATCTGACTTCATGATATTATTCACTTTGGTTCTGAGTTCTGTAATCATCAATAGATTACTGTCTATATTAAAAGTCAGTTCTTTGGTAATTACATAAATGAATTAGCTATAAGTATATTTTGTGCTCTAAACAAATTACATAGAATGTTAAGAAACTGAGGATTCTGTAGTCTAGTTGTAAATCAATTGTATATAAGCCAGTTGTAACGTACAGGTTAGATTTTTGTACGCTATCCATATAGTGAGTAAAATCCCTATCTGGCAACCAGACTTGGTGGCTGTCATCTCAACCAATATGCTGCTGTGGGTTAGCCAGATGATGGATTCTGGTGGTGATGTTATTCATGCTTTCCAATCCCATGGCACTGGCCTTAGCATGCTTGAGGTCAAGGCGCTACAACTTCAGGTCTTCAATATGTTTCATGCATATGGTACTGATTGTTAATTTTCCAACCACAGGAGGCAAAAACATAAGCTGATCTTGTAAGCAGTCAGTCACTTTACACATTGATTATTAAGTTTAATCTAGCGTTCTACTTAAATTTAATTAGATTTTCATTGTGACACTAATTACTACTTAGTGTTTATATAGTTTTGGTTTAGTTGTAATGAATGTTGTTATAAATACAGTGAACAAAGGTGTTGGGTTGGCAGAATCATTTGTGCATCTGAGAAAATGCCTTTCAGTATATGTTCTAATGTTTCACATTCTGAACTGAGATCCCAGCTAATTCAATTTTGCCATTAAGTTTTTTGAAGCTGATGAATAAAGTACCAGTCAAGTGATAGGGTCAGTGTAATCTATTAAGCCCTTCCTTCCAGCCTCAACTCCATCTGACCCATGCAAGCATTGAAAAGTGGATGTTAAAATTATTCATCATCTTTTAACGTTCGTTTTCCATGCTGGCATGGATTGGATGGTTTGACCAGAGCTGGCAAGCAGGTGAGCTGCACCAGGTTCCAGTGTGATTTGGCTTGGTTTCTATGGCTAATTGTCTTTCCTAATGCCAACCATTTTACAGAGTGTACTGGATGCTTTCAACATGGCTCTTGCAGGTTAATCTTCAGCAGTGGGAGCAACCCTAACACTTCTGCTCTGGAGGATGGGTCTTCATGAGTACAATAAGGTGCAAGATATCTAAGTCTTTTGTCATCTCTTTCATAACTTTGTGTCCTTAGGTCATACTTTGTCCCATGTCTTCCTGAGACTCCCTCTTCCATTAGTTCCATCCATTTTGAATAATCAGCACTTCTTTATGATGCATCACTTGACCAAACCAGTGCAGTCTTCTCTCTTACACACTGCATATAATTCCTCTCGTGCCTAACTTTTCTCTTAGCACACCAGTACTCTGTCATACATGCACATTTTATATTGCACATCTAGGGGAGCATACTAGCCTTGCATGTCCTCTGCATTCAGGGCCCATGTCTCACTATCATGTAGAATGGCTGTTCTTACTTTTGTTTAAAGTAAATAATTTATAATACTGTTATATGAATTGTTTGTTTAATTTGTTATTGTAGTTTATTGCTTTTGCTTTCTCCTCATTTTCATTCTGAATTTCTATTTCTCTACAGAATGAACAATCAACTTTACTTGAAAATTCTGACCTTACTGTTAATGAACTTTCAAGTGGTCAACACATCATGTCATTTATAGTACAAGATTTATATCTATTTATGGGAAGAGAGCTGGAAATTATGGATGAAGTACCTGCAGGAAATGTTCTTGGTGAGTTTAGATAGTTTACTTGTAGAAGTAGCCATGGGTTAAAAAGTTTGCTTCAAAACCATAAGATCTTGAGTTTGATTCCATTATAAAGCATCTTGTATGAGTATCTTTACCATAGCCCAGATTAATCCAAGTCTTGTGAATAAAATTGGGGAGGTAAAAGCTGTGGGAGCCTATTGGATGGATTGTACAAGTAATTGTGAGGTCCAAGCTATATCAGTGTGACAAATATTGTGTCACATGGATACGGCTTGGAATTACATTAAGGATATATATATATCTTTTTGTTTGTTTCAGTCATTGGACTATGGCCATGCTGGGGCACTGCCTGAAAGTCTTTTAGTCAAATGGCTCAACTCCAGTATTTATTTTAAGCCTAGTACTTATTCTATCAATCTCTTTTGCCAAACTGCTATGGGGATGTAAATAAAACAACACCAGTTGTCAAGCAGTGGTGAAGGACAAATATACACTATACACACATGCACATATTTTTATATACAACAGGCTTCTATCAGTTTCACTCTATCAAATCCACTCGCAAGGTTTTGATCAGCCCAAGGCTATAGTAGAAGAAAGTTGCCTAGGGCCATACTGTGGGACTGAACTTGGAACCATGTGGTTGGGAAGCAAACTTCTTACCATACACCCACATCTTTTAACTTTTTGTTGAAAGTTTTATTTGTTTATGAATTTAATTGTTTTCGTGCTTTTTTTTCTTTGTGTTGGTAAATTTGAATAATAGCATCTCCATCTCATGAATCTCAATGTTTAATCTACAAAACCCAGAGTTCTTATAAACTAATTCTTTGCTTATATCATAATTACTTTCTAACAACTGGAAGCACTGTTTCATCTCGTGCATATATCAGTGAATGATTGTGATATTCAGTTCCTTTTGCAACTCAACTGCCCTTAACTTGTCTTGCAAATCTTTATATATAAAAGAGAAGTTGTGTGTCTGTCTCCGACGATTTAGATTCCTAACTACTCCCACATTTTGCGGTGCAGTTGTGATTCATATCGAGCCCTTCTGAGTATTAGCGCGCGTCTACAATGAGTCTACGATTTAAAAAAAATTTACCATCATTTTTTTCCATTTTAATGCATTTTTTCGCTATTATATAAGGGAAGTAACTCTCTAAAAATGTCTTCGATGAGTCAACGATTAAAAAAAAATTTACCATCATTTTTTTCCCATTTTTAATGCATTTTTTTGCTATAACTCTCTAAAAATGCTTATATAGTTATTTCCCTTACAAACCCAAGCAACGCCGGGCGATACTGCTAGTTTTACATAAAATAGTTTGTTCTTTAATCACTGCTGGCTTCCTGCAGTGGATCTTCTTTGATCATAGATTTGTCCAGTTAAAGCTGACCTGAGGCCAGACAACAACAACAACTTCTTCCAGTAAAAGATTTGTCATTTACTCTTTTACTTGTTTCAGTCATTTGACTGTGGCCATGCTGGAGCACCGCCTTTAGTCGAGCAAATCGACCCCAGGACTTATTCTTTGTAAGCCTAGTACTTATATCGGTCTCTTATGCCGAACCGCTAAGTTACAAGGACGTAAACACACCAGCATCGGTCGTCAAGCGATGTTGGGGGGACAAACACAGACACACAAACATATATATGCAACGGGCTTCTTTCAGTTTCCGTCTCCCAAATCCACTCACAAGGCTTTGGTCGGCCCGAGGCTATAGTAGAAGACACTTGCCCAAGGTGCCACACAGTGGGACTGAACCCAGAACCATGAGGTTGGTAAGCAAGCTACTTACTTCTCATTGTTGGCTACACCATTGCTGCTGTTGTATCTAAAGTTCTGTTTACTTATCAATGATCCCACTGTACTTTTTTACTTTCTCCATTGTTTACTCTGTTTACACTATATTGGGTACCTATTAACTCTCTATATTCAGATAAAGGCATGGCTGTACGGTAAAATGTTTGCTTTCCAACCACATGGTTCTGGGTTCAGTCCCACTGCATAGCACCTTGAGCAAGTGTCTTCTACTATAGCTTTGGTTCGACCAAAACCTTGTGAGTGGAGTTGGTAGATGGGAACCGAAAGAAACCCATTGTGTGTGTGTGTATGAATATATATATATATGTATGTAATTTGTGTTTGTCTCTACCACTGCTTGACAACTGTTGTTGGTGTGTTTACATCCCTGTAATCTAATGGTTCAGCAAAAGAGACCAATAGAATAAATACTGGAGTCAATTTATTTGACTAAAATTCTTGAAGGCTATGCTCCAGCATGGCAGCAGTCTAATGACAAACAAGCCAGAGGTTATTTTCATTATACAGTTGGGCTTTTTATTGTTTTGAATTCATTTTGACCATATTTTTTTTTCGTATATTAGATAGAACCCCAACTTGTGCAAATTTGTATGGTTCTTCGATTTGTTCAAAGTGCTTGTGTTGATGCTGAAGTACATTCATAGTATCAGTAGTTACAAGCTGTTACACAAACTGTTGTATCAAATCCATATGTTAATTAGCATTTGTCCTGCTATTTTTACTACTTTTAATCCTTTTGCTGCAACCTACTCCCTCTGCGCTTGCACATACTCACTTACTCGAGCATATCCCTATTTTACCTTTGTATTAGTTGTTGAGTAGCCCTAGTCAATATAGTTGTATAGGTTGAATAAATTTGTGGTACAAAAGCTGCTAATCATATAGGTCATGCATTCTGGATATACCATATCATCTGTCTAATCTAGAACCATTCTATACCCTGTGACAATCAGTAACCTGTGACATGTTGCTTAGCAATTAGGAAGGCCTGATGTCTTCATTTTGCCATAAGTGACTACAGACGAGATTTGTAAAGCAGACTCAACCAGTATATAAAAGTTTTAGTTACTTGAGAGTCACAGAATTTGGGCTTAGAATGGAAATAAAGCTATTTTGCTGCGTTTTATGTCTAGTGCAGAAGATAATGAATTTATTTCAGTGGTAGTGTTGTATTATTTTTGAATTAGGTATGTAGTCATGGAGTTGAAGTTACTGTATGAATAGGAGTTATCTAAGGAATTTCTCCTGCGTTGTTACTTAATTTCCTCAATCTGAGATTTAATATGTAAGGTTATTAAACATGTTTTTTTACTTTTGTGGTATTGGTTCAATTTGTAGGAATTGGAAATTTAGAAGAATATGTTCTGAAGACAGCAACATTATGTGAAACCATAGCATGTCCTGCTTTCACTGAAATGCACTTCGAGGCTGCTCCCATTGTACGTGTTGCTATTGAGCCACAAAATATCTGTAAGTCTGTTTTATTTTTTCAGTATTATTTTAAAGTTGAAGGCAGTGAGCTTGCTGAATCATTAACATGCCAGGCAAAATGCTTATCATTTTTACATTCTGAGTTCATCTTTATGTTCTGAGTTCAAATTCTGCCATGGTCTACTTTGTCTTTCATCCTTTCAGGAATGATAAAATAAGTACCAGTTGAGTACTGGGATCAATGTAATCAACTTACTCCTTCTCTTGGTATTGCTGGTCTTGTGCCAAAATTTGAAATCAGTATTATTTTGAAGTTGCTTGAGTCTTATATTACAAAAATCTTTATATGAAATGTAACTTTTTTTTCTTTGTTGCTGTTGTTAGGTGATATGCCTAATTTGGTGAAAGGACTTCGTTTGTTAAATCAAGCTGATCCCTGTGTAGAAGTCCTTGTCCAAGAAACTGGTGAGCATGTTATTGTTGCAGCAGGAGAAGTTCATTTACAGCGTTGCCTTGAAGATTTAACAGATAGGTAATTACTAGACTTTGTATATATGGCTTCCTGCCTTTATTACAGAAATTATGGAAAATTGATCAAAGACGGTTTCAAACTTTGATTTTTTTTTTTTTCGTTTCATTGCAGGTATGCTAACGTACAGATCATTGCTTCTTCACCGATTGTGCCATTCCGTGAAACAATAATTACTCCTCCTAAAACTGATATGGTCAATGAAGCTATTGTTCAAATGACTGATACAAAATGTTTACGTATGAAGAATATGGAGAATGATATAGAGGAGATTAGACCCGGTCTTATTGAAATACAAACATCAAATCGAAAATGCACTATTCACCTCAGTGCAAAACCTCTTCCAGAAGAAGTTGCAAGCATTTTGGAAAAAAGTACAGAGGTCTTAAAATATTTCCAAGCTCAAATAAAAATCCGAACTTCTAAAGGAGACCAATTAAAAAGTACTGAAATAAATCATGTTCTGGATGAAGGTGTCCGAAATCTAAAGAAACAGTTAGATGATGCTTTTTCACAAGCGGGTAAAGAATGGCAGGGGTTCACCGATCATATATGGTCCTTTGGGCCTCGACATGTTGGACCAAATATACTTGTGAATAAAATCCCTAATTACCAAAGACCTTCGTTATGGAACATTACAGATGATACCACTGGCATGCTGCGTAGTTATGATGATAGCATTATCAGTGGTTTTCAAATGGCTACTTTGTCGGGCCCTCTTTGTGAAGAACCAATGCATGGTGTCTGTTTTATTATTGAACAGTGGGATTACTTGGAGAGTCTTAATGGGACATCATCATGTTGTATAGGTGATACAAACGGTGCATCAGAAAAGAGAAAACAAGACTTAACATACACTAATGAGGTTACATATGGCTCATTGTCAGGGCAGTTAATGTCGACTATAAAAGATAGTTGTAGAAAGGTATTCTTAACTCAGTCAATGCGTTTAATGGTTGCTATGTACAAATGTGATATTCAAGCTACTGCTGATGTACTTGGTAAGTTGAATTTCTTTTGAAAGTAAATTTCCAAATTTTTGCATTCATATGTTTATGAAATATTTACTCTTTAATTCAAAAGATAGATTTATAAAAAACTTTACTCTGTAATATAGATATGAGCTTTTCCTAGTTGGAAATTTTAAGTCAGAAAATATTTTCTTGCTAATTCAGCTTTGAATGATGTATTAATTTCAATTATTGGTTCACTAATGTTAAGTGTTTCATACAATCTCATACACTTTGCTGACCGTTAAAATACTGGATTGCACATTGGTTCAGCATTTTCAACAACTGGTGTATTGTCTTCATGAGAAAGGTACATGATAAACATAATTTTGCTTGTTTCATTAACATATTTAACCCTTTAGTATTTAAACCGGCCATATCCGGCTATAATATTTAATCTGTTTTATGTTCAAACTGACCAGATCCAGGCCCTCACACCTACCCTACAATGTTATTCTACATTAAGTAATTACACCATCAAGATCTTGAAGATATGAGATAATGCATGATTAATTCAAATCAATGGGAATCAATAAGCATTATGTTTGATTGAATAATCTGAACACTAAAGGGTTAACTTTCAACTGGCCAAACAGAGTGCTTTGCTGTCTAAACAATGGCTCTGGCAGTATGAAAATATTAGTTTCTGTTATGTCGCAATACTACACAGAGGCGGTGTGTGCTATGAAATCCTCGTCACACATTCGGATGCCTTCTACTCTGCTCTACTCTACCGACTGCTACTCAACTGTACTCTCTACTACTTGACGTCTAGACTTCTCCCTCTATATCAACATATTGGGCTAGCCTACTTCATCGTCTGAGGGCGTCCACACAACAGTTTCAAACACTTTTTCATTCTGACATAAGAAAAAGGAAACAAAGATAAAAAAATATTTACAATTGCAAATCTTAGAATGTACTTTTTAAAATGTCATTACTTTTAACTACTACTCCACCTGCACTAATTTGAAAAAGATTTTAGTTGTTAATCCTTGCTCATATATTTACTTATTTCAGGTAAACTGTATGCTGTACTTGGAAAGCGCAATGGTAAGATACTTCATGAAGATATGAGAGAAGGTACTCGGGTATTTAATATTGAAGCAGCTCTACCAATTATTGAAAGCTTTGGTTTTGCTGAAGACATCAGGAAAAAAACAAGTGGTTTGGCTAGTCCACAACTCCGTTTTAGTCATTGGGAGGTAAGGAAAAATTTTGATTAAGGATAAATTAAAAGAACTGATTATATACAGTGATTTCTAACATAGCCAAAATATGTTGACTTAATCAATTTTAGACTTTGACATATTCCTTTTTGATCAAAGCCAGTGAGTTTTGGATTTGGTTACTAAGCACTAAGGTATTTTGTCTAGTACTCTGCTGGTACTGTCACTTCATTACAATCATCAGCGCCGCCCCGACTGGCCTTGTGCTGGTGGCACGTAAAAAGCACCATCCGATCGTGGCCATTGCCAGCCTCGCCTGGCCCCCGTGCCGGTGGCACGTAAAAAGCACCCACTACACTCATGGAGTGGTTGGCATTAGGAAGGGCATCCAGCCGTAGAAACATTGCCAGATGAGACTAGGCTTGGTGCAGCCTTCTGGCTTCCCAGACCCCAGTTGAACCGTCCAACCCATGCTAGCATGGAAAGCGGACGCTAAACGATGATGATGATATCCACTCATTCCTGCTCGCATGTCTTGAATAGGTAATCTCCAGCATGGGTGTCACACCATTTGATGTGTTTCTTTGTCATTTCTTTTGTAAGGTTCCACCTTCTCTGATCATCATCAACAACATTTAATGTACGTTTTCCATCCGGGCATGGGTTGGGTGGATTGACAGGAACTGGTAAGGCCAGATGTTTTGGCTTGGTTTCTATAGCAGGATGTCCTTCCTAGTGACAACCACTTTACAGACCAGCTTTTATAATTTCTCCTATATCTTCCATGGTCTTTAGCTTCTATAGGGTGTCTTAACTGGAATTGCTTGGTATGTCTTTACTCAACTGTATTCCTGTATATGCATCACATGATTATTTATACCTGTGCAGTTCATCTCTTTTGCTCTTTACATCTGATTTCACTCAGATCATTTGTGCTTCATAATTCATGCACATTAACATTGCATACTCAGCAGAGCATTTTTGTCTCATTTTTATGTTCAGCCTTTGCAATTCTTCTGCATTTAATGCCCAGTGTTTTGCTGCTACACATCAATGTACTTCATACATGTCATGCAATCTTCCCTTCATTCCTTTCAAAACTCTATCACCGCTGTTAATTATGTTACATAGGTAACAGAAGCTATCAACTATTTCTAGAGAAACTTCTCTGCAGTTGAAAGTACTTATTTCCTAGATGCTCTTACTATTAACTATTCCTGTGATCTGCTATAGATGAAGTCTTCCTTTCCTGATAACCTGCCTATGAATCCATTACTCCTCTTGTACACTTTTTTTTTTTTTTTGCATACTGAGCAAGGGCCACTTCCCAGTGGTAGCAAAGTCCTGTTTTATTCTATTTTTTTCTACTAGGCTTACTTTAAGGACTTAATTTCATGCTAAGACTTTTTTTTGATAATTATCAACATACAACAGTTCCTTTTTTTTGGGGGGGGGGGTTAGTCTCTTAAACTTCTTTTATGGTCAGCAGAACTATAATATGCAATAGAGGGCCTTGATTGCTACCTGTCTGTATGCTAAATTCTTCACTAAACTCGCACCTTGCTTTCTTTACATGGCTAGCATTACAAAGCACTTGTTAATTTTTAACAGAAGTGCTTCCAACTCTTCAGTACTGGCTTACTGTTAAGTGGGATGATTTGGAAGTTCTCTTACTTGGATATGTGATACAAACAATTTAGAGCTAGTTATAAGAAAAGAATCACTAATATCTTTGACTAGTACCCAATTGATCCATATCAGTACTTTCAAGCACTAAAAGTTACACTACAAATATGGTACTAAATATATTTTCTCCAGTTAATAGCTAAACAGCATCCTTGTGGAATACTTCAATGAAAGCATGACATCCAAGAAGAGAAAATTACAAACTAGTTAATTAAAGAATGTTTGTGTGTATTCATTGCATTATATTGGCTATCTGACCTTTTAGGAAATAGGTATATGTAAAGATTAGCAATTTTTAATTACAAAGTAATTGTGAAAGCTACAACATTAGTATTATGATCTTTGAAATGGAAGTTGGTAAATTTTGTTTTTCTGAAAGAGAGAAATTTAAGCTGACTAGCAAGATTGGCCAAGACAATTTTCAAGTTTTGTTAGCTTTATATTGTAAATGATATTTCTGTATTTGATCCATTGCATGTTGCAAAGCATTTAATATTGGTTTCAAATTTTGGCACAAAACCAGCAACTTCAGGGCAGGGGGACAAGCTGATTGTTGCATCAACCCCAGTTCTCAGCTGGTATTTATTTTATCAACTCTGAAAGGCAAAGCTGACCCTGGCAGAATTTTAAATCGGAACACAAAGACTGATGAAACGACACTTAGCATTTTTGCCTGTTAAAAGCATTTAGTATTAAAATTAAGGGGCAAGCTGACAAAATTGTTAGCATGCCAGGCAAAATGCTTAGCTGCATTTACTCCATCTTTACATTCTGATTTCAAATCCTGCCGAGGTCAGTAAAATATATACCGCTTGACCACTGGGGTTGATGTATTATTATTCAATGAAATTTAATAGAAATGCATTTCTTTTGGCATACAGACTTACCCACTCTCCCAAAATTGCTGGCCTTGTGCAAAAATTTGAAACCAATATGAAAATGAATTAGTGTTGCCCAATTATTCTGAAAGTTAAATTAAGGAAGATAATTTAACAAATTATTTCAGTAATTACTATTTAGAAGGTGATAAAGTTGTTGAGGCATTGAATAGATGTTCTAAGTTCAGATTTCACTGAGATTAACTTTGTCTTTGATCCTTTCTGGATCAATAAAACCACTCCAAATGGTAGAACTGTTAGAGCATTGGCCTTTGTGTTCTTATGGCAACAACACTAGTGCCAAAGTATATTGGCTCTAAAGCAATGGCTTTGGACAACATCTGTGGCATGGAGAAGAGCCTTTCATGCATGGACAACTGTCAGTAACCACACACACACAACCTTGATAGAAAGTCAACTCCAGCTGACAAATGTTCTTAAATGACTTTGTAATAATTCTTTTGGGACCTGGGGATCTTGAAGCACATGAAGTTACACACACACACACACGTGTATTGGGTCATCCCATAAATATGTTGTTTTTTTTCAATTGCATGAACTAAACAGTTACTTTTTCAAAGCTATAATGGAGGTAACAAAGGGGCATATTTTGCTTTGAGTTCAATAAAGGCAACAATTCAATGGAAAGTGTGGGGAATATTAATGCAGTATGTAGATTAAACAAAACTTTATCTTAATTTTAAAAAAATAAAAGTATTTAAAAAAAAAACCTATTACTTATGGGATATCCCCTGACCCCTATATATATATATAGTGTTAATATTGGGTGGAAAATCCCTTTTGGATAGAAAATATGTCTGCCTGTGGGATTCAAGTCATCAAAAGTAATTTATGATAGCTAATGTTCTTTTATATTTTTAGGTGGTTGACATGGATCCATTCTGGGAACCTCAAACCGAGGAAGAATATCTACATTTTGGAGAAAAGGCTGATTCAGAGAATTTGGCTCGGTCGTATATGAATGCAGTCCGTAAACGAAAGGGTTTAAAGGTTAATGAAAAAATTGTAGAACATGCAGAAAAACAAAGGACGTTAAAGAAAAACAAATAAACCTTACTAATTCTTTAAAATTTATGTTGGAGACCAATTATTCTAATGAATGTAATTTTACAAACTAAGGTATATTGTCAAAAAATAAAAATGTATTCATAATCTATTTGATTTTTATTTTGCTGTCTGTCTCTGAGAAAATTGTTATATTCATTTTTGAAACTGGTATTGCTCAGATTTTATAGCCTAATGGGTTTTACATAAAAAGTTAAATATATCACGTGTGTTAGTTTGTTTTCAATAGATCAATGAACTAATATTGAAGCAAATAATTTGTCCAAACAAATTCATTTTCTTTTTTAGTTTTGTCATAATATGAATGGCTTCCATTAGACACCAAACATTACAATTTAGTAAAGGGAAGTAACCGTTACTTCACTGCATGTATAATTTTTAAGATTTGAGTAACCGCCCCTTTGCTGTGCCTCGGGTATACGAGTTAATTCGTTCCCGGAGACTGCTCGTCAATGACATCTATTGAGGTGAATACAATTTCTGCTGTTGTTTGTTAACAACTTCCTGCGGTCTCTATTTTGTTTGTCACTGTTATTTATGACATATTTCATATCAGTCACGTTCGTATGAATAAAAGGTTATGGGTGGGGAAGAAGGGTTTCTTTTTTCTTCAGAAATGTAAATAAACCCACGTGGGTTTATAAGTGACAGCTACACCGCTAGAAGTTCTTGTTGAACTTGTTGGCAAATAACAGCAGAAATTGTATTCACCTCAATAGACGTCATTGAATGGTTGAAATTGTCGAAATGCAAGAAATTTAACAACAAATAGCTTACAAACTACAGAATTTTCTCAAGAAAGCCAAGAGAAAAAGATGTTTTATGTAACACATTCTACCAGTATACGAAGTTTAAAAGTGTTTAGTTACGAAATAATTATTTTAAAAATCTGCCGGTCAAAGTGAAAAGATCCAAATTTTTACAATTTGTGTGTATTTATTTTATAAATGTAAAACAACACCACAGAGGAATCGAAGTAAGCTTGAATAACGAGCCATGATATGATAAGGGATTACTGTACTTACAAAGTGTTTGGTAATTATAAAGATTCTGATGCTTTTAGTTGCAAAATGTTCAGGAGCTGCTGACAATTAGGGAAAAAACTCATTTTTGGTTTAATATGAACAAGGGTCTTAAAATGTAACCACTCTGCATTTATAACTTGACAGTGAAAAACGGAAAGCATTAAAATGAAGAAAAATAGATAAATTATACATTGATGTAAGGAAAAGTTTTTGAACTCCGGTTAGAATTTGTTCAACATTTATTTATTTTGAGGGGGGAAAACTATTTGTCAGAAAAAAACAATAAGTATTTTAGCAACCATATTTCTTAATGAGAAATTTAGAGATTGGATATTTAAACTGATAGACGAAGTATGATACAAAGAGTATTTTTTTTTAATATTTAGGCTTAAAAAAATTGTAAATAGACATTTAAAACATTTTACAAAAATATGAACAAAAGTGAGAATAATGGAAAAGTTTTCATAATTGTTTTTGTCTTGGGAATTTTGCCTGCAAGAATTCATTTCTCCAATAGAAAAAAAAGTGACAATGGTAGGGAGGTGGGAATCACTAAAATCTTAACATTTTTTTGTTTTTGTTTTTTTTTTATAGAAACATTAAACTATTTTAAGGACATATAAATGACTGATGAAATGTTTAAAATTACAGTTGGCATTCATAAATTTTTAAAAACATCTTTGTTTACATAGTTATTTTACAAAAAAGAAATTCTTATAAGTGAAAATGTAACTGGTTCCATAAAATTCCGGGCTGATGGATACAACATTCTTCCTTTTTTTAAAAATTTTTTTTTTACATGGATGATATATTTTTTTTTTCATTTACAGAGAAATTATAATGATAATGAGTGAACAAACCAGCTTATTTAATGGATACCTTCAGACAGTTTTGTTTTGTTTTCTGATCATGTATCAAATTGTTCTTTGGCATTGTGTTGACAGGGGAAGGAAGGAAGGAGAAGAAAAAAAACAAACAAAAACACTGAATCATTTACTGCAGACTGAATTGGTGCCAAAATATATAAGATTGTATCATTTCATGTGCAAGCTGGACGGAATTATGTAGCTCAGATTATATGGGAAAATGTCAGTTAAAATGAAAAATGAATACAAATAATATTTTTTAAAAAAAGATTAAATTACATAATATAGATTCTGAAAAAAATCCTTTTCTGAAACAAATATTCGATTAATCACTTGCATATGTGTAAGGCATATAAAATCAATAACTCTTAATACAGCCTGCAGATACATTAATATATGATTAGGTCAACAGGAAATTAATTGGGAGTAACTGACTGTAAATCTATTAAAAACTTACATGAGAACTGCTAAAAGAAATTTTGTTGAAAATGTTAGAGAATATGTATAGAATTAATAAGATTTTTTTTTTTTACTTGTTCAATATAAATCTATATACTTAGACCTACAATAGTTTGGAAAATAAATAATCCTAATTATTTATGTAAAAAAAAAAAAGTTGACAAGTACTTAGATTTCAATACTGAAATGTTTTGATAAGATTAAGTCAAACTATTTAAAGTAAAAAAAAATTTTTTTTTAAACTAAAATGTTTTGTGTACATACAAGCAAAAAAAAGTTTCAAAACCAAAATTAAGCATATTTCTCTTAACTAAATAATGGCAATTAATCCAAAGAGATGATAGATAACTGACTAGATAGGCTGTTGGACCATTTCGTTGAAGATTTGACAAAGTGAGTATCTTGTCATTAACAATCAACTCTTGAATGGCTCTGAAATAAATGCAGTAAGCAGTTATAGATGAGAGAATGATATATTAGCTGTGTCAACTGAATTGACACTAAGGACACTTAGGAATTAAAATATGAATGGAATGGAAATGATTTTTGTGGAGAATTAGTAGAAGAAACAAGGAATAAAATTTCCAAGATTACTACATAATGAGAAAATGCTTTTTTTAGTACATTTTGTCATTATTCATGAGACATTCAAAGTATAACAGATGGTATTGCAACAGCTTTTCTAACCTATATAAATTAATTTGAACACAACATATTGCATTAGTCATTAGTTCAATAATAAATTATTAATTAAAAAATATATTTCATAGAGCTGTACTAGTGAGGAAAACAGTAATGGCCCCTTTACCATCAATGTGCTAAATATTTTGTTATATTTCATATGAATACAAAACTACTACCCTACAGAACATCCTTTGCTATATTTACTCTTTAAATACTAGTCTGTGAGTGTTCAAAACTAAACAAACTGTTTTTAACTGTGGAACTCAAAGTAGATAAAGCTATAAATAACCCTTTCTGCTATAGGCACAAGGCCCGAAATCTTGGGTGGGTGGTGGGGCTAGTTGATTACATTGAATCCCAGTGTTTCACTGGCACTTAATTTATTAAACCTGAAAAGATGAAAGGCAAAGTTAACCTAGGTAGAATTTGAAGTCAGAACGTAAAGGTAGATGAAATGCCACAAAGCACTGCTCAGTGTGCTAACAATTCTGCCAGATTGTAGCTTTCATAAAGCTATAAATAATAGCATGTAGGTTTTAAAAATCCTTAGACAGAAAACAGGTGAAGGCTCCCCTTGACTTTTTTCTAATTGAATGGTTTTTAACCTGATATTCTTACAACTTGCTGTTATCTTAAGCTTTATCTACTTTGAATTATTCTACTGTTAAAAATGATTTATTTCATACCTCTTGAAATTTCAAAATTTTAATGATGCAAACAAATAATATACAAGAACTATGCTGGATATCAATCTTGCTATCAATCTCAAAGTCTTCTCTTCCACAATAAACTATAAATCACATACTTTACATCACCACATGTTGCATAGCCCAACAGTACAATGGAATCAAAATACTAATAATGAAAGATGATATGGATGTGTGACGGAAATATTTTATGGGGCCAGTAAAGAATTAAAAAGTGCGTGGATATATTGCCACATTTAATAAAAAGTAAAATGGTTTTAAAATTGTTCATGATATAGAAAGAATTATGTGGATGCAAACTCTAATTTAACTTATTAATAAAGAAAGGAGAGGCAAGCAATTTCCCTTTTTATTTGGTAGGCTTGCCATCTGAACTGTTTTTAGCAGCATAATAGACTCCTTGGCAAAGTATTGCACTGGAGTCTCTACATTTATTTCTTGACAACAAGCATCATCTTACATAGAGTTGGACCCTGGGTGTGTTTAGTGTGCCTATGTCTTAGTTTTGAGAAGGACAAGACAAGTTTTAAAACAAATTTGCATATAGATTAAACTATTAGCAGCATTACTAACCTTTTTAAGCCCACTAAACTCTGCTGGAATGCACTCTACTAACGATAAATAAGTACAGAAGAACTACTGCATCCACCTAACATACTTCCCAGAAACAACTAAATTGGGCGAAAGAACAGAATATGCACACCTGGTGTTTAGAGTTAAGCTTTTTGTTACGCCAAAAACGGGTGGTGTACGTATTCTTTACCTCCGCCACTAAATTGAACAACAAATTAACTGAGATTACTTTGTAAGACTGAAAAAGTATGGGGTATTTTTTCTCTCTCCTGTACAAAATTGCCAATACATAAAACGAAATATTATTCAGTTGAACAAGAACTAACATTCAAGTGAACTGTTAATAATTAAAGAACAATGAATAAATTGTCTAATTTAGTAAATGTGCAGTTATTAGGATGTAAATTTGAAGTATCTAAGATACTTCAACTTTAAATCTGTCGGCAATTTATGATGTTATTGCATAGAATATTACCGTTTTTCTCCGTTTCTGCTGCAGAGATAGCATATAATTGTCAGAGTGGAGCTGTCTAATTTTCGCGTACCTTTGGAACAAGTTCTCACAACTTCCACACTGAACAACCTGTTCGTCACAGAATTACGTCGGGTGTATTTTTGAAGGGAGATAACAATTAAAACTTATTGAGATAGATTAGTCAAGGGAGATAATTAGCCAAAACTTGCTCAATTTTAACAATTTATTTAAGTTTTAATGATAAATGAATGTTGCTTTATTTTCCTTTTATATTTTCAAGACAGATTTCACAGAATTAACAAGAACAAATTAAACGAATGACTTACTTGAGTCAGCGATAAGAAATATATTCTTTATATATTTATTAAAGAACAAAAATATAAATTTAACACTTTGATCGTAGAATGAGTATTTTTATCTCAATTTCTACAGTGGAGACACATTTCTGAGTTACTATTCTTAGCAGGTCTACCACATATCTTCTAGTTATCTAAGATAAACAGATATTAGAGTCAATCCAAGAAGCAATTAAATATATAACATGAACTATAATGATACTAAATATTGATGCAATATCACTTTGGAAAATGGGTCTTTTCACATGGCCAGCAATTTTTTTGGAGGTGGGTGGAATTAATTACATCGATTCCAGTGCTTAACTGGTAAGACGAATTTGAACTTAGAATGTAAAGACAGACTAAATGCCACTAAGCATGCTAACGATTCTCTCAGTTCACCACCCTACTACCTGCTAATATTCGTAAGCATAAACTTATGTTTTAATGGACTAATAGGTGTAGCTATTAATACCGAGAGTATGTTAATTCAAAGATAGTCTAAGGCCCTTTCTTATTGTTTTTAATATAAATGAGAACTTTAATCCAGTATATAGGTGCAGGCATGGCTGTGTGGTATGAAGCTTGCTTCCCAACCACATGGTTCCAAGTTCAGTCCCACTGCATAACATTTTCACCAAGTGTCTTCTACTATAGTCTCAAGCTGACCAAAGCCTTGTGAGTACATTTCGTAGACAGAAACTGAAAGAAGCCTGTTAGATATATATATATGTATATATTTATGTGTGTGTTTGTGTTTGTCCCACACCCACCCACCTCCGCCATCACTTTACAACCAATGGTGGTGTGTTTATGTCCCTGTAACATAACCGTTTGGCAAAAGAGACCATTACAATAAGTACTAGGCTTACAAAGAATAAGTCCAGGCGTTGATTTCTTCGACTAAAGCCCCTTTAAGGCAGTGCTCCAGTATGGCCACAGTCAAATGACTAAAACAAGTAAAAAAAAGATGCTAGTGCACACTATAAACATTATTAAATTGTAATAAAATAAATGTTGACTTCCTTTGTTGACAAATATTTTACCATGTAAGTACAGTATTATTATTATTGTTATTACTGTGGTGACAAGCTGGCAGAATCGTTAGCACACTGGGCAAAATGCTTAGCAGCATTTCATCCGTTTTTACGTTCTGAGTTCACATTCTGCCAAGGTCGACCTTGCCTTTCATCCTTTTGGGGGTCAATGAATTAAGTACCAGTGAAACACCTCCTCCAAAATTTCAGGCCTTGTGTCTTTCATAGAAAGGATTATTATTATTGTTATTATTCAGTCCATTAAATCTAAAACTCATTAAATCACAATTTGCTAAATCAAAGTTTTATTGTATTTCATTTGTAAATATAGATATTCTATAAGATTCATCTTTTTAAAAGACTGAATTTCAAATTCATTAACATGATTTTTAAAAAAATTAATTAATCATTTCTATATTGTAGCCAGACATTTTCTTTCCTTAATCTTACATAGTGTACTAACTATAATCATTAAAAATGATTCTGCTATTTAGATATGAAGGTATCAAGTGAAAAAATGCTTTTGAAAGCTGTCACAGGTGTATAAAATGATTCTAAATATATCCATGGAAAGCAAACAAATACAGAAAGTTTTTAGTTTAAGAATAAAAAAGGAATTAAAAGATGGTCTTCAAACAGAAGTAAGACTGAAGGACTTCAGTAAAGACATTGTGCTTACTACATTAAAAAAAAACAACAACAATATGAAGTATTTTTCAATATACCCTAAAACCATATTATAGTTATAATAAGCTACATCTGGGAAAGAATGTTTTATCTGAGCTTAAATAAATACATAAGTAAATACAATTTTTGGAAAATATTTAGATATTAATTTTTTTCTACAATTTGTATTTACTTAAACTTAATTTAAATCAAATTTTATTTTCGTTACATCACAAACACAATAAATCTGGACCTCATAAGCTAATTTTGTAACCACTCCGTGAAGCTTCTTTTTTTCTCCTCTGAAGTTATATAAATAATGAATATCTTAATTTAACAAAAATTCAAGGTTTCAAAACAGAAAATTACAGCTAAATGCTCATTATAACAACAACTGATCTATAATCGTTTCTACTCAGGTAGGACTGAAATTTCAGGCAGGGGTGCAATTGATTATATTGACCTCAGTACTCAACAGGTATTTGTTTTATTGACTCCAAAGGGATGAAAAGCAAAACAAACCTCTTTGGAATTTGAACTCAGAATATAAAAATGGACAAAACACTGCTTAGCATTTTTTCCAGCATAATATTGAATCCGCCAGCCCACCACCCTTCAATGAATTTATAATGATATTAATATTTATTTTTCAGTATGGAATGTAGGTATTTTGAAAATACCTCATGGAGTGACAACTATGCCCTGCATAGTTATGGGCTGCTCTTTTGCAAGGTATAAAACCTGTTCAGCCATCCTACTAGGGATACAACAAAGTCATGCATGTGACTGCAGCATGGCGGATTGTGAAGAGATAGCGGAAGATCTCAACTGAGCCAACAGTGCTTCTTACACTGATACTGAGCAGACAAATCCTAGATCAACAGTTAGGATCACCAAGCTCTATCAAAGGAGTAACTACAATGCATCCATAGAAGTGGTGTCCATGATTGTGTAATCAGCTAATGAAAGATTCCCTATGACTCAAGCTCCCAATTCAAATTCCTAATAATGGAATTGGATGGCGACAGAAAGACATGGGAATCTGCAAAAGCAGCTAAAAGAAAAAAAATTGGTATAATAATCAAGTACTTGCTGATTTGACATCTTAAGAGAATAATTTATGATTCACCATGTTTTTACGTACCAGAATAACGTAAAAAAGTTAAATATATATATATTATATTTTATGAATCAAAAATTTCATGATGTTAAGGAGAACCTAAGAAACACATTTCCAATAAAAAGCAGGTACCTCAAGATCCACGAGTAAAGCTGTTAATATGCAAAGATATGATGCATGATTATCAGACCCTTCATGGTTCTTGATGGAATGCAATACATATGAAAATAAAAAAGTCATTATTTGCACTGTCTACTGCATGATCTGGAATTATAAATTGCGTAGGAGTGGCTGTGAGGTAAGTAGCTTGCTTACGAACCACACGGTTCCGGGTTCAGTCCCACTGCATGGCACCTTGGGTTAGTGTCTTCTACTATAGCCTTGGGCCAACCAAAGCCTTGTGAGTGGATTTGGTAGATGGAAACTGAAAGAAACCCATTGAATATATATATATATATATATATATATGTGTGTGTGTGTGTGTGCATATATGTTTGTGTGTCTGTGTTTGTCCCCCCAACATCGCTTGACAACCGATGCTGGTTTGTTTACGTCCCCGTAACGTAGCAGTTCGGCAAAAGAGACCAATAGAATAAGTACTAGGCTTACAAAGAATAAGTCCTGGGGTCGATTTGCTCGACTAAAGGTGGTGCTCCAGCATGGCCACAGTCAAATGACTGAAACAAGTAAAAGAATAAAAGAAAAGAAAAGAATATTTATTCTTAATATGTATCAGCAGATTCAAATGCAAAATTTGTTACTGTTATGCAAGAAGATCAATTACTTTCATTTTGGTAAGTAAATATTGCTAGGAAGAAAGATTATTCCTTATAAGAAAGTGGATCAGCAATATGATATCAAACTAACTTAGCACAGAATACATTTTGGCATCAAGTCAGTTTTTCAAACACCTTCTTGATTTTTATAAGATATTTTCATATGTATTCGTTCAATAATTGGTCTATTTTCATTGTGGGTAAGAGTTTCTTAGTTTCATCTAAGAGTACTTGGCATAGGAGTGGCTGTGTGGTAAGTAGTTCCTTACGAACCACATGGTCCCGGGTTCAATTCCACTGCGTGGCACCTTGGGCAAGTGTCTTCTACTATAGTCTCGGGCCAACCAAAGCCTTGTGAGTGGATTTGGTAGACGGAAACTGAAAGAGGTCCATCGTATATATGTATATATATGTGTATATATATATATATATAATATATATATGTGTATGTGTGTGTGTGTGTCTGTGTTTGTCCCCTCAGCATCGCTTGACCAATGCTGGTGAGTTTACATCCCCGTGACTTAGTGGTTCGGCAAAAGAGACCGATAGAATAAGTACTAGGCTTACAAAGAATAAGTCCTGGGGTCGATTTGCTCGACTAAAGGTGGTGCTCCAGCATGGCCACAGTCAAATGACTGAAACAAGTAAAAGAGTAAAGAGCAAAATGAGAGTATAAAAGCGTAAAATCTATTTCTTAAATTTTAGTTGTATTTAATTGATACTCAGCCAAAAATAGCTGCCAGTAAGAACAAAAAAGAGAGAGAGTTTAAATTAACCTAAGCAAAATTCAGAAACAACAGACTAAATATATGTATAGTTGTTATTAAATGCATTTAATCAGATATGTGAAAAGGCAACAAAAATACCAAAATCTGGAAGTGAAGAAAAAAAAAAGTCTGGAATTGGTGGAGGCTGATAGACTATATATATATATGTGTGTGTGTGTGTGTGTGTAGTCTATCTCAAAATGCTGACTTGTCTCTACTTACTCCCACTTCCTCATCACTTGTCTTCTTCCTTCCTATTCCAGTACAATAATGCTCAAACATTTTCCTGACTGACAGTTTACAAAACATAAAGTGTACTTCCTGTGGGGGTGTTCCTCTTGTCATTAACCATAGTTCAATGGAAGAGGAAGGGAGAGAAAGAAAATTATATATACAGTGATAGTATCCAAAAGGGATTTAAAATAAACCATCCCTGAAAATAAATGCTTAGTAACAAATACCACCAACCACCTAAACATGATAGTTTAGTATTGAATATTTCCCTAAAATATATATTTTTGTAAGTCTTTAGAGTGATGTAGAAAATCTGTCTGCAAGAATTAATGTGGTAATTCATATATTTTGATATGAATTAATAATAGGAAAGAGAAGAAAATTTGGAAATAGCCTAACAATATGGAATTTTTTGTGGCTTGTGTCAAGGTGTTGTGAAAATATATTACTTGTAATCTCTAATCTCTGTTTATTCTGAATGTTTTATTTTTTTCTGTAAAGATTAGGTACAAATCTGGCTGTGTGGTATGAAATTTGTTTCTCAATCACATGGTTTTTGGGTTCACAGTGTGGCACCTTGGGTAAGTGCCTTCTACTACAGCCTTCAGAACAACAAAAATCTTGAGTAGATTTGGTAGAGAGAAACTGAAAGTAGCTGATTGTATATATTTGCATGTGCCCAAGTGTGTGTGTTTGTTTGTGTCTCCTTGTTTTGATATCGAATTCTAATTCTAAATGAGTATCAGTCCATTCTGCAAAACTACAGTTATGGGAAAATATTACCTTGTTTGGAAACAGGTGATTGTAGTAAAAATCAGTCTCAATAAACTCTGATTTGTGCAAGAATTGAAAAGTGAATGCTAAAACAATGATGAAGAAAACAATGACAGTGAGTGTGAGTGTGTGTGTGTGTGAGAGAGAGAGAGAGAGAGAGAGAGAGAGAGAGAGAGAGAGAGAGAGAGAGAGGCAGGTGTCAAAGAAGATGTACACAGAATTTTGTAGAGTTTAAATAAGAATTCATTTGCTTGTAAATAAAATAAGTCTGACAGCATTATCAATAAAACTTCTAAAAAATTGATGATAATAATTTTGAAAATATTTCTCATTAGGATAGCTAAAGAACAATGAAACAAAAATAAATGAAGATTGGTAAAATAACAATAAAAATAAAACCAAGTTTCTGCTTACTTATAGATTCAAGATAACTTCAAACAAATGAGAAATTGCAGAGTGGCATGTAATTTATTTATATATATATATATACAGCTAAGCTAAATATGATTAATTGATAACTACAATGAGAGACTTAAAAACAGATGTTGAAAATTCGAAACAAGACGAATTTGAAAATATTTTCTAATCTCATGAGTAGATTATATCACAGTAAATTTGTTCAGGCTTTTATTTTTGATATATAAAGTATATATTTTTGTAACTTAGCTATCTACAAAATTAATAAAATTGGATTCGTTTCTTTCATCAGATGACTCCTTTCCTATAGTACTACTATTTATAGTACATCTATATATATCTCATTTGTTTATTTTTCTCATCTTATTTGTGTTATCATGCACAGACCCATCTTCACAATTCTTATATCTCTGAATTAATTTTCTGTTATATCTCTAAAATTGCCATTGTATGTCTAGAGTCACTGGAAAGAAGGTTACAATAACCATTAGAAGTTATTGCTGCTCTTCCCAAACCATCTGTAACCCTTGAAACAACTACAGAATGTGGAGTAACAATTGATCCAAGTAACAAACATTATAAAATCAATGTTTTTCAGCATACAAGTTGAATGTTGCAGACCAAAATTTGCAACCAAAAAAGATAGATTCACTGTGGAAGAACCAAAGATCCAATGTGAAATACAGCAAGATTTGGAAAGGTAGTGACGATGTTTAAATGTTTACACTATATATACTACATTGACTAGTATGATTGAAAATATGGTATTTATTTTCAAATCTATATACTCCTAAAACTTTGTGATTGCTTGCTTGCTTGTCTGTACTTTAATACAGCGAAACCACCACATAATGGGGAAAATATTCCGAAAGTAAGGTACCTCTGAAATGTGAATACAAATGGAAAAAAAGAAATTTCATGTAAATCAGATCATGGATTCCCGAGATACGCAGTTTTTTGGGGTACCTTCATAAATAGCCAAAATGGCGCATAATGGGAATATACTCTGAAAGTAACATAACTCTGAAATGGGAACACATGATACTGTCTAAAATTGTTTTCATTAATTTTATGCTTACGTTATATAACAATTCCTTTTGCATTTTTGTAGAAGTGTGCACATGTGCCATAAATAAATGCTGTTACTGGAGTTCAAGTTTATCTTAGAAGTTCTAATTCTATTAGATGCTGTAAATAATCAATAAAACCTTAAACATGAACCTTGTAAACCAGACCTATGTGGGAATATTTAACTGAATCATCATAAAATTAACTTTCCTTTCAATGCAATGTTGAAATCAGCTTCAATGATTTATAACCTGAGCTGTCAGTGACCCAATGAGTAGTCTAGTTTTTAAATATTCATGAAAAATTTGCAATAATAAATGTAACTTTGTAAAAAAATAACAGCTGTCAACAAAGGCGTAGGAGTGGCTGCGTGGTAAATAACTTGCTTAGGAACCACATGGTTCCGGGGTTCAGTCTTCTGACCAAAGCCTTGTGATAGGATTTGGCAGATGGAAACTGAAAGAAGCCTGTCGTATATATGTTTGTACCCCCAACATCGCTTGACAACTGATGCTGGTGTATTTACGTCCCCGTAACTTAGCGGTTCGGCAAAAAGAGACCGATAGAATAAGTACTAGGCTTACAAAGAATAAAGGCAGTGCTCCAGCATGGCCACAGTCAAATGACTGAAACAATTAAAGAATAAACTCCATATTTTCCACAGGTTTGTGCTAATTTATGAAGCATATATAGAAATTATACAGGCATTGGAGTAATGGAAATTCCTTGTAGTATTTCCTCTTCATGTTCCAGATCGAAATCATACCAGGGAAGGGATCAATTCAATCAAATTACTAATTTATGTATTTGTGCTCAGTTTAAGAAATCCTCATTATTATTAGGTAGTGTGGTATTTATTTGTTCCTACTCTTTACATTATGAGTTCAAATCCAGCTGAAGCCAACTTTATCTTTTGTCTTTCCAGATTGAATAAAGTACATACCACCAGCCAAGTTTTGGATTTGATGGAAATGATTAACCCCAACCCCTCAAAATGGCTGACCATTTACTTAAATTAGAAACCATTATTATAATCATTAGGACAGTGGGTTGTTAGAAACATTAGAATGCTGAAAAAAATATCTTACAGTATTTCTTTTGGATCTTTACATACCGAGTTCAAATCCCACTGACGTCAACTTTGCATTTTATCCTTTCAGGTTTAATAAACTAGTTTCAGTCTAGAACTGGGAATGATGGTGTTGACTTACTCCCTGCTCTCAAAATTGCTGGCCTTGTGCCTATAGTAGAAAGTGTTATTATTATTATTATTATGGCAGCTAGTTGGTAAACTTAGTAGAGCATTAGAAAATATGCTTTGTGATATTTGTTCTGGCTCTTTACATTTTGAGCTCAAATCCTATCAAGGTCAACTTTGTTTTTCATCCTTTCGAGGCCGACAAAAAAAAAACAATTAAATACTGGGGTCACTGTAATCAACTAACATCCCTCCCACTAAAATTGATTGCCTTTATGCCAAATTTAGAAAGAATTCTTCTTATGATTATTATTATTATTAGGTGTAGGTGTGGTAAGTACCTTGCTTACCAACCACATGGTTCCGGGTTCAGTCCCACTGTGTGGCATCTTGGGTAAGTGTCTTCTACTACAGCCTCGGGCCAACCAAAGCCTTGTGAGTGGATTTGGTAGATGGAAACTGAAAGAAGCCCGTCGTATATATATATGTATGTATGTGTATATGTTTGTGTGTCTGTATTTGTCCCTCCAATATCGCTTGACAACTGATGCTGGTGTGTTTACGTCCCTGTAACTTAGCGGTTTGGCAAAAGTGACTGATAGAATAAATACTAGGCTTACAAGGAATAAGTCCTGGGGTTGATTGGCTCGACTAAAGGCGGTGCTCCAGCATGGCCACAGTCACATGACTGAAACAAGTAAAAGAGTATTATCATTAGCAGAATCAGTAGAACTAGGGAAAAAAATTTCTTCTAGTATTTAGTTATGTCCCTTTAAATTCTGATTTCAAATTCTACTGTGGTCTAAGAAATATATGTACCAGTGAAATTCGTAGTCTTGCACCTATACTAGAAATTTTTATCAGTATATATTAGTGCAGTGAAAAAGCAGAATCACTTGAGCATAAGCCAAAATATCTTGTGGTTATTGCTCATAGCTCTTTATAGTCTGAGTTCAAATCTTGCCACAGTCAACTTTACCTTTTTCTTCCTCTGGGGTTGATAAGATACAGTTCTAGTCTTATTTTGAGGTTGATATAATTAACCCCATCTCATGGTTCCTGGCTCAATTTCACTGCATGAGACTTTGGGCAAGTGTCTTTTACTATAGCTTCGGGCCGACCAATGCTTTGTGAGTGAATTCAGTAGACAGAAGCATGTTTTATATATATATATATATATATATATGCACACAAATATGTTTGTGTATGTGTATGTGTGTTTTCCCTCCCCACCACGCATCACTTGACAACTGATAGAATAAGTACTAGGCTTACAATGAATAAGTCCTGGGGGGGCGATTTCTTCAACTAAAAACCCTTTAAGACAGTGTTCCAGTATGGCTGCAGTCAAATTACTGAAACAAGTAAAAGAATAAAACAATTAGTTATTAGGGTAGTGAGTAACAGAAATGGTACAGTGTTTGCATTTTAATTAACCCTGAGGCAGTGTTTGATCAAACAGCAGCAGTGATGTAACATACATACAATTCACTTTAACCCTTCGTGATCATATGCCAAAAATAAACTTTCCTTATCATTTCAACTGGTGCTGAAGGATCTCTGGAGAAACATTACTCAACAGGGTGTGTACTTCAGAGATTAGGCTGTTTCTCCAGGTCATGCTGCTATTTCTCTGCATTGAGAAATCACAGGAAAGAATTGAAGGATTCTTCAAGCTGATCCAACCAGCAGGTTTACCTAAGAACAGATCAAGAACAGTGAAGGTGTGTGGCTTAGTGGTTAGGGTATTTGGCTTATGAATTTGGTTCAGTTCCTGGCAACATGTGTCCTTGAGCAAGATGCTTTATTTCATGTTGCTCTAGTCCACTCAGCTGGCAAAAATAAGTAGTACCTGTATTTCAAAGGGCCAGCCTTGTCACTTTATGTGTCACGCTGAATCTCTCTGAGAACTACATTAAGGATACATATGTCTGTGGAGTGCTCAGCCACTTGCACATTAATTTCCCTAGCAGGCTGTTCCATTGATCGGATCAACTGGAACCCACATCGTCATAACTGATGGAGACCTAGAAGAAGATGATTGGATAATAGCCATAGTCTCAGTTGGTCATGCTTGATAATCCAGCCAGAGAGACTAATGATGGTGGCTTCAGATAGGATCCTACAGAGGAGGTGCCATGACTTCTTCCAAGAATAATTCACAGAGAAGATGGATAACTAGTTACAGTTGGTGGGAGATGACAAAACTGGTAGAGTGTTTTGTAATATTTAGTTTCTTTTATGTCCTGAATCAAGTCTTATCAGTGGTTTCTCTCGTGGTTAAGAAATTAAAATAAATACTGGAAATATTGCAAAATCAATTCAACCAACTTTAACCTTAACCCATTAATAATATATGCAACTATTTCATGAATCAATGAGGGAACCTCTATGTGGTCATTCGAGCTGGTAAAATTGTTAGCATCTTTCCATTCTGAGGTTCAAATGCTTCTGAGGTTAACTTTGCCTTTCATCCTTTTGGAGTTCAAGAAATAAGTACCAGTTGTACACTGGGGGTTAATGTAATCGATTAGTCCCTTCCCCCTAGATTTCAGGCCTTGTGTCTATAGTAGAAAAGATTATTATTTTTATTATTAGGGTGGTGTATTGGCAGTATCTGTAGTACTGGAGAGAATACCTTGTGGTACTTATTCCAGTTCTTAACATTCTGGGTTCAAATCCCGCAAAATTCAGCTTTATATTTCAATCTTCTGGGGAGAATAGAATAAAATAGCAGTCAACCGTTGAGGGTCAAAATAATCAACTAACTTCTCACCTCACAAATTTCTAGCCTTTTCTTTATGTCAGAAAGCTATTATCAGTGTGGTGACTGGCAATCAGTAAAGACTCAAAAAAATCTAGTAGAATTTTTTCTTGCAAAAATGTAAGTTTAAAGATACAGTATTTAAAAAAAAAAATATGTATAGGTGCATATGAGTATATACTCAAATGCATGCACACACACATACACATACATCTGTATAGTACTTAATGCAAATAGATTCAGGGGAATACATCTAATGGATATACTGTTATTAAATAACACAAAAATATATATATATATAGTATACAAGTCAAGTTTTTCAGACCAAAATTTACAGCCCCAAGATGGTAGACCACTTTGGAAGACCAAGAATCCCATGTGAAACGCAACAAGATTTTGAAAGATAGTACAGATGTTTGAACGTTTTCACTACATGCTTACACTATATATTACATCAACTTGTATGCCAGAAGAAAATAGTTCAGAAGCAGAGAAGAGAATGTTAGATGCGTATTTATGTTACTTTGGGGTTTGTCAGTAGTATATACTCACTGGCAACCCTATGTTAAAATAAAATCCGTATTCACTGATAGAAAAAAAACAGTGATTGAGAAAAAAAAAGAAACTTGCACTGATGTTGCAATTAGCTGCCTATCTGAATAAAAGTTTATGTGCAACAGAAGCAGTATTAGATTAAAATAGTTATCTGTGTATCATCACTTGGTAGAAATGTGCATTGAACACTCACCACTGATGGTGGATGATGGTGGATATCTGCTGCTGATATATTTTTGTGTTATTTAACACAGTATATCCAGAAGAAATATTTCTTGTTTTTTTTTTGTGATGTATTTGCCTTAAGTATGATATACAGAAGGCTATTTTAATCTAATACTGCTTTTGTTGTGCATAACACACACAGACACATGTACACAAACATCAATTGAAGAGAACCAAGCTAAAGCAGCTTGCTGAAAAAAGATCAAAACTAACAATTTATCTTCAACTACTAAGTCTAATGTTTAACTACAAATGGAAACTGAAGCTATATCAAGAGAATGAAATGAAATAAAAATTATTGAGGAAAGCCAGTGGGGAAAGAAAAAACAAACTAAAAATATGGTTTACATTAAAGCAAGCCAGAATAACCTTTACAATCCTTTAACTTCAACCATTTGATATTCTTGAATCTATCTAGGTAGGAAGTAAGTGATATTTGATAGTTCAGCACAGGTTTCTCTACAAAGGAGAATAGCAAACAGAATACATTTTCGAATCTGTACTTCTGCAAGTAATACTTACAAAGTTATTGAGATAGAAATAAACAGAAACAAATGAAAGAGCAAGTGGGAAAAAACCCCCGAACATTCAAACTAACAATAATTCTATAGTCAATAGGAAATATAAAACTCTAATGAGACCATCAATCACAGATGAAATATAATATAATTAAATATCTTAAAAGTCTAATAATCTTGATATTCCTTTTTATATACCTTTCATTAGCATCCATTGCTTTAATGTCATTCTAAACTTAACCCTTTAGATACCAACCCAGCTGAAACTGCCTCTGGCTCTGTAGTACAAATGTCTTGTTTTCCTAAATTTTGAATTAAAATCTTCCACTAAACCTTAGTCATAATTTATGTTCCTAACACTAGCTTAATGATAACTGAGTTATTTTACTAAATTCTTTGTTATATTTAAAATTAATTGAAAGAATCAAAGACTATCTCAAAATAAATACAGTAACGAAAGGGTTAAACAAAATGAATGACTTTGTATGAATGAGAAGGATTTGTTAATTTAAATGTTAATAGATATCCTCAATAGAAAACAGCAGAAGAAATCGTTCTTAGAATGATAGAGGAGTATATGGTTCTTCAGTAGATATATGATCAAAAGGAATTTTAGGTGTGACCATTCCATCTTGGTTTTCTTTCTTTCAAATACTGTGTGAACCAATGTGCTTCTCCCTGTGCCAAGATGGTAGGGAAGAGTCTTCAGAAAATTTTGATGCTAATTCTAGAGACTTTAGCAACGAGAAGTTCCAGTGTTGATTTGCATACATTATAAATTGGATTTACTAAAATATTTTCCCACTGTTGGCTGGTAATGGTACGAGAAAAATATCTAACTATATATATCTAACCATATATATATATATATATATATGATGATACATATATAGCTACATATCATCATCATATGTTAAATGATGATGATGATAACTATATATTCTTTTACTGGTTTCAGTCATTTGACTGTAACCATGCTGGAGCACCACCTTCAGTTGAAAGAATCAACCCCCAGGACATTCTTTAGAGGCCTAGTAATTATTCTATCCATCTCTTTTGCTGAACTGCTAAGTTATAGGGATGTAAACACACCAACATCGGTTGTCAAGCGATGGTGGGGGGCATAAAAACAGACATATAAACATTATATATATGTATATGTATATATATATGTATATATATATATATATATATATATATATATATATATATATCCGACAGGCTTCTTTCAGTTTCTGTCTTCCAAATCCACTCACAAGGCTTTGGTTGGCTTGAGGCTATAGTAGAAAGCACTGGCCCAAGGTGCCATGTAGTAAGACTGAACCCTGAACCATGTGGTTGGGAAGCAAGCTTCTTACCACATAGCCACACAGGAGTGGTACCTTGGGCAAGTATCTTCTACTATAGCCTCGAGCCGACCAAAGCCTTGTGAGTGGATTTGGTAGATGGAAACTGAAAGAAGCCTGTTGTGTATGTATCTATCTATATATATATATATGTATTTGTGTGTCTGTGTTTGTCCCCCCACCACTGCTTGACACCAATGTTGGTGTGTTTAACACCAATGTTGGTGTGTTTACATTCCTGTAACTTAACAAAAGAGACTGATAAAATAAATACTAGGCTTATGAAGAATAAGTCCTGGGGTTGATTTGTTTGACTAAAGGCAGTGCTCCAGCATGGCCGCAGTCAAATAGCTGAAACAAGTAAAAGAAAATATATATATATATTGTATGCAGGCTAAATAGTCAGTATCCATAATGAAATATAAGATTATCTTGGAATTAAATAGAAGTTGAACACTTTTCTTTCAAATGATTCAGAATAATTTTTTAAACATTTCAGCTACATTACATAGCTGAACTCAAAGTAGTATATATGTCTACAAAATTTTTCATTACCTTTCATGTGTGTGTGTGTGTGTGTGAGTTGAAAGTTGTTCTCTATTCTAGTTTAGGTTACACTTATAAAATGATATATCTTTAAAAAAAATCTTAACTATATATATGTGGTCTTATACTTAAGCTATACCCTACACACACACACACACATTTTTGCGTATGTACATATATATATATATATATATATACATACACACACACACACACACAGAAAAGAGAGCAGGTCTAACCTCACAGCAGAAAATCATCTATGGAAAAGATAAAATGATATGACAAAACACCAATACAAAAGACAAACAAAAAAAGGTGTTGTTATGCCTCTCTGAAGAATAAGTGTTAATACAAATAAAATGTATTTAAAAAAATAAACCTGTTCAGTATTTTCTTGGTTTTAGATTCGTTCCAAGACATTTCTAACATGGAAGCGAGAAGTGCTTTATTATCTGATCATTTTCTGTGACCAACCCAAACACAAGGGGTAAAGAATAATGGCAAAGGGAGGAATAGCTTAAGATAATAACTCTTGTAGTTCCAACCGAATGACAGTTGAATATGTAGATTTTCTACAGATTACACACATACATAATGTGTGTGTGTAAATATATATGTGATGTGTATGTAAATATATACACACACATACCTTATATATATGTTTATATATATATATATATATACATACATACATACAAGCATACATACATACACACACAAATACATACACACAAACACACTCACATCATAATTACATATAATGAAGTAGCAGCTGTTTTCCTGAATCAAGATCTTATCCTATAATATAACCAGAAATAATTTGGAAGGATTATTTAGTGAAAACATCATACTAGAAAACTACTAGCACCTAATGTATATAAGTATGAAGGAAAATATTATTGGGAGGGCTTTGTATGGAAAAAGAAAATAAAGTACATCTGAAATATGGTGGTCTAATGGAAGCGGTCTTTGGTTATACAACTAACTACCACAATAATTTGTTTTTTTAACACCATGCATGAGTTTTAACCTGAGAGAGAGAGGGAAATTAAGGAGAGAAAGAGAGAGAGAATGAGTGAAGTGGAGGGAGGAAAGATGAAAAATGTTAAGGCATGTAAAACAAGCAGAGTTGTCCTGTGACTTAAGTCAACATAAATGTTGTGAAACTCATCTTGGGGCCATTGACTAACATAGTCAAACAATTATTCCTAGGGAAAATTCTTCAAATTCTGTTCAGGCAGCTATATATATATGTATATATATGGTGTTGTGGCACAAGCCTTACTGTTGGATACTTCTGGAAATATACCATGTAAGAAAAATGTTTTGTATTATTTCTAATTAGCTAATAAATTAATCCCAGTCTATAAAAATAAATGCTATCAGCTTCAGACAACAGGGTATTTAAATTTTACTTATCTTCACTGTATGTTACCAAGATAAAGCCAATATTTTTGGCATTTGGAACATAGCCTAAGAATGAAATCAGTCAGCAATACATTTAACATTTCTTTGACTTAGACAATTTACACATTAGAAAATTATTTACAAAAGGTTCTGCGTTAAAATTAATTTTCATTATGATCATAAGTTTAGAAAGGGTTTTATTAAAATATCTAATTATATATATATATATATATATATATATATATATATATATATATGAGGAGACCTACTGAGTCAAGTACATCATCAAAAAATCAAATGGAAATTGTAGTTGTGATACCTGTGCCAGTGGCACATAAAAAGCACCATCCAAACGTGGCCGATGCCAGTGCCACCTTGACCGGCTTCCGTGCCGGTGGCATGTAAAAAGCACCAACCGATTGTGGCCGTTGCCAGCCTCCCCTGGCACCTGTGCCAGTGGCACATAAAAAGCACCCACTACACTCACAGAGTGGTTGGTGTTAGGAAGGACATCCAGCTGTAGAAACACCGCCAGATCAGACTGGAGCCTGGTGCAGCCTCCTAGCTTCCCAGACCCGGTTGAACTGTCCAGCATGGAAAACGGACGTTAAACGATGATGATATCTATATATATATATACGCGTGGGTGTATGGTAAGAAACTTGCATCCCAACCACATGCTTCCGGGTTCAGTCCCACTGCATGGCACCTTGGGCAAGTTTTTCTACTATAGCCTCAGGCTGACCAAAGCCTTATGAGTAGATTTGGTAGATGAAAACTGAAAGAAGCTTGTCATAACTATATATTCTTTTACTTGTTTCAGTTATTTGACTGTGTCCATGCTGGAGCACCACCTTGAAGGGTTTTAGTCGATCAAATCAACCCCAGGACTTACGTTTTTTAAACCTAGTACTTATTCTATTGGTCTCTTTTGCCAAGCTGCTAAGTTACAGGGACATAAACATACCAACACCAGTTGTCAAATGGTGATAGTGGGGACAAACACAGACACAAAGACATACATGTAGCTTCAATTCAGTAAAAATTATAAGGGTTAACCCCTAGCAGGGTACTAAAGAAGTCTGTTATGTAAACAGTCATGGACAATGTGTGGCCTGCAAGACTTTCTGAATGGCATGTCTAATGAGCATGCCTAACCAGAAATTGCTGTGAATCTTTTTAGTAGTATGGCCCACCTGATGATAAACCATGTCTTATGTGGCTCACTTCTAGAAAAATGTTGCCCATGCCTGAAATACAACTGTGTCCAATTTGAAGAGTTGTGCTTAAATACTGAGCAAGAGGTGAATGTTATATAAATAAACTAACTTGCAAACACAGCCTTGATTATATTAAGAGTGGGACAGTGGATATAAACATTATTAGGTGCAGGCATGGCTGTGTGGTAAGAAGCTTGCTTCCTAACCACATGGTTCTGGGTTCAGTCCCACAGCAAGACACCTTGGGCAAGTGTCTTCTACTATAGCTTCAGGCTGACCAAAGCCTTGTGAGTGGATTTAGTAAATGGAAACTAAAAGAAACCTCGTGTGTATATATATATATACGTGTGTGTGTGTATGTGTGTGTGTGTGTGTGTGTGTGTGTCTTCATGTCTGTGTTTGTCCCCAACCACTGCTTGACAACCAGTGTTGGCATGTTTATATCCCCATAAAAGAGAAAAACAGAACAAGTACTAGGCTTTAAAAAAATGTCTTGGGGCTCAATTTGTTCTACTGAAACCCTTCAAGGTGGTGCCCCAGTACGGCCACAGTCATATGATTGAAACAAGTAAAACAAAAAGATTAAGTATCTAGTGTTAAGTGTAGTAGTTCAACTAGTGGGTGAGAGTTCAATCTCTGGGTCAGTCAAGTAATATATTTTCTGGTTCAAGTAAAAAAGAGGCGAGTAGATAGCTAACGGGAGAATATTCTTGGTATGGATAACAAAATGACAACAATCCATTCCACTCCTGTGGAATTTCATAAAGTGTTCAAGTAGAAATTCTGAGATATTACCAAATGTGACAAGTACTTGAAGTATGCTGGAGAATACAACAACCAAAATACTAAGACCAAGATGAGAACTCTGAATATATCAGTTTATAACAACCAATGCAAAGCTAATGTGTGTATGTTGGTAGCATATTAATGAAGAATGTGGTAATACCATTACTTATCAAGACACTGAAATACCTCAATTTATGAAAATTATATTATACACACACACACACACACACGCAAACACACATGCATACATACACACATACATAATTTTTAAAATATAACAATACAATAGACCCTCTGTTCAACAGAAAATATCCACTAATAATGATCATGATAAAAACTCCATGATAAATAAAATATCATCAAGCTAAAATTACTGCCTCCAGTGAAATATTTTTGTAGGTAAGTGATAGTTTTGAATGAAATCAACTCCAGTATATTACTGGTATGTATTTTATTACCTGTGGATTGAATTCACAATGTAGAAGGGCAAAGTCAAATATTGATTAATTCTCTCAAATTCTGAGTTTAAGCCTTACCAGGTTGGCAACTTTATAACACAACTTTCTGTCTATCACTCTCTCTTATGTATGCATGATGACAAAATAAACTATAGCACAAAACAACAAAATCTATTTTTTGCTGTTGTTTAGTAGTCAAGTACATCCAAAGTCAAAGTGGTCCAACCATGACCATCCCAACATATTTTCAGACAATATATTCAAGACCCCATCATTCAATATGCGTATAGGCATAGGAGTGGCTGTGTGGTAAGTAGCTTGCTTATGAACCACATGGTTCTGGGTTCAGTCCCACAGTGTGGCACCTTGGGCAAGTGTCTTCAACTATAGCCTCGGGTCAACCAAAACCTTGTGAGTGGATTTGGTAGAAGGAAACTGTATGTGTGTGTATATGTTTGTCCCCCCCAACATCGCTTGACAACCGATGCTGGTGTGTTTACGTCCCCGTAACTTAGTGGTTTGGCAAAAGAGACCAATAGAATAAGTACTAGGCTTACAAAGAATAAGTCCTGGGGTTGATTTGCTTGACTAAAGGCGGTGCTCCAGCATGGCCACAGTCAAATGACTGAAACAAGTAAAAGAGTAAAGAGTAATTTTTTTTAAATCTTGCTTTGAAACCTTTATCACTTGAAGTGACCATATCCAGTCCAAATATTCTACTTGTTTTATACTCAAACAGGGCAGATCCTGCTTCTCACATCCACCCTACAATATTATTCTAAAAATAAAAATTCACATCACTGAAATAATGCAGCTATGAGATAATGCATGATTAATTCAAAACAATGGTGAATAAATAAGCATTACATTTGACAGAGAAATCTAAATGCTAAAGAGTCAGTTACTTTTTTTTTTATAACATATTGGTAAATTTTGTTGGGATACAATAGTTCTATCTTACTTAGACAAGTAAATATAAAAGAAAGACATTAAACAAAAGAAGTGAAATTTTATAAACTTAAAAAGAATTGATTTTCCGTATTGCAGGTTATGATTTTAACTATAAACTTAAAAGAAACAAGTTTTCTCTATAGCAGGTTAAAAAACAATTAAGGGTTTTAAGTTAAGAATCAAATCAAGAAGATTGACTAACATGTTCATTTGATATTTTTCTTTTGTTTCTTAATAATTTTGTTTTGCTTCTTAATTTTTTTTCTTTTTTTAAATGAAATTAACATTAATTCATAAATACTAAAAAAATTCAATTCTAAAAAATCAGAAATTTCATAGGGAATATTTGATTGAGAAGTTGTACAATTAAATATGGCAGTTCAGCAACATATAGTTAATACTTTTGCATCACACATGTAATAGTTATTTGGCATTTAGTAGTAGTAGGAGCAATAGTAGTATTGATAACATTTGAGTCACAACCTAGGACACTACTGAAATACACATTTTATTATACAGAATTTAGTTAGCAATTTACAGTTACATATCTCTACAGTTTTTTTTTTATAGATGTGTTTTTATACAAAAATAGCACCCATTAACTTATTAATTTGAAGAACAGTGAAATGCCAAAAACTAAATAATGACAAAAAAAAAGAGGTGTAGAAGAGGGGTGGGAGATGAAGACATATGCTTGATTGTTGGGAAGATTATGTAAATCTATTCTTAATAATGACAGTTTGTGACTAACAGTACTAATAAGTACCAATATCGCCTCAACAGCACCAACACATCTGACAAGTCTACAGTGAAGACTTGTCATCATTTGTGTCACCAGAAATAAAATGAGAATCTGCATGATAAACCTTGATTAATGGATTAATAAGTAGGGACAATATGTTCCTTAATACTGAAAATCTGATGATTAACCTTTAGACCATTTGCTTTAAGGCAATATGAACTAGAGCACAATATAAAATTATTATATTAAAATAAAAAATATTTAAGTTTTACATCCTTTTTTCGATGGTGTAATTTGAAGAGTGTTTTGCTGTGACTACAGTTATAGCAGTGTATAATAATAATAATAATTATTATTATTAATCAGGTTTGCTTAGATTGAGGATTTACTGCATGCATATATTTTCATTGTGAAGTTAATCATGTTGTAGAGAGTTTTCACAGTATGTATACACACACACATCTATCTATCTATATATATATATATATATATATTGGGTTGTCCGGAAAGTTTGTACCGATTTATAGTAGCTTACCTTTCGACATATTTTAGAACATGGTTGAGTCCATAAAATAGGATTTTACTACACCTCCATTTAAAGCACAGTTTAAGCTATCTTTTCGTGGAAGAAGGTTTATGTTCCTATAATCGGTGTTAAAATGGAAGATAAGAAAGTTCATTTTCGGCACTTGATGCTTTGGGAACCAGACAAAAATTGCTGCAGCTCGGCTGGGATGTATTACCCCACCCTCCATATTCACCAGATATTGCTCCTTCGGATTTCCACTTATTCAGGTCTCTGCAGAATAGTCTTAATGGTAAAAATTTCAATTCCTTGGATGACGTAAAAATATACCTTGATGAATTCTTTGCCATGAAACCACCTCAATTCTAGGAAGGGGGGTATTTTCAAGTTAAAGGAAAGATGGAAATGCATTGTGCAACAAAATGGTTCATATTTGGTTGATTAGAAATGTAATGACAAGTATTTATTGACCTTTTTCTTTCCTTTAAAAATCGGCACAAACTTTCTGGACAACCCAATATATATATATATATATATATATATATATATATATATACACACATACATACACACACACACAAGGTATGTATTTTATCAGTTTGTGGGCAGGCTGTGATTGTAAACATAAGTAAATATATTCTCATGAAGTCACCTGCCCATAAACTGACAAAACATATACGCTGTATATGTCTATTTGAATTGTTTATATCTTTCAGGTTGCTTCTCGTTCATATTTGAATTTTTTCCATGGTATGAAATGTTGGGGCATACCAGCAGATGGTTCTTACACCATTTTGCACATAGTCTCGTATGTGGTATTGACAAGTCACAAAGATGACAAAACATTAATGTCTATCGTTCTTGCAATGGGACCAGATGTGAGTTTATCTTGCTTGTCTATGACTTCCAGGTGTTTTAACACCAAGTACATTATGAGAATATAGTCTCTTATGCCTACAATCACAGCTTCCTCACAAACTGACAAAACACATACCTTGTGTATGTGTGCTCAATATTGTTATCCCTCGGACTGCTTCCCATTCATCTTGAATACATATGTGTGTGTGTGTATACATAAACACACTTGTATATGTATGTGTGTGTATAGATAGATAACACACACTCATTATACCATCACACACACATAAATTAGCAGTGAAACAAACAAAAAGAGAGATATACATATACTCTCTCTCTCTCTCTCTCTCTCTCATACACACACACTCACGCACGCATGCACTTATAAAATTTACAAATAATTAAAACTTCAGTATCTAAATCCAGCTGGTTGGTTGGTTGGTTGGTTGGTTGTTTTTTTTTTCATTATTGTTGTTATTTCTACTGCTGCACATAACACCATCATCACCATCATCATCATCATCATCATCATTGTTCTTCAAATCATTTCTGATCTTGTTATTGAGGTGTACTTCTGATTTCTAGTCGATGATCTGATGTTTTCTTTTTTCTTTTTTTAGAATTTATTTATTTTTTTTAAGACATAAAGAGAAATAAATATTTCTTATGTGAAAAAAAAAAAAAAAACTCAAATGCAAGAAATATTACAACATATCTTCCACCAAAATCAAAGTTATTAATTTTGGGGGAGGGAAAAAAAATAAGAGCAAATGTCACTTTTTTTTTTGAAATGGTAATAATATATATATCTTGATGTTAAAAAAAACAATATGTAATATATTTACACAATAATGAGACTACCAAAGATGTTATCAGACACACAAGCATATATTCACACATGATTTAACGAAAGTGTATCTGCAGGTACATGGAAATAAAAAAATTAAAAAAAGGAACCTAAAGAGATAAAAGCCTTTATCAGGAGTTATGATTACTATCCATTGGTCTGCTATTTAAGAGATGGGGCTGGCTATAAAATTGTTTTGCTAATTCATGAACAGACTGGTAACCAGAAGCACGAGAACCAAGACACATTTGATACTGCGCTGGTTCCAAGGCAGGATCACAAGAAACATGATGGAATGCATGATACAACCCAGGGTCAACAGTGCGAAAAATAGTTAAGTTACTATTGATAAATTTTTGGTAAAGATCAACATCCTCTTTGCCCCATCCTTGAATACTCGTATCAAAACCACCAACAGCTTCAAGATCACTTTTATATATACTTGCAATTCCAAAACCAAACTGTCGCCAATTCCCATAGTCATTACGGAAATCTCTAATATCAAATTTGCAATTAACTGGATCAGGGCAAAAACTTCTTGTATCAAACTGACTGAACACAATTGGAAAATATACTTGAAGTCCCTGTCTGGTGTTCATACGAACACGTTGAAAAACATCCCTACTAACGAGAATATCGACATCCATAAAAAATAGTAGAGAATTAGGTTTTGTATCAGATGAACCTAACTTCAATGCCTTAGCCCGAGAAAATGCTCCATTAGCTTCAATAAGTTCAACTGAATTAGCACCATAGCGTTGTTGATACTGGACAATCAAATTTATAGATTTCTGTAAGGCTGTATCATCTGTACTGTCAAAAAGAACAATATTTAAGTGAACTTTTTCTTTTGCAATTAGAACAATTTGTTCATAGTTTTTCATAAATCTTTTAAAGGTTTCATACCGACCAGATAATGATAGAACGATATGTATAGTTTCTTTGGTTTTATCAACGTTAGTCCGTTCTGGAGATTTATAGTCTGTAAAGAGATGTGCAAAAGGATGAACAGAATCGTATGAAATGTATTCTTCTTTATTTGATGGAAAATAGTCTTCCAAAATTTCCATAGGGCCAAAATTCTGCTGTAAGTATGCATGTCTTCGAACGGGGACAGTCATTCGACGTCCCTTGTGTTTCCTGTAAATTAAAAGCAGGTCAAGAATATAGTCACAGCTTAAATATGGATGTAATCTCCGGTAACCATAAAGAATTTCTTTAAAATCAATATGACGGCCACGCTGTCTGGCATTTCCATTGATCATGTGTATGGTCTGCTGTATAACGTCATCAAGTGCTACACGCATATGAGCAGGCATTCCTCGTTTAGGATTAACGTCAGCAGCTGAATACAAGGGTCTAGTAAAAAAATCCCACTCAAAAACATCCTCCTCATCTTTTGGATTATATTTTGTTATAGAAGTCCTTAAACCAAGATTGTTTGGTTTCTCAGAGTCTTGTTCCCCTAGCAACTGATTTACTGAATTTATCTCCCGGTGTAGATTCAGGGTCTTTTGGCGTAAGCTCGATATGCGTTGTCCTAAAATGTAATTATGAACGCGGAATTGATGTGTTGGTTCCTTGATAGGATGTAAAGTGATGGCTTGATTTAGATCTGCTTTGTTCAGGCTGTATGTGAATGATCCTTTCTCCTCTTTGTAGTTGTGAAAGAAAAGATGCTGCATCTGTGGAAAAGAAAAATATGAAAAAGAAATTAAAATAATGTTAAAATAAATTAAATCAAATACATATTAACAAGTCTCTTTAAATCAAAAAAATCAAAACAATTATAAAAAAAAAAATGTTAATTTGGTTTATATTTTTAAATGTGTCCAAAGATTTTCTTCGAAACTCCAGCAAGGTTGGTACCAATTCTTGAACTTATTAATTAAATAGGATTGTCAAGGAAACAGGAAAGAAAGTGTATGCTGGAAATGATTTAAATTTTATTATTTTAAGCATTTTCAGAAGCTCACATTTTCAAATGAATAACAAGTTTAAGAATTTTCTGAAGAAATTTAATAAAGTTAATGAATCTAATTCGACTATAGAATTGGTAACATTTAATTTCTCCTACAATCAGTTCTATGTCAATGTAATCTTTTAATAAATATTTTCCATCCCTAAAAAATACCATATCTTGGAAAGTGAGTATATCATCCTTACAACATTACATTTTTAAAATATCTAATAAAATGCTTTATAATATCATTCATATCAAAATATCAACTGCATTTTAGAACAGCAAAAAAAAAATAGTCAAATTAATTTTTTTCCTTCTTGAGAAAAAATAACTATTCCTATTGTCTGCAGTAAATCCTTAAATTAATTTTTTTCATTCTGCATTTCATTTATGAATCATATTTTCAAAACATCATGTATTTATGAAATGAAATGATGAAGGAACTTGTACATAGTTTGTTATTTTAACTTGTAGAAATAGCAGCCAAATTCCATCTAAACAAAAGACTTTAAAAATATACATTGGATAATGTAGTACAAGATAAACTAAGGTTGAAAAGACTGGATGCTCATGACTAGAACTAATAAGATCAAAAACCTTTAAGCTCTAACCTTCCTGTCTCCACAACTTTTTTTCCCCACTCTGAAATAGTGTTTCCCAGACACATTATCCAATGTATTCACCACTGTTTAAAAATGTCAGGCTGTATAATTAGAGGGAAAAATAGTGGTTGTTTCTAACAGGTCAAGTGATCACATAAAGGCTTCCTTATTGGATAATATAATGCAGTCAGCATATAATTAATCCCTTCAACACTGGCCTAGTTGATATTGAGTATCATATTGAAATTAAAACCTTCTATTATAATTTTACTAGCAGCATAGCCCGGCGTTGCCCGGGTATGTAAGAGCCCCTAGTAGGCAACGACTAATCCCAATCTAGTCCTTTCCCTCTAGGGAACGAAGGCGCATGTGTAGGTTGCAATGTCTTCTCTTCACTCCCAAATAACTATCAAACAGCTATCGATAATTCAACCCAATCAATTCCTACCAGGAAGAAATTACATTCGAGACTTTACCCCCAAGCTGGGGGTGGGATTTATTTGGCTAAAAATGAGCAGTAGCTGTAGCTCATTTTCAGCCAAATAGACTGGAGCAATGTAAGATGAAATGCCTTGCTCAAGGACACAATGTACTGTCCAGTCCAGAAATTAAACCCACAATCTTACAACTGGCACAAGAGCAACCCCTCACAGCTGCTGGTGGTCACTTTCAGTTGAGTGAAGTTGAGTAATGTGAAATGAAGTGCCTTGCTCAAGGAGTACAACATGCTCCCTGATCTGGGAAATGAACCTACAAATTTATGATTGTGAATTTGATAGCCTCTTCACAAGGCCTTGAGCCTTTACTGCTCCAAACACCAGCTTAATTAAGAATTTGGAATGAATCAGTAAAATAATTAAATTTGTCCATTATTATTTTTAAAATTAACTGAAACACACAGGCATTTAACATTATTAGAAATATGATCATGAAAAGGTTAATAATTTCTAATAGGTAATCTCACAGGTCTGTTCAACATACAGACTTTTCAATGTACAGTTAATCTCCCATTGTTGAATAACTAGATGAGAGAGACAGCTCTGTTCAAGATAGTTGCCAAAAACTCAACACCACAATCAAATATCAAACTTTTTAGGAAAATGTGGTTTAAAAAGCATCACTGGTTTAAAACTAAACTAATAGAATAAGTCTGCTATGCAAAATTCAGCCCAAAGAATATTTACTGGCCCTTAAAACTAACCCTACTCCAATTAGAACAATAGCTTACTTGAAAAAAAAAAGAAAAAGAGATAGATTGATTGATAGATAGAGAGAGAGACAGAGAGAACAAATTGAGGTTAAAACAAGTTCAATTTCACTATAGCAGCTGTAAGAAATAGGTTCTTCAAAGTAAAAGACAAATTTGCTCTTAAAGAAAGATTTCAGCACAAATTGTTAGTCATTAGTAAAGGTTCACCGAGTGTTTTTGAAATCTCTTTAACACTTGATAACAATCCACCTAAGATTATTCTTAGTTCTAGGATACAAAAACTATGTATTTTAAAGTGTATTTAAATTAAAACCTTCCACAATAATTGTATGTAAGAGTCTTCTGTTGAAATATATTCCAAACACATGCTTAATAATAATAATAAAAAAAAAATTTTACTAAGTGCCTCCAAATTATTGATTATTTTCAAATTAATTAAAACACAAAAGCATTGTATTTTACCATAAAAAAAGGTTATGAAAGGATTAAATCTGTTAAGCTTTAAGAGAAAATAAATGACAAATAAACCAATGTTTAAATTATACAGCAGTAAAAGAAGAAAAAAATGTTGAAATTCTAATCTTGAAGTCAGGAAAAAGTACTGAGTTTAGTGACTGGTTAAGAGAGTACAGAAATATGAATGAACCATTGCTTATCAGTAGTAGCAATAAATGATAAAAATAGATTAAGTTTGATAAATATAGATTTGGAGCAGGGAAGGTGCACTTTTACTTTGTATCCTATAAGGGTCAATAAAGCACAAGTAAGTTGGGTGGAGACATTTCCCACTACGTTCCAAATTTACTGATGTTTGACAATTGCTTAAATTGTTGAAAAAAAGAATAGAAAAAATGCAATTCCTAAATCCCATTTTTTTATGAGTAGATTTTAGTCAACATTTTTTAAAGTCTGTAACAGAAGAAAAATATTAAAAGGTAATGAGATAATTCCTAGCATTTTTTCTTCTCTTATTAAACTGAACTGAAAAAAAGATATCATTTGTTGACATTACTATCTTAATTAGCTATGATTTCTTATTGCAAGATAAAGAGTTTTTTTTTTTTTTTTGGAACAAGATACAAATTGATAGCACACAAGATGAGAACATTTCTCAGTTCTTCTTCTTCAAGATAATGTTGATGACTTCAATGTATATCAAAATATTTTCATTACCACCTTCATACTTATTAATCTCTCTTTTCCTGCTGTTATTGATACTCTGTCTATGTTGTGACCTACAAGATCTCTAATACAGCTATGTACCTTGTTCAAGGAGAAAACACCAGAAGCAGATGAAAGTTCTTCACTAAAAAACTAAGAGATTGCAACCAGGAGTGGCTGTGTGGTAAGTAGCTTACTTACCAACCACATGGTTCCGGGTTCATTCCCACTGCATAGCACCTTGGGCAAGTGTCTTCTACTATAGCCTCGGGCCGACCAAAGCCTTGTGAGTGGATTTGGTAGACAGAAACTGAAAGAAGCCCGTCGTGTATATGTATGTATATATGTATATGTGTGTATGTGTTTGTGTTTGTCCCCCCCCCCAACATCGCGTGACAACCGATGGTGGTGTGTTTACGTCCCCGTAACTTAGCGGTTCGGCAAAAGAAACCGATAGAATAAGTACTAGGCTTACAAAGAATAAGTCCTGCGGTCGATTTTCTCGACTAAAGGCGGTGCTCCAGCATGGCCGCAGTCAAATAACTGAAACAAGTAAAAGAGTAAAGAGTAAAAGAGTATTAACATTTACCTATTCTACTTCCCTACCTCTGTAAATAAAAACACACACATGCACACCTGGCTGGTCATTTTATTAGGTCAGAGTTAGTCCCCTTACTCATTGCTGATGTGGAAATTCTAAAGTCGTGTTGTTTCCATCTCAAACCTTGGATTTTCACACCTCTATATTATGATTGGATTGTAAAAAAAAAAAAAAAAAAAAAAAAAAATCAAATTCATCCACAACTGAGATTTATTGTATGATCTTCGATTATAGAGAAAAATGGCCAAAAAGCATGGCCACAGTCATCATCATTTAGCGTCCGCTTTCCATGCTAGCATGGGTTGGACGGTTCTACTGGGGTCTGTGAAGCCAGAAGGCTTCATCAGGCCCAGTCAAATCTGGCAGTGTTTCTACGGCTGGATGCCCTTCCTAATGCCAACCACTCCGTGAGTGTAGTGGGTGCTTTTTACGTGCCACCCGCACAGGTGCCAGATAGAGCTGGCAAACGGCCACGAACGGATCGTGCTTTTTATGTGCCACCGGCACGAGGGCCAGGCGAGGCTGGCAACAGACACGAACGGATGGTGCTTTTTACGTGCCACCGGCACGAGGCCAGTCGGGGCAGCGCTGGCAACGGT
>NC_042998.1:169817740-170040240 GCF_006345805.1 Octopus sinensis
ACAAGCTACAGCAGCTTCCACCCATAATGGTTAGCCACTAGTGGCAAATATGTGGTGGAGCACTATCCTGCATCCAGATGTCGTTGTTTGAGTCAAGCTGAAGTACAGCAAAATCATGCAGCATATTGAGATATAGGTGGGAATTTGTGTTTATTACTAGAAATGGGTAAAGTGACTTATGGCCATCCCTGTATATATATATATATATATATATATATATATTAATAATTGGCAGAAGTTACAGAACGACTCAAGGGCCAAGAGTTTCATTCATTGGTAGTTACCAATGCATATAACTCTCAGCCCTTGAGTCACTCTAACTTCTGCTGGTTACTAATATAAAAATATAAATTCATGTTTTGAGTTCTATTTCTCTGTTAGCATTACTACTAACCACACGTGCACATACAAAATGGCCTCAGAGCTCACACTTGTTAGTTAGTTAGTTAGTGTAACTTCAGTTCTATGTATAGTATCTTGTCTATGAAGTAGCCAACAGCAACTGCCATTTTGAAAAGACTCCAGTAACAATGTAATTTGTTAATAGCTCCAATAAGTTGCATATTAACAAAGTTCTCTGCATACCATGATAATATGATTAATCTTAAAAGACTGTACTGTTAGAGGAAAATTAGAAAATTACAAAACCTTATTCCATAAGGTGCCATAGTGCAATAATTCTTGAAATGCATGTCCTTATAATGATTCCATTATATTTATTTGCAAGCCCTAAAAATAGTAATATTTTGTTACCTACCAAAAATAATACTAGTTCTTTTATACAATAACAGCAGCAGCAGCAAGATAAGACTTCAGAGCTAGTAGTGTTGAGCCTGTTATTGTGCTACTACATGAAATAATGCATAAGCAAAGCTTTCAGTTTTATATGTAACAAAAAAAAAATTTTCTTGCCAACTCATTGACAGGCTTAGACACTATGCTGGTGAGGTCTAATAGACTGAAACATGTCCATAGTTGTCTCTTGCTTGCTTGCAAATAATGATCAGACTTCTAATTTTTTTCTTTAATCTTTTACTTGCTGACTCTAGAGAAAGGAGTAGTGCCCATGGCTTTTGCCAGCCAACCAAGACTGATGAGATTGATACGGTTGATGTTTTCCTTAATCCTTTGCAAGTCAACACTTGGAGGAAAGACATGAACAGTGATGGAATTCCAGAGACCTATATTCTGAGAAGGAAGGTCTTGGTGTAATGTTTAGTGTGGGGCTGTCATGGGCAAAATGTGACCTGCAGGACTTCTTGAATGGCATACCTAATGAAAAATTAGCTTGAATTTTTTTTAATGGTGTTCCTCTTTCCCTTCACATGTTATGATGAGCCATGGCAAAGGTGGCCCACTTCTTGTAAAAGTTTGCCTATGTGGAGGACTTGGACTAGGTAGGGATAGATACAAGGATGATGATGATGATGATAAAGGGATATGAGTTGGGTGTAAATGCCTTAGTGGAAATGATATGAGCTCAGCCACTTCTGAGAAGTAGAGGCCGTCATAGTAGCAGTAGAAAGTGGTTCTCAACCATTTTTTACTTAGGGACCCTCTTTGATTCCTGTTTTACTCTACTGGACCTCCATAGCCATTTGATGTGTATAAAAAAAACATCTTACTGTATTTTTATAATAAAATATTATTAAAAAAATAAAAATATTTTGTGTATTGTTGAAGTATAAGCATTTTATTGCACATAAATTTTAACAAGAAAATCTTATATGGACCCCGACTGAGAATTCCTAGTCTAGGATGTATGTGCATGCAGCAGCACTGATACAGATGTGAGAGAATGATCTCACTATGGGCCTTACTTGAGCTTTGTACAGTATCGATAATTAAATATCTTCTGGCTCTGGAGAGAAGGGCTAATTAAGCAAATAAAAACTAAGAGATTAATTTTTAATTTGATTAAATTATTGCCCTTTTTTCTTTGAATGTGTCAAACAAAATCAAGATTTTTTTTTTTCCTTCAACTAAAAGGCCTGACAATGAAAGTTGCAACTGATCTGATCAATGGAACAGCCTACTTGTTAAATTAATGTGCAAGAAGCTGAGCACTCCACAGGTGCACATACTCTTTATGTAGTTCTCAGAGAGATTCATCATGACATACCAAAGGTGACAAGACTGGCCTGCTGAGCAACAATTACAACTCATTTTTGCCAGCTGAATGGACTGGAGCAATGCGCCACCGATAATCTAACTCACAATTTTACATTCATGAGCCGAATACCCTAGTCATTAAGCCATGCATATTCAACTTAAAAGGCAAGTTCAATTAAGAATTATTTGTCTATGACATTCAGTACAGCACACTTTAACTTAATCTTTTAAATTCCTCCCATTGTTCCATTTGAGTTATTTCCCTTAACTCATTATTTTTAGTTTAGATTTAAATTTTGGTTTTAGATATTGCATATGATAGGTGTAGGAGTGGCTTGCTTACCAACCACATGGTTCTGGGTTCAGTCCCACTGCGTGGCACCTTGGGCAAGTGTCTTCCACTATAGCCTTGGGCCGACCAAAGCCTTGTGAGTGGATTTGGTAGACGGAAACCGAAAGAAGCCCGTCGTATATATATATATGTGTATGTGTGTGTGTCTGTGTGTGTGTGTGTGTATGTTTGTGTCCGTGTTTGTCCCCCCAATATCGCTTGACAACCAATGCTGGTGTGTTTACGTCTCCATAACTTAGCGGTTCGGCAAAAGAGACCGATAGAATAAGTACTAGGCTTACAAACAATAAGTCCTGGGTTCGATTTGCTCGACTAAAGGTGGTGCTCCAGCATGGTCACAGTCAAATGACTGAAACAAGTAAAAGAGTAAAGAGTATTAAAGAAAAGAGTTAATCTTGTACTCACTAAAATAGCCAAAGAATTTAGAAATTAAAACAAATTTTCAGACACAATGGCTACATAGCCTATCTTCAGAGATTATATAGAATTATATGCTATAAGTAAGTTTTTCTCAATGACCATACTATGGTCTTGTGTATGTTGAAATCACATACACTGAAGTTTATTATTATCACTTTCCTATGCAATAAATAATTCTTTTGTATGAACTTGCCAAACTCAGACTTGTACTTCTAACAACATAGAGATAGTTTTGTGTAAGAATTTGGGATATTTCGTGTTTATAGGGGTTGTAGCAGTAAGAGTAATAAGTAAATTAGATCTGATTGCAATCATTTAAATTTGGATAACAGGCACCCACTTGTCTCAGGGTGCCGCTAAATAGTTTCTCATTCCACAACTACCGAATCCTAATTTCCCTGAAATCACGCCCTATCATCTTAAATAAATAAGGATAGATTGCACAATGTAGTGTCCCAGATATGTGAAAAAGATGGGATGGTCACAGCTGGAATCATACTTCTTTGATCATACTTCTGTACCATTACTATTAACCTATAAATAGGCCTGGCCTCAATACAATTTATATAGGAGATATTCCTTATGAGCATGTATCATAGTAAACAACAACCATATTAATGATTCCTAACATAGGCTCAAGCCTATACATTTTTGGGGAGGAGGGGGTTCAAGTTGATTTAATTGACCGAAGTATCTTTTATCTTTTACTTGTTTCAGTCATTAGACTGCAGCCATACTGGGATACCACCTTGAAGGATTTCTATCTAGTTGAATGAATCAACCTCAGTACTTTTTTATTTTTTTACTTATTTCATTGGATTGCAGCCATACTGGGGTATTGCCTTCAAGGGCTTAATTGAACAAATCAACCCCCAGTAATTATTTAAGTCTGATACTTATACTATTGGGTTCTTCTGCTGAACTGTTACATTACTGGGACATAAACAAATCAACACTGGTTATCAAGTGGTACGGGAGAACAGCACACACACATGATGGACTTCTACACAGTTTCTGTCAACAAAATTCCTTCACACAGCATTAGTAGGCTCAGAGCTATAGTAGAAGACACTTGGCCAAGGTTCTATGCAGTGGGACTGAACCTGGAACCACGTGGTCGCAACACAAGCTTGCTTACCACACAGCTGTGCCTGCGCTTTCATATAATTTCACTCAAAGCCAAAAGTATAGCAGGAGATATAATACATGTCTAAGGTGCCACACAGTTGAATCAAAATCAAACTTAAAAAATAAAGATGCAGGACTGAAGTATTTTTGTACTAGAAGTTTAAATTGCTGAAATAATCTAAATCAGTGAGATCTACTATACACTTGATCTCAATAAAGTGTATAGCAATGAAACAATATAATTCAGATTTGGCTTGCTTTTTTTTTTTTTTTGGCTTTTGTTTTTACCAAAAGTGTAATCAATAATCTACAGTGATGAATACAAATATTTTAATTGACATATCCAGTTACTAATAGAATTAAATGATGATCTCCAACTAATTAGTCCAGATATAGAACCAGAATGTAGCTTCAAGTTTTGTTTGTTAAAATATGAAATATGTAGGGCAGTAGAAGAGTTTAACGTGTATTTAGTTGCTGAGAGAAAATTATTAATTATTGTTCCAGGTCTTTGCATTTTGAGTTCAAATCTTTTCTGGGGCCTATTTTGTTGATAGAGTTAATTTGTTGTTTTAACACTACCACCTGGTCTTTGGGTGCCTTTAGTCCATTCTATTGAAATTATTTGAACCAACTCTTCAGCTTGAGGATGACTTTCTCCCTTCCTCACTCTCACTAGTCTCAGAAGCCCTAGTAATGGTCATAGGTATTTCCCATCCTTCCTGATCAAGTGATAAAAACAAAAAAATTGAACGTTTGGCTACTATTTCTAACGGATTGAGCTCAAAAAGTGGGTGTATCAATATTTTAAAAATATTTTATTTCTTACTTGTTTCAGTCATTTACCTGTGGCCATGCTGGGGCACTGCCTTGAAGGGTTTAGTCAAATAAACCAACCTCAGCCTGATACTTTGTTCTATCAGTCTCTTTTACTGAACCACCAAGTTACAGGGACATAAACAAGCCAACACTGGCTATCAAGCAGTGGTGAGGGACCAACACATATACACACACACATGCACACACACACATATGAGTGATGGGTTTCTTTCGTTATCTGTTCACCAAGTCCACTCACAAGGCTTTGGTTGGTCTGGGGCTTTAATAGAAAACACTTGTCCAAGGTGCCAAGCAGTGGAGAAGCAAACATCTTATCACAGAGCCACAATTGTGCATATACCTGTTGAAACTTAATATTTCTTTTCCTATCTTCATTGATAGAAACATTGCACTAATTATCCCAAGAATGAACCTTATAATAGAATGATAACAATCAAGACAAGAGAAATAAAAACCACAAAATTCTTCAGGCTAAACGTTAAAGATATTTTCAAAACTTTGGCCTAAAATAGCAAAGATAATTCTTGCTGACATTCATCTTTTGTTGACAGATAAAAAAAAATTCTTTCAACTCAGTTTATTTAGAATGTATTTAAAGCACTGATAAGGCGTTCTTCAACACATATACACAATAATGCATGCATGCATGTATGTATATATATATATATATATATATAAGCACACACAAACATACACAGATAGATAAACAGACAGACAGACTGATAGATAGACAAACAGACAGACTGATAGATAGATAGACTGATAGACTGATAGATAGATAGATAGATAGATAGATAGATAGATAGATAGATAGATAGGTAAGTAGGTAGGTAGATAGATAGATAGATAGATAGATAGATAGATAGATAGATAGATAGATAGATAGATAGATAGATAGATAGATAGATAGATAGATAGATAGATAGATAGATAGATAGATAGATAGATAGATAGATAGATAGATAGATGGTTCTTTTACAAGAGGAGTACTGAGAGTGACTTTGAATCTTTGGCCTGCTTAGCTTTTATTGGACTATGGTACATTTGAGTTTATGTAGTCTCTTGTAAGTTTATTTTGCCATGGACAGATGGAACTCTGTTGAATGATAATTAGGTTATAGGGTAAGTTCTGATGTAACAGTACTATAGAGCTTTACCTACTCCAAAAAAAATATTATAAATAATAAACTCACCTGAGTACATTTGAAGTCATCTTGGCTTCAAATAATAAAGCTAAGATGACTTGAAATGTACCATAGTCTGATGAAGTCTAAGCACGCTAAAACTTTGAAGTCCCTATCAACATTATTCTTGTAAAAGAATAATAAGTATTCTACAAAAAGAATTGAGTAATTCTTCAGTTTTATATAAAATTGCTTTTATTATAATTTGACATAAAAACAATGTGTTAGTTAATTTTTTGGCTCAAAAAGCAAAAAGCAAGGCCATGTAGGGGGACATGGAGTTATGTACAGGGTGGTGTTCATGTAAAGAGTTCAGGCCACTTGAGGTCAAGGGAGACTTTGAACCGAGTGGTCGTCGGCATCTTCACCATCTCGTCTGGCAGCTTATTCCATGGTTCCGCAACCCGGACGGAGAAAGCCCCTCTCCTTCGATTGAGATGAAATCGTCGCAGATAGAGCTTTTCGGAATGACCCTGCAGCCGACACTCTGGAGCAGGAGTGAAGAGCAGCTCTTTCGAGAGGTTACACTTTCCGCTTATGATGTTGTGAGCAAGAATGAGGTCTCCACGGCATCGTCGTTTTTCTAGAGAATAAAGGTCGAGCATCTTCAGCCTTTCTTCATAAGACAAATTCTTGAGACCAAAAACCATGCGGGTAGCCAGCTTCTGGACTCTTTCGAGATGCTGTATGTCTTTGAGGAGATAAGGAGAAGAGGCTTGAATCCCGTACTCCAATATGGGTCTCACCAGCGTGACATAGAGCGGTAGGAATATGGCTGCTGTGAGCATTCCGAATGACCGTCGAATCAAGAACAGAATTCTGCGTGCTTTGTTGGCAGCATGGACGCACTGGGCCGAAGGTGAAAAGGAGGAATCCACCAAGATACCCAGGTCCTTTACCTGATCGGTCCTCTCCAGCAGCAAACGACCCGGCTCAAAATCAAGTTGAGTTGCAGGAGGAGAGCCAACTTGGAATATGTGTGTGTGTGTGTGTCAAGTTTTTCAAAATCTGTTCTAACAATTTGGATGATATAAAGTTTCAGAATGTTAGTGAAAGATTATAAAAGATTCTAAGTATTTCTTTGAAGTGTGGGATCACAAATGATGTTCCTGTCTGTGAATAAAATATTCAGCATTGTAGCAAAATAAATACACTAAGAATGAACACTCAGTTAAACCTAAAAAGAGAAATTCTTTAAAATTACTGTCTGAATAAAGAAGAAAAGAAAAGAATGAAGACTTCATTGGTATGAAATCCAACACACAAAGTTCAAAAGACTTTTCATCTTTATAATAACATGTGTAGGAAATTGAAAATATGTAGCACTGACAAGTAAAAAAAAAATCATGATTAAAGATGTAAAATTCTTTTATGGCAGTTTCAGACTAAGGAAGGTCATAGCATACTATGAAGATGGAAGACATTGTTTTTATGTGGTTTATTTGGAATATTCCAAGTTGTTCCAATTTTGATATAAAATAATACAAAAACGAAATTTTTGGTGCTCCAAAATCTAATTTTTAACATTCATAAGTGTAAAAGATTATATGTATATATATATATATATATCATCATCATCATATATATGGAAAGAGAGAAAGTACAAAATCTGAAAATGTTGAGGACAGAGGTGAAGAAACAAAAGATAGAAAGAAAAAAAAAATAAGAGGAGAAAACAGAGGAAAGTCAAAAATAATAGAAAGTAAAACAAAATGAGGGAGAAACTGAATCAAATAAAAAAAAAACAGAACAGAAAAGGGGGTGGTGATAGAAGAAGCAATGAGCAGCAAAAAGGAGAAATTTGCTATGACATTTTAAATTTATGACCTATTAAGAGAATAATTTTGTTGGGTTGGAGAAGTTATGATAATAAGCGAGTAGTAATTGTACATTCAGAATTACAAATACCAATAATAATTTACATAAGTCTACTGTTAATGAGTGGTCCAAAAAAGATATTTTTCAGACTGGTAGCTTGTAAGTAAAATATAGTTCTATTGTTATAAATATTTGTTGTAAAGATGTAACTGGTACATTCGAAGGAAAACAATCTTATAATTAAAACTTACATGATACAAATTCCAAAAGTTGAATTTTAAATAAGTGAGTAAGTATAAGGATGATAGGGGCTTGGTTTATTATTATTATTATTATTATTATTATTACTGTTTTTTTAGTTTTACAGATGTTGATTTAAATAAGGTTGACCTTGAATTCATATATGTATGTGTGTGTGTGTGATAATTTCCTTGGCAAAGTGTCAATATTCATTCAGAGGCTTCATACACTGTGCATAAATACTTTTGAAAGTATTATCATTGGTCAAAATAGACATTGGGGCAGAATATATAAACATTGCCATACCAAAAGTAGTAAATATTGTAGGATGTAAAATAAACAAAAACATGTAAGGATGTATGTACCTGGTTCTGATCTGAAATACTTACCAACTGGATTTCTATTAAGTTTAGTATTAAAGATCAACCACTTGTTATTTTGTAAAATGTCTTGTGAGAAATAAACAACAACATAGACTGAGATTATGAATAGTTATGTAACCTTATCTTTCTATATATAAAACTGAAGTTGTCTGTGTATGGCAGGTTTGGTAGCCTTCAACTAATACTATCTCCTCCGAGACCCTGCGGTGCAAGTTGACCAAAATTGAGAGTATGATAGAAGAAGGCTTGCTCTACCTTCCATAGAAGAAAAAATTCAAATTGGACCATGTTAACACCAAAAATTATTTACATCAAAAAGGTGCTTTTTTTTCTATGATAATCCCTATTTTTTATGATTTTTTTTTACTGCTGTGTCGCCATTTTTCGGTGTATTTCAACCAGAAAAATGTTCACTTAAAGAGAATAACAAACTACATAATGCAAAATTTTTACTTTTTAAAAATTCCAATTCTAAAGGGTCGACTAGAAAACAAGCCCAAGCAACGCTGGACTATACTGCTAGTGTATATATAAATAGGTGCAGGCGTGACTGTGTGATAAGAAGCTTGCTTCCCAACTACATGGCTCTGGGTTCAGTCCCACTGTATGGCACCTTGGACAAGTGTCTTCTACTGTAGCCATAAGCCAACCAAATCCTTATGAGTGGATTTGGAGAAGGAAATTGAAAGAAGTGCGTGTGTGTCCCACTGCTTGACAACTGGTGTGGTGTGGTGTGTGTAGATCCCGGTAACTTAGCAGTTCGGCAAAAGAGGCTGCTAGAATAAGTACCAGGCTTTGAAAATAAAAGTCTTGGAGTTGATTCATTTGACTAAAAATCCTTCAAGGTGGTGCCCTAGCATGACTGCAGTCTAATGACTGAAACAAGTAAAAAAAAAAAGTATATATATATATATATAATAAAAGGTAAAATTAATTAATTAGTAATTAATAATTTCACCAAGTAGTTTTCGGCATGTTAAAAAGACCATTTTCGGTAAACTTAAACAATATTTTTTTATAATTATGAGTATAATTATATTTAGGGCTCAGCAAAAAATGTTCTTAACCACATACCGAACTTTAGAAATAGCAGCCAAAAATACTTAGCTACTTCTTCTACTATAAGTAGAAGAGTTGCTTCTTATAGTAGAAGAAATAGCTAAGTTATTTTGGCTGCTATTTCTAAAGCTCGGTATATGGTTAAGAAAATTTTTTGCTGAATCCTAATTATAATTATACTTATAATTATAAAAAAATATTGTTATATATATATATATATATATATATATATAGGGAGAGTCTACGGAAAAAAACAAAAGAAGAAGACGGGTGGTGTACAAAACAAACAGATGTATTAGTATAACGCTCAGGAATAGAAAAAGTCTTTTACGTTTTGAGCCTATGCACTTCTACAGAAAGGGACACAGAAAACAAGGAGAGGAAAAAAATGTGTGTAGTGGCTAACGATCTATCATATATATATATATAGCTTCATTTATATAGAAGATCAATAATAAAATAACAGATGCAAAAAAAACAAACGCACAATACATTGAAAAAAGTATTAAAAATAACTTAACAGATATGGATGTATAAACATTCTAGTGTAGGTTGTATGGCACATGTACACTCGCTCATACAAGCATCCACGATGTAAGCCTAGACATGTGTGGTTTGGCGCAAATACGTTCACATAGCTCCTTGGCATTTATAAGAATGGGGAGGTTAAAACTATACTTAATTCATCCATACCTTAAGGTAAATCATATTAACAGTTACTCAAATTCATTCCCACTGCATTGTGTGAAAGTATATTTATATGAATGCAAGCATCATGAGAGTCTTTCAGAAATTCTATTAATGATCATCTCATTGATCCACAGAATAGACAGGGATTCCTTGGAGCAGAGTTGGCATCTTATGGTTTTCATATGGTTTTTCATACCTTACTATGGACCAAATTATGTTATATTTAATTTTATCTTCCTTGAGTTGCCACACAAAATCAGCCAAAGATTTTGAATGTCCCTTATTGATTTTCTTGAAGCTGGCAACATGTTTGTGATAATAATTCTTGAATGAATCAGCCATTTGCCCAATATAAACATATATGGCTTTCCCCTTATGTGCACAGTGCATTTATATACAAGATTTGTATGCATACAAAGGTTCATCAATGGGCATTTTGATACATATATATGTATGAATATTGACACAGCTGTGTGGTTAAGAGGTTTCCTTTGCAGTTGTTTGCAGGTTCAACCTCCAAGTGTGGCAATGTGATTGTCTTCTACCATAGTCTTAGGTTAACCAATGCCTTCTAAGTGAAATTTAATAGATAAGGACTGTTGTGTATACATACATATATTTGTGTGCATGCTGGTTAAATACCTTGGGGTAGCCATAAAAGGGAGATAACTTCAAAGGGATCTAAATCAGGTAACCTAGTCCATTCAGTAAATAGAAATTAATAAAATAGTACCATACTTAATTTGGGGGTTGATATAATTAGCTAAAAGCTCTTTAAAATGTTTCAGTATGGTTGCAGTCCAATGACTGCAACTCGTAAAAGAAGAAAATAACCTAAATGTCCATTTATAAACGATTTTCTCCCGGAAGAAGGAAGTGAGTGGCAGAGAACATACATGAAAACAATGAACAAAATTGATTTTTAATGAAACCCACAAGAAGAAAACTACTGAAGTATATTAAATTATAAGTTTAGTAAACTGAGTTTTAGCAATTTAATATCGGATAAACTTGCCTTTAACTAGTTTAGTAAACTAAGTTTTAGTATTTTAATATCAGATAAACTTGCCTTTAACTTTTAACAAAAGCTGAATCTCCTACAACACCAATTAACTTTAATATTATGACTATAAATACTAATTTCTTGATTTGAAATTGTGATAAATGTACATGGTATTCTTATCTTAACAAGAATTGTTATTAGAAACTAATAGGTATTATGTTCTAAGAAACTTGAAACTCTCACTATTTAGCATTTTAATTTCCTGTAGAAACTTGAATCATATGGAAGAGAGAGAGAGAAACAATATATAAATTATTATTATTATTATTATTATTATTATTATTATATATATATTTATATATATATATATAATAATATATATATATATTCAAAATGTGACCACGTGTGTACCGTTGGTGATTTTTTCCCTCTGTCTTCCCTTCTCTGGATCTTTCCTTTTCCTATGTTTCTAACCCTTCCTTCCTGAGTATCCAATAATACTATATTTGTTCCACGTCCTCGCATTGTTGTGTTTTCTCTTTGTGTTTTCATGTTTGGATTAACTATATATATATATATATATATATATATATAGGCATGGCCGTGTGGTAAGAAGTTTGCTTCCTAACCACATAGTTCCCACTGTGTGGCACCTTGGGCATGTGTCTTCTACTATAGCCTTAGGCTGACCAACGCCTTGTGAGTGGATTTGATAGACAGAAACTGAAAGGAGCCTGTTGTGTGTGCGTGCACGTGTGTTTATGTGTATATATATATGTGTGTGTGTGTGTTATGACCCCCATAATTTAGCAGACTGACAAAAGGATGAATAGAATAAGTACTAGATTTACAAAGAATAAGTGCAGAGGTCAATTTGTTCACTTAAATTCGTTAAGATAGTGCCCCTGCATGGCCACAATCTAATGACTGAAACAAGTAAAACAATAAAGAATAACTATAAGATGTTACTAGAAGCTAAATAACTGATTCATAATTAATAAAATGGGAAAGTGTCTTTTATGGACCAACCAAAGCCGTGTGAGTGGATCTGGTAGATGGAAACTGAAAAACTTCCATTGTATATATGTGTACATATATGTCTGTGTGCATGTGTGTTTGTGTCTCCTTGTCTTAACAAGATTCACAAATAGGCACAAGCATGGCTGTGTGCTAAGAAGATTACTTCCCAACCACATTATTCTGGGTTCAGTCCCACCACGTAGCACTTTAAGTAAGTGTCTTTTGATATAGTCCAGGGCCGACCAAAGCTTTGAAAACTTGTGATTGGATTTGGTAGATGGAAACTGAAAGAAGTTCATTGTATGTGTGTATGTTTCTTTGTCATGATAGTTGCAAATGGGGGTCACTGTCGTACAAATTGTGTCATTCATTTCCAATATTCTGTAAGAACATATCCGGCCATCATGAGGAAATATTACCTTCCTCGAAAACAAGATAAGAAGTTATGACCGGAAGGGCACCCAGCCATAGAAAAATCTGCCACAATAAACTGTCTGACCCACACAAGCATGGAAAAATGAACATTAAATTGGGAATGATGATGATGATAAAATACCAAAGTTACAGATATTATTCTCAATAGCACATGAAAAACGGAGATGAAAGCAAAGCATTTAATGGTTAAGGAAATGAGCATACAGTAAGCTTAATTAATCACTTATAATCAGTCATGGAAAACAGACATTAAATGATGATGATGATAAGTATAGTTGCATACTGGCCAAGTCAAAAATTATCCCTTGAATCCATGTTAAAGGGTCAGAAGGTATCTTTATTGTCAACATCGTTTTTATGTCAGATTTTCCTCGCTTAGTGTCCTTTGTTGGGTGAAACATTTTAAGGCAATATTCCTCAACTGGATGTGTTTCTTGATACCAACTTTTATTTGTTTTCAATCCAGGCTCATTATTTCACTGACCTTCACATGTTGAATCGCCAAGCTGCAGGATATTTTGTTTTTTTATGTGCGGAAAAATGTGAACACACACGCACACACGCACAAATGCGCGAGTGCCCACATATACATGCACACAGAGGTGAGTACACTTACACAGAGGCAAGCATACACATACACACACACACGCACAGGTGTGCATGTATGTGCACACATACACAAGTGCATGCATGCACATACATCTGCACACAAATGAGTATATATGTGTACACATACACATACGAAGTTCATGCATACACATCCACAAACAAATGTGCATGTATGTGCACACACACACAGAGAGGTGAGCACATATACATACACATGTATATACAGTCAAGCACACAGACACACATGGAGACAAGCACACACACACAGACAGACAAGCACATGCAAACATACATACAAGCACACACACACATGTGTGACTTCCATCTACTAAGTTTCTTACACAAAGCATAGCTCAGCCAAAGGCTATAACAGAAGATACTTGCTCAAGACACAAAACCCAAAGCCACATGACTGCATAGCAAACTTTTTAACCACCCAGCTATGGGTATGTCTTCTTCATGGAAAGACTATAAGAAAAGAAAAGACTGTGAATTATTCTTAGTCATTTTAGGTTTTTTCTAAACTGAAAGTGGAAGGAGTGCTGTTAACATTTATTTTGAAACTGAATTCATTTTTATGAGTTTGTGCATGTGTACTTGTCTGAGACAGCTAATTAAATATACTAAGAATAGGGTAGATATCATGTATATAAAAATAATAAACACCAGAGTTATATGAAATTATAAAAAGAAAATGGAAAGGAATCAATATAGTTTGATTATTTTTACTCGGAAAGAAACAGCGCAAAGTACATTAATATTAAATTAAACGAACAATTATAAAAGAATGGACAGAGTCAACGACTATTGAAAAGGTTGCAAGACGCAATGAAAATTTTAGAAAAAAAATGAATAAGTAAATGAGTGGAAATTGAACAGGGGAGTGTGTTAAATAATAAGGCACTAAAAGAGAATGACTCTCCCCAGACACAATAAAATATACTTCAACACATGAATTCACAAAGAATCTTGCAAACCAAATATATAAATGAAATTATAAGAGAGTTATATGGGAATAAATACTGACAATTAAATTAAGGCCTTGACTTGGAAAAAAAATGTTACAGATTCAGATTAGTCAATGCTTCAAATGCCAAAACTAACCTTTGCTTATGGCTTAAATTTCATAAAGATTTTGTCAATGCAAAGCATCACTAGTTTTCACAGCTCTCACCCCTTGTTTGATAGATGCAGGAATAGTGCTGAATACTGTGTCCCTTTATGTGGATCCACTGAAGTTGTTAAAGTATCATATTTTCTGACATACAAATTGATGTATAATATGATGTAAACTTGTAGTGTAAACATTCAAACATTGTCATTATCTTTCCAAATCCTGCTGCATTTCATTTGGAATTTTTGGTCTGCCAAAGTCATTTTGATGCACAAGTTGACCAACCTTTTTTGGCTGTAAATTTTGGTCAGAATAATTTGACTTGTATGCCAGAAAATACAGTATTTTTACTTTGTTCATAGATATGTGGGTATACTATGATGAGGTGTGATCAAAGAGTGTTAAGGGGAGTGGTTTGTGATGCAGTTGGGGAGAGGAGTTGTTGCAGTTAGTGTAGTGTTTTAAGTACACATATTAGTGTAGATTATTTGGAATGGAGAGGGAATTCAGTTGTGTTGCTATTATGTTATTAGAGTTGTTTTCATATGAAGGTGTGCTATGTACATTGATGGAATTTGGAAGTGTGTTAAGCCATAGATGGTCATGTGTAGCGTATTGGTGATAAGTATATGTTCATTCCAGTGCAATTTAAAAGTATTATTTGTGATATATATGCATTTGATGAAGGATTTTATGGTTTCTATGAAGCCTTCACCGTAATTTGGCTTCCCCCATCTCAACAAAGTGTAAATATGCATTTGTGAGGTCTTGTATTGGGGGTCACAGCATTAATTGCTGTTGTCAGTTGCACAAATCTATGATCAAATAGCAGTTCAAGATGACTATCCCATCTTAAAGACAGTGTGTCTTGGACTACATTATCCAATATATATATCCTTCCTTTAATCCTTTAGCATTCAGATTATTCTGTAAAATGTAATGTTGTTTTCAATTAATCATGCTTTGTTTTGAATTCATCAAGATTCCAATGATGTGATTGTTTAGTTTTATAATGACATTGTAGGGAAGGTGTGAGAGGCCAGATCCAGCCAATTTGAACATAAAACAGGTAGAATATTTTGGTCGGATACAGCCAGTTTAAATGCTAAAGGGTTAAGATAAATAGAGTATAATTTAAGGAAAATATAGCTACTATTTCTAGTAAGCACTGGGGTCAAGTGTATTGTCTAACTCCACCTCTCCAAATTTGTTGGCTTTGTGGTCAGGACGTTGCATTCATGATTGCAAGATTATAGTTTAAATTTTCAGACTGGGTGATGTGTTGTGTTCTTGGGCAAAACACTTCATTTCACATTGTTCCTGTTCACTCAACTGCAAATGGACTGGTGGAATGTTGGCCTGCCCACCAAGCTAGTGGGATAGCATCATTTGAAAGCTAAATCAATGCAGGGAAGCACATTTTGACCAATGATGTATGACAACATTCATAGGTGTAGGAGTGGCTGTGTAGTAAGTAGCTTGCTTACCAACCACATGGTTCCAGGTTCAGTCCCACTGTGTGGCACCTTGGGCAAGTGTCTTCTACTGTAGCTTCAGGCTGACCAAAGCCTTGTTAATGGATTTGGTAGAGGGAAACTGAAAGAAGCCTGACATATATATGTGTGTGTGTGTGTGTGAGTGTGTGTGTCTGTGTTTGTTCCCCCAACATCACTTGGTGTGTTTACATCCCCATATCTTAGCGGTTCGGCAAAAGAGACCGATAGAATAAGTACTAGGCTTACAAAGAATAAGTCCTGGGGTCGATTTGTTCGACTAAAGGCGGTGTTCCAGCATGGCCACTGTCAAATGACTGAAACAAGTAAAAGAGAGTTAAGAGAGGCTGATTGATGCAGTGAGATACATATTGACCAGATTATTGGATGTTATACATGTTATATATACATGTTATACATCCACGGGTCACAATGCACTTTGTATCGTTTTTAGCCTTTGAATGATAATGCCACCCCACTGGCCAGGTGAACAGGCCAACATTCCCCCTGATCAAAAGACTATTCTGTTGCAGGTTTACCATTTACAGCTGAGTGGACTGGAGCAATGTGAAGCATTTTGCTCAAAAATACAATGTGCTGTCTGGTTTGGAAATTGAACCCATGATCTAGCAATTGTTAGTACAACACTCTTACATTAGGCCATGTACCTTCACACATACACATACCTATATGCTGTCACCATCAACAAGAAATGTCATCACCATTGACACAAGTTGTTGTTACTGTTGACACATATTGTCAAAATGTGTTATTGCTGCTGACACGATGCTATTGATAATATTGTCAGTGATATTTCATAACTAGGTTATTTTGTTGTTGTTGTAATAATAATAATGATAATAATAATAATAATAATAATGATAATGATAATAATAATAATAATAATGATAATGATAATAATAATAATGATAATAATAATAATAATAATAATAATAATAATAATGATAATAATAATAATAATGATAATAATGATAATAATAATAATAATAATAATTAATAATAATAATAATAATTAATAATAATAATAATAATAATAATAATAATTAATAATAATAATAATTAATAATAATAATAATGGTGATAGCTTGATCATTCTTGAATTAAAATATCATTCATGCATCAAATTACTTTAAGACATAAACACACCCTGATACAAATGATGTCACTTGTTTATATAATATCAGTGTTATATACTAAGATAACCTTCACTGTGTGGTACCTACTTACGGCTATATGCACTGAGCCATCACATGCTAGGCACCCAGGCTCACAAATACTTTAGAGTCAATTCCATTTATACAGTGTCAGGAAAACGCAAGAAACTAAATAAAAAAGAAAATAAGTGTATAAATTCTAATTTGTTAATTTATGTCAAGATAACATCAGAACCATTAAACTAGCTTTGTTAATTAGGTGTTACTTCCTAGGAGTGGAGAAACAAGATAGGTTACTGTCATCAGATAGCAAAAGTTTCATGGTTGAAGTAAAATACTTCAGTGAACTTGGAGTTAATCAAATCTCCTCGCAGTCTTTAAGTTTCTTCTTATCATCATGGTCTCAAGGTGTGTGTACACATACACACATACATTTATATATATATATATATATATATATATATATATTCTTTTATTGGTTTCAGCCATGCAGCTGCAGTGATGTTGGAGCAGCATATATATATATATATATATATATATATATATATATCGTTGGCAACCTTTTTTCTCTGCCTTCCTTTTCTCTTGGACTTCCCTCTGTCTCTTGTTTCTGATGAAGAGCTTTGCTTGAAACGTAAAACTACTTTTCTTTACTTCCCTGAGTGTCTGCTAATACTTTGCATATACCATATCCTGTTGTTTTTTTCTTGTGTTTTTCCTCATTTTTGGGAGGATTAATTATGTGTATATATATATATACTTTGATAGGTTTCAGCCAGTATTGGCCCAGGCCATGTCTAACTTAATAGCACCACCTGGTCATTCAAATTAGGAATCAGACAACATGGCCCACTTGAGGCGAGAGTTATTGTTTATGGAGATATATATATATACACACACATACACACAAATATTTATATACATATAGATACATATACACAAACATTTATATACATAATTATACACACATACAATATTATCATCATCATCATTTAACGTCCGCTTTCCATGGTAGCATGGGTTGGACAATTTGACTGAGGTCTGGCAAACCAGATGGCTGCGCCAGGCTCCAATCTGACCTGGCAGAGTTTCTACAGCTGGATTATATATATTATATATATATATATATATAGAAAGTCAGTGAACAACATTGCAATGCATTCCTTCCTAATATAAGACAGCATAAAGCGATTTGAAAGATATTCAGGTGTTATTTATAATAGGCTGAATTACAATGTTTCTTTTTGTGAGTGTATGTATTAGTTACTTGAGGAAATTGTTTAGAAGGGATTTATCTATCTATCTATAATATATGTGTATATGTAAGGCCGTGAGCCACCACGTTAGACAAAATGCTTAGCAGCATTTCTTCCAACTTTTATGCTCTGAGTTCAAATAATGCTGAGGTTGACTTTGCCTGTCATCCTTTCAGGGTTGATAAAATAAATTCCAGTTGAGCATTAGGGTCAATGTAATCAACTTGCCCCCTCCACCGAAATTGCTGGCCTTGTGCCAAAATTTGAAACCAGTATATGTGATTGTGTGTGTGTGTGTGTGTATATATATATATAATATATGTAATATGTGTGTGAAGAGAGAGAAAGAGAGACAATATTTCCTTTCCTAATTTAAGATAGCCAGTGGGTGCTATTTCTGGCTGGTCGGTTGACCATACAAAGGCCTTTCCTGTTGGTTCCACTTCATTACAAACTCACACAAGAGGTGTGTGTTTGTACATTATTGCATTAAGGTGATTATATTTCCAATGTGATCTTTCTTAATTTAAGACAATAAGATGTGATTGGAGAGTGATTTGACTACTATTTCTAGCAATTAAATACTTTTCCCCTTGTTAGCTTGAAGTAAATTTGCTTGTTGTGTAGCCCCCAAATCAAACTGCATTCAAACAAATCTACGATTATAAGCGTTCCAGAGCTATATTATTCAATATAACCTTTATTTTAATATGGTAGAATGAGGTTTGAGAGAGATTTGACTGCTACTTTGAACAGATCAAACAATTATGTCTGCATATGAGCATCACATATTCAGTCTCTCTCTCTCTCTTTTACATTTTCTTTTTATAGGCATGGCTGTGTGATTAGGAAGCTCACTTTGCAACCACATGATTTTAGGTTCAGTCCCATTGTGTGGAACCTTGAGCAAGTGCCTTCTACTATAGTCCCAGGTTGGCCAATGCTTTGTTTGGGAATTTGGTAGATGGAAACAGTGTGGAAGCCCATCAGATATATATATATATATATATATATATATGTATACACACACATACACAATGACACATACATATATGTATGTGCCTCCCCCACTCCCCAATGCTTGATAACCAGTTTTAGTTTGTTTACCTCACTATAACTTTGTTGTTTTGGTGAAAGAGATTAATAAATTTAGTACCAGACTCAAAAAAAATCTCTAAAGAAATAAGTACAGGGGGTGATTTTGTTGACTAAACTTTTGAAGGTGGTGCTCTAGCATGACTGCACTCCAAAGCCCAAAACAAAATTAAAGATAAAAGATATGGTAGTTAAACTAAGGCAGGTGGAGAGAGGAGTTTATTACTTCAAGGTAGTTGTCGTTAAGAGTGATGTAAATGTTAACTAAACTAAGGAGAGTAAACATAAGAATTGTATCAGGTCATCCCATAAGTTCTGTCCAATTTACCTTTTTTAAAATTGAATGAAATTTAATAGTGTTTTAGAATGTCTAATGAAATTAAAAATTATTTTTATGCATTTGTGTACATTTAAACTAAATAAATAATATTTTACGGGATACTAGAATTAAAATTTCTTTGATTAAAACCATTTCTAACATGGAAGTATCTAAAGAGCATTTGAGGCACATAATGCTTTATGAGTACAAAAAAGGAAACTCAGTTTATGGGGAAGAATGCGTGAAAGAAAGAACTTGCAGAAGATGGTTTGCAAAATTCAGACGTGGAGATTTCAGCCTTGTAGATGAAGATCGAACAGGACGTCCAGTTGAGTTTGATGATAAGCTCCTTGAAGCATTACTTGAAGAAAATCCTGCATTATCAGTTGAAGAATTGGCAATCAAGCTTAGTTCAAACCATACAACTGTTTATCGTCATCTTCAACAACTTGGAAAGGTTCCTAAATTTGGAAAATGGGTGCATCATGAATTGTCCGAAAACAACCACAAATCCCGAGTTGACATCTGCTCTTCTCTCCATTCTTGTGAACTCATTTCACCCTTTTAGGATAGACTTGTGATGAAAAATGGATCTTCTATCGAAATGTTAAATGTCATAAACAGTGGCTAGGTAAAAGGGAAAAAGCTCAACCACAACCGAGAAGGGAACTTCATGGGAAAAAGGTTCTTCTCTCTATCTGGTCAGATTGCAAAGGAGTAATTCACTTTGAATTGTTACCACCTAATGCAACAATCAATGCTCAAGTCAACTGTCAGCAATTAGAGTGTTTGAACCAAGCTTTGAAGAAAAAAAGACCCGCTTTAGTGAATCAAAATGGAGTGATGTTTCATCAGGACAATGCATAACCCCGCACTGCAAAGATCACATCACAGAAGATCGAAGAGCTTGGTTGGGAAAATATTCCTCATCCACTTTATTCTCCTGACCTTGCTCCTTAAGACTACCATTTGTTTCGTAGTTTACAGAATCATTTAGGGGACATAACTTTCGCAAGCCAGGAGGAGGTCGAAACAGACATTTCAGAATTCTTTGCTTTGAAACCAAAAGAGTTTTACATTGAGGGGATTAAAAAGCTTATAAATAGATGGAAGCAAGTCATAAATAATCAGGGAAAGTACATTGATGATTAAATTTCAATAAAATGACACTTGATCACTTGTTTTCTTTATTCAAAATTTGGACAGAACTTATGGGATGACCTAATATTTAATTACAACCCTATAAGTCTTGAATTCAAACTTCTTATTGTCAACTTTGCTTATCATCCTTTGAGAGGGAAAGGTTGATAAAATAATTGACATAATCAACTTTTACAATTTGCAGGCCGGTGTCAATGTGAAAAAAATTGTTATTCTGTTAGAAAAAGTGGAGAACTGGTAGAATCGTTAACAGGTGCAGGCATGGCTGTGTGGTAAGTAGCTTGCTTCCCAACCACATGGTTCCGGGTTCAGTCCCACTATGTGGCACCTTGGGCAAGTGTCTTCTACTATAGCCTCGGACTGACCAACACCTTGTGAGTGGACTTGGTAGACGGAAACTGAAAGAAGCCTGCTGTATATATGTGTGCGCATGTGTGTGTTTGTCCCCCACCATTGATGACAACTGGTGTTGGTGTGTTTACATCCCCATAACTTCAAGGTTCAGCAAAAGTGACTGATAGAATAAGTACTCGGCTTAAAAGAATAAGTCCTGGGGTTGATTTGTTCGACTAAAGGCGGTGCTCCGGCATGGCCACAGTCAAATGACTGCAACAAGTAAAAGAATAAAAGAATGCTGGACAAAATGTTTATTAGTGTTTTTTTCAGATTTCTATTCTGAGATCAAATTCCACTGAGTTCAATTTTACACGGCATCTTTTCAGGGTTGATAAAATAAGTACTAGCCCAGAGCTTATAACAGAAGGAATTCAGTTAGGAAAGGTGGTGGGTTAGCAAAATTGTTAGCATGCTGGACAAAATACTTATCAGTGTTTCTTTCAGATTTCTGTTCCAAGTTGAAATTCCTCTGAGGTCAACTTAGCCTTGCATTTTTTCGGGGTTGACAAAATAAGTACCAGTCCAGCACTGAAGCTGATGTAATTGGCTAGCCTTGTGCTTATAATAGAAGGAATTAGTATTCAGTTACTAGAAACACTAATGTACTGCACTGAATTACTCAGTCCCCATCCTTCAGTATTTAGTCACATCCTCCAGTGATTTGAGTTCAAATTCCACCACTATAGATATTCTCCATCACTCTCAAGTAATGAGGTTTATTTTATCAACTATACTCTTTGCCAACACACAACAAATTAAGAGTTGTTAGAGCAAATTAAGAGTTGTTAATTTGTAGCCCAATTTAACTATCAGCTGATTATTTGGCCACATTTAGCAAATTCACTGTTGCAAGCATTCAGGGCAGGTTTCTGGTTTGAGGATAACTTTTTTTTTTCACCAGTCTGGGTGGCCCTTCCCTCCCAAGTTAAGCACTAAGAGGTGGATGTTAGGAAGAGCATTCAGCTACAGAAACCATGCCAAAGTAGACAGTAGAGCTTGGTACAGTCCTTCTGACTTGCAGGCTCCATGTCTAACTGTCCAGCCCATGTCAACATGAAAAACGGATGTTAAATGATTATGATAATTTTTAATATAAACACAATATCATACATGTTGGGAGAGGGAACAATCAGATAATATTCAATACAGTATATGACTTGTATTTATAGTTATGACCCCCCCTCCTCCTTTCACCAGAATGATAAAAGGCAAAGTCCACCTTCATGAAGTTCAAATTCAGAAAGTAAAGGGAGCTCACTAAATACAGGAAAGTATTTTGTTTGATGATTCTAGTGATTCTGTAAATTTTTAAGTGAAAGAAATCAAGCAAATAAGAAAGCTTTTATACCAGATTTCTCCCAAATCATACCCTAATGTCTTGAAAGGCAAAGAACACATTAGATAATGTAGTCTTTGATATACAATGTATAATCAAGACAAGATATGATAGGACACTCCAGCTCTGACTAAGTCAGCTGGATTAGGACTAAGTCTGTCCTAAACCCAAAGACTCATAAGGCCAGAGTTTAACCTGATTCCCAAGTCTTTCTCATTCACAAAATGAGCCCCACTTAATTTTGATTACGATCAACCAATTATTTTATCTTGTAAATAAAAGAATCTGATGTTATTTGGCATTAACATTGGGAAATTTGGGTAATTTTAACCAATCAACAGACAGTGTAACATTAGCAGCTTATTACCATGACAACCGCATGCTGTGTTGTGGTTCACTGTTGTCTGTACCGCTGTTGTCTATGTTGATTTTTCACACTTAATTTTTCACACCACGAGATTCTTTTCAACTGCATGTTTTGTTTTAATTTTTCTGTGTGTTAGTATATTACATATTTTTCTGTACTTCTGTGTGTTAGTATTTTTCTGTGCTTTCTGTCTGTGTGCTAGTATTTTTACATATTTTTAAAATTTCATATAGTTTTGGGATTCATTGTCTCAGATGGTTGGATTTGTGATTTCACTAGGTTAATTCTGTTCATAAAAATTTTAATTAGGAGTATTTCTTAAACCATTAGCTTCACATTTCAACAGTTTAACTGAAATTTAGCCCACATAACAGGAACTGAGAGGGATATCATGGAACAGAGAAACTGTGGGTGATACAGATAATCTGACATTATTTTTGAATTCTGCATTCAAAAATGTATAAGATACAGGTATTCTTTTCCTTGGGACAAATTCTTTGATGACCAGTGTTATTCTTATCGTAGTTTACAAATCCAAGCATGAAAACATTACTCACTTTGGAGTTTTGGAGACAAATGCTCCCTTCATTCATTCACACACACATGAATGCATAAATGTACATATAAACTTATATATGAATACATACATCCACATGCACTTATATATTAATGATGTACACAAATACATGACAGGTATACATAATACCAAAGTATGCATAAAGTAAGCACATGCAGACAAATATATTAATATAACAAGTTAAAAAAATAATAAAACCATACAGTCAATGAAGAGACAAAAGAAACAGTAAGATGATACATGTTGATTTTATTAGGTATTTCTGTTTATTTAGAAACCTAGAGTGAACAGGTTAGACGCTAAATTTCACAGGGCACAACCTTCAAGTTGACACCACTCAGCTAAATGCAAAAAATTTCTGTCTTGCTATTGACTAAAAATATACAGTTTTTAAAAAAAAATTTTTATAACTCTGTAACTTTTTTCTCCACAACATCATACTTTCAAAGCAATGAGATGGGAAGGCTACATTATTATAGCCGATTTTCAGATTTTTTACTGTCTTTTAAAAAATGCATATTTTGCTAATGAGAAAAACTAGATCCTATGTAAGTAATCGGGATTGCAACATTCCCTCCTGAACAGGATGTTGGCCTATTGCAGGGTTAACTTCCCAGCTACCGTTGGAACTCATTTACACTTGAGTGGACTGGAGCATTGCTGAAGAACACAATGCACCACAAGGTCCAGGAACAAAACCATAATTTTACACCCTAACCTCTAGGTCAAGTACCTTTGCCTGGATTAAGACAAACTTGAAGCTAAATAGCAAATGAAAGAAATAAAATATTCATTTCATAAGTTCAGCTTGAATCATTAACTTCAGTCATTACTTAAGAATGTGACAATCTTGCTTTACACATATCTCTGGCTGACAGTACTAGGAATGAGCCTCTAGCCAGTTTTATAGTTTCAGCCAGTTTTATAGTTTCTTCTTTGACTTCAAAATTCCAGGTTAGTGTCTGGCATAGTTGGTCTCAAGCCTGTTTTGAGATAAGAGGAATGGAGCATGAGGTTACTAACCTTGCTTTCAGTGCTCAGATTACAACAAAAACAAATTGTCCCATACTCCATGGGTAGCAAGAGGAACTAGACTAAGCTAATGCAGTTATATTCTTTTTCTTTAAATGAAATATTAACTGAAGTTGTGTGGAACAGTAGATAAAATAGACCTTAAGTTCACATAATGGTGGCTAAAGCATCACTATAAATGTCACTTTCTTGGCACAAGGATGAAGAGAAAAGAACTGTAAAACCATCCCTTAGTCCCTGTCATGTCATGCCCAACCCCTCACAAAACCTAAAAAAAAACTAAATGTAAGAATGATGAAGGCGTGGAAAGATGTGATTTCCTTAGATTTGTCTCTCAAGAGACTTGTTGACAATCAATTTAGCATTGTAGGATAGTAAAACTAACAACAAGTCTTCATTATAATTATCTTTTACAGAAGAAGATACAAGAGATAATAAATATATTTGTGGAAAGCACATCCCCTCCTCATACACACCTACAGATAGGGTAATGAAATTTTGGAGACTCTCTCTCACACACACACACACTGATAACATCTCAGACATTCTGATGTACTGATTAAATCTATGAAACATTACATACAATTTTTCTGTTCAAACACATATGGTTTTATATCTAATTCACAACACACACACACAGAGATTGACATATTCCAGAATATACATCCAAAGTTCCTATATATAAGAGAGATACACATTTCACATTCAAACACTAATGCCATATCGTACACAATAAAATAAACAAGAATAAACAAATATGAAGTTGAATAAATCCTTATTCTTATATTGGTTGGAACCACCTTGAATCTATCCACTCCCTTCTCCAATGCCCTGAAGAAGAGGAGGAGGTGAGTATGGTGTTGGTGTGAGTTTACAGACAAAGGTGACAGGGACAAGCACTCCCTCACACTGCATTGTTTGAGAATGAAATTGGATCTTATAACCAAGTGTAGGAGGTGGGGGGCATGAGAATTTGGTGAGAAAAATGGTAAAATAGAAAATGAAAGACTTATGAAAAGTTCATGAAAGGAAATAGATAACAACAATATTAACAAAAAGACAAAGAACATTCCAGTCATTCAGAGAGCTGTAGATTCAGTGGTTCTCAACCAATTTTTGCCTATGGACTCCTGTGATTACTATTTTACTCTACTTGGACTATTCCATGTATATAAAAAAAAAACCCCATCCTGCTGTAGGTTTATAATTAAATATTATTAGGAATTGTGTTGGGCAAATGTCTTCTACTATAGCCTCGGGCCGACCAAAGCCTTGTGAGTGGATTTGGTAGACAGAAACTGAAAGAAGCCTGTTGTATGTATGTATATATGTGTGTGTATGTGTTTGTCCTCCCAACATCGCTTGACAACTGATGCTGGTGTGTTTATGTCCCCGTAACTTCAAGGTTCAGTAAAAGAGACCGATAGAATAAGTACTAGGCTTACAAAGAATAAGTCTTAGGGTCAATTTGCTCGACTAAAGGTGGTACTCCAGCATGGCCGCAGTCAAATGACTGAAACAAGTAAAAGAGTAAGAGTATATTTTGTGTATTGTAGAAAGTGTAAGCTATTTATTGCACATAAATTTTAGCAAAATCTTATACGGACTTCTAAGGGCCATATGGATCCTGGTTGAGAATCACTGCTGCAGGTGGTCTTTAGATGGTGTTTTTTAGTTTCAGATCAACCTTGATCAAGAAGACCTAAATAATCAAAGACAATCCAGCAGTGACAATCCTATCTATTTTCTTTTCTTTTCAGGCATTGTATACTCCAGACTGTACTGATCATTTCCTCTGCAAAAACTGGATAATATTGGCCCAGCTGAGAAATGAGCCCTGCTAGAACACATTTGCAATTATGTCTGCTGAACATACCATTTGGACCAGGGTGTACAACCAGTTACTCACCCACTCCATCTTTTGCTGCTTAATTCCAACCCACTTTTTTTTCTTTTTACTTTATTTCCTTGTTGAAGTAAATCTGGGTCTTTTTTTTTTCTTGATAATTTAATCTTTCATACTTTTAATTTTTTTCCTTTTTTTTTTCTTCCTGTATAAATGTGTTAAATAAAAATTCATTTCTTGAAAAAATATCCCAACAAAAAAAAAACAAGAAAAAAACCCTACTTTTTCTGTCATTGGATCATGGCCATGATGGGATACTATCTTGTAATGTTTAAGTCGATTATATTGTCCCTATAACTTAGCAACTTCCATTTGTCACTGAACTAAGTTGTACTATTTGGGATGCTGAATACTGAGATGGTTGGGGAGGGACAATACCTTGTCCTTGGGTTTTCCAAAATAAAAATGAAATATGAAAATAACATGAAGTGAACACTTCATTTCTAAACATGTTACTCCTACACTTACAGGTTATACTCCATGTGAGTCATCTTTAAAAATATATGTGTAAGGGTGCCTAAATTCAGGTTTACTGGATCACCAATAACACTAGGGCCAGTCCTGCTGTTAAGTTATAGGAGATAAACAAAGACTCCATTTTTTTTCAACTGATGTAAAGACAGACATAGAGCCAGCCAGCCAGCCAGTCACACACACACACACAAACACACACACACACAAACACACACACACACAAATAGGTTTCTGCACAATTTCAATCTACTAATTTTACTTGCAAGGTATTGATTGATCACCAACCTGAAGCTATAGAAGATACTTAAGATGCCATGCAGTGGGACTAAACCAAAGGCCATATGGTTGCAAAGCAAACTCCTTAACCACAGCCATGCATATGTTTATTTTGCCTTTTCTCTCACTCTCTCTCTCTCTCTTTTTTTTTTTTTTAAATAAGATGATGTGGTATTATTTGTGAAAGATTTTTTTTTCAACTCTGAAAGGAAGAAAGGCAAAACTTGACTTTGGCCAGATCTGAAATCAGAATTCAAGGAGAGCAAATCATCCTATCAACTGACAGTTTTGACGTAGTTTTTACTTAACAAATCCCACTCAAAATGCATGAATAATCTAGGGTAGAAAATACTTGTTCCAAAATGCAGTGGGATTGACCAGAATTACAAAGTTGTAAAGAGAATTTAAGCACATAATCCTGTCTGCACCCATAATCAAAGACACCCTAACTGTAAACATCTCTTTTTTTATATAAACAGGACCACATTATCTAATTTATACTTCCTTAGTTAGGGTGTGATTTAAGGAGGGTTTGGCTACTTTTCTAACAGTAGCAAGCAATGACAGACCTTCCTTCTTCAGTTCAAATGAACAATAGTTCAACCATGGCTTCGTTGTCATGTAACAGATAGTTTCTAGATACTTCTTTTTAATGTAACACCATAAGAGGAAAGTCACCTTCATGACTCCAGATGAAAGTTTGAAGAAATTTGAACTCTTTATATTAACCCTGGCAAGGTTCAAAACCTAATCAATACCTCAAATATGGATAAACCTACAATTAAAGCATATAGCTTTCTTCCTATTTCTTTTAGCAAGAAACCTCACAATAATATTTTTCAGTATATTCTTGGTATTTTTATGAAATATAAATATCATCATCATCATTTAAAGCCCATGTTCTGTGATGGTAGGGGTTGGATGTTTTGACAAAAACTAATGGGCTTAAGGACTGTATCGGGCTCCAGTGTCTGCTTCACTGTGATTTCTACAGCTGGATGTTCTTCCTAATGCTAGCCACTTTACAGCATGTACTGGGTGCCACCAACACTAGAGTGGTCACCAGGCAGCTTGTAAAACTTCCAACTACAAGGTGGGAGATTGGCTTTATGCTAGGAGATGAGGGACTAAATTATGAGAGGTGGGGTAGAGTGGGTTCTTGGTGCAGAGGAGCTACATGGCTCATCATGATTAGAAGAGAGGGTGAGGATGATAAGTAGGGGTTGCTAAGAGATAACTAGTAGTGATGAGGTATCTAGGATGACCCTCTCTGGTATGAAATGAGGAGAAGTGAGGAGAACAGAGGAATTAGGAACCAGAGTGTGTGGGGATTTATGCAAGGAATGGGGGAAGAAGAGATAGGGTCATGGGTGAGGAGAGGGGGAGGTAGGCAACAACTGTAAAGACTGAGTATTTATATTTTATAAAAGAAAAAAAAACAAAATAGCTTCTAAAAAGGCACAGGTGTGGCTGCATGGTAAGAAGTTTACTTCCCAACCACATGGGTTTCAGGTTCAGTTCCACTGCATGGCACCTTGGTCAAGTGTCTTCTGTTATAGTCCAGGGCCAACCAAGGCTTTGTGAAATTGTGAATGGATATGGTAGATAGAAACTGAAAGAAGCCTGTTGAATATGTACATATCTATGCACATTTGTCTTTGTGTCTGTCACCCCACTTCCACTTGACAACTGGTGTTGATTTGTCTATGTTCTTGTAACTTAGCAATTGGTAAAATGAGACCAATAGAAAAAGTATTTGATTTTAAAAAATAAAATAAAAATACTAGGGGTGATTTGTTCAACTAAATCCTTCAAGGTGGGGCCCTAGCATGGCTGCAGTCCCTAAGTGAAACAGGTAAATAATAAAATAGATAAATACCTAAGTAGCATATCAAACAACTATTAAAAGTCTTCAGAAAGGTATTTAGGTAAGAACTCCGTGATTTCAAGATTATTTATTGATAGCACTCACATTCAAACTGTTAATTCCAAAGACAAAATAACCAAACATTTGCATATTATATTCAACCAAAAATCAATGCCAAACATAAGGTATTTGTCTGTCTGCATCCAAGAGGAGGAATTATATGGACAAAGCTAGAGTGCATTTATGGATTAACAATATGTAAAGTGGACATAGATTACATGAAGAAAAGAGCATAGTTTCTCTTATATATGCAAGTCTGACTGAACAGTATAATCAAATACTGGGAGATGTTGACATTTGTGCATTGGCTATCTACCCCATGTAAACTTAAATAAGCTATTCAAGGACAATGATTATTTAGAGTGGATAAGGTTAATGGTTTATAAAAAGCATATGAGTCACTCTTTGATTTGGAAAAACTTGCATTTTTGTTTCTTTTTATTCAAGCATAAATGCGATTTATTTAAATTCAACTATAGTTTATGTTATGCTGTGTTAGAACTGATAAATTTTCTTTATCTAAGCTGAAAGTAAATGAAAATTCTAGCTGAAGACAAGTGTTATTGGTTAACACAATAATGACTTAGAAAAAGAAAATCTACTCTAAGAACACATGAAAAGTGACGCCACAAAGAATATTCCATTATAGAATAATAACAAAATAGTGCTGATGGTTATCAGTTATATATATCTTTATCTATTACTCTTTCACTTGTTTCAGTCATTTGACTGTGGCCATGCTGGAGCACCGCCTTTAGTCGGGGAAATCGACCCCAGGACTTATTCCTTGTAAGCCTCGTACTTACTTTATTGGTCTCTTTTGCCAAGCCACTAATACATACATATACATATATTATATATATATATATACATATATATATATACATACTTATATACATACATATATACACATATACATATATACACACACACACACACATATATATACATATACATATATACACACACACACATATATATACACACATATATAACTATAGATATATATATATATATATACATATAAATACATATAAATACATATACATATATATACATATAAATACATATACATATATATACATATATACATATATACATACATACATATATATATATATGTATACACACACACATATTACTCCAGATTAATAAAAGAAAATAACCTTAGTAACATGAGGTCAGTCTGTTTATATGTGGTGTAGGGATGAAGTCAACTTAGATATGATAGATATCTTGATGGATAAATGTTATAATTAGATTACTTCAAGTGTTGTTTCCTATTGATGCCAGGAGAAAAATGGACATAAATAAATGATGATGATGTTGATGATAATATACCAGTAAGAAAAATAAAAGGAACAAAAACTCTTTAAAACTTCCATTTCCAGAAAACCATAAATGAATTCAATTTCAGTTTGGTGAAAGAAATCAAAAGTAAGTAATTCCAGGTGTTTGTCAATCTGCCAACTAGAACAAACTGCAAATAATGATTTATGAGCGAAATCCAGTTAGAACAGTACTTTTATGTGGTCACTCAATATGCTAGAAACAGTAGTTAAACTCTCCTTAAAATATACTTTATCATTTAAAAAATCAGGAAAACACATTGGATAAAAATATGACAGAATATCCTTAGTTGAAACACCTTTGATCAGAAGTTTGTAGGGAGATGTATGTAATTTTGGAGTTGTAGATGTTTTGCTCCAGGCCAGCTCTGAATAAGAAGTTTCTAAATATCAATTAAATCAAACTGTATCAACGCTTCTCTCAAGGGAGGATTTCACCATGATACCATTTCTTAGAATAGTTAATTACTTGCTTCTGAGAGTAAACTACGAGATTGTTTCATTTCACTTGATGAAGTTTACAGAAAACAATTTAAGATTATAATTTTTTTTTTTTAATCTTATACTTGTCTCAATTTCTGAACAAAGCATTGCCTTGAACAGAACAAATTAAACTTATTTTTTTATGTCTGGTACATATTGTATTGTATTGGTCTCTTGTCAAATTGCTAATTTATGGGAACCAACACAAGATGTCAAGTGGTAGTGGGGAACAAACACCACACACAGACACACATAAAGGGTTTTTTTCAGTTTCCATCTACTAAATCCAGTCATGATGCTTTGGTTGGCCTGGGGCTATAGTAGAAGACACTAGCTCAATGTGTTATACAATAGTTGCTAACTCAAAACCACATGGCTGGGAAGCATTTTACCTATATAGCCATGCCTATATAGCATCAGTGAGATGCTTACAATACCTAGGTTTCTCAAGTGTTCACCCATCTAAGTATTAACTAGGCTTGACATTGCTTAACTTCAATGATTGGATGAAAATTATTGCTTCCAAAATGACATGGCCCTAAGGTATATAATTCCAAAGAGGTTCAATACAAAGCAATATTTTACTTTCTAATAACTAAGTAGAGGGACACCTGTTTAAGTGGAGGAGTTATCTTTTCATCTTTTACTTGTTTCAGTCATTAGACTGTGATCATGCTATGGTAGTCAATATAACTGACCTTAAGTCAGGTGGTAAGCTGGCAGAATCATTAGCACACCAGGCAAAATGCTTAGCAAAATTTGTCCATCTTAATGCTCTGAGTTCAAATTCCGCCGAAGTCAATTTTGCCTGTCATACTTTTAGGGTCAATAAAATAAGTACCAGTCAAGTACTGGCATCAATGTAATTGACTCACCCACTCTACCAAAATTGCTGGCCTTGTTCCAAAATTTGAAGTCAATTTAGCTGACCTCAAGTATTTTAATGGTATTTACTTCATTCAAAACCAAAGAGATCAAAATCAGAATTTACTTTGGTGAGATTAGAAACCAAATATGACATTCATAATCTTATAGAGTTCAAGCAAACATGTTTCTAGATCAGTCATAAGCAACCTGTGGCTTGTGGGACATTCTGAATGGCATGCCTAACAAAATATTGTCTTGAATTTTTTTTAGAAGTGCACCCTATCTGATGAAGAATATTTCATGCAGCAAGCTTCTTGAAAAAAAAGATTGTCCATGCCTGTTATAGACCCTTCTGTAGTAACTAAAAAGAAATGCAAAAAGAGACAGTAGGGAGAGAGAGAGAGAGAGAGAGAGAGAGAGAGAGAGAGAGAGAGAGAGAGAGAGAGAGGAGTGATGATGAGAGATGGGGTGAAAGAAAGAAGTAGTGAAGGTAGTGCTGTCTTAAGTCTTGGACACACTGAGCAGTATCTGGAGTGGGGCCTCCACCAGTCTAGAGGCCCATTGCTAATCTATGCAAGTAAGCCGTAGTAGTTTATGTAGTGAACCCAGCACATAAAAAAGGGGAAGAGAAAGGGAGAGATATAGAGAAAGTGAAATGAAGGAGAAGCAGAAGTAAATAGAAAAATAGAGAGAGAGAGAGAGAGAGAGAGAGGTAAAGAAAAAAGTCAGAGATAGAGAAAAAGAGAAAGATAGAGAAAAAGAGAAATACATAGAAAGCAGCTGAAGAAAAGGAAGAGAAAAAGAGGCACATAAGGAAAGAGAAAATGAGAAAGAGAGGGACAGAGATGAAAAGAAGGATAGGTAAAGAGAGAGAGAGAGAGAGAGAGAGAGAGAGAGAGAGAGAGAGAGAGAGAGAGAGAGAAAAGAAAGAAGCAGAGAAAGACAAAGTGCAGACTAAAACTTCTTCACATCCTATGCACCTACAAAGAAATTATTTTGTGTTGACAGATGCAGAAATTGTTACTTTTAAATAGTTCCTCATCCTTTACCTTACCTAACTGCAATAATGTATAGCAGACATATGCACTCTCTCATACACACTTTGTGTATATGCTTTAATCTGCATCCATTTAAAATAGATATTCATTTCACTGTTTATTCTTATTTTTAAACTTGTACATTTGACTACTTTCGCTGTCAACAGTTTTGCTGCTACACAAACTGTAAACCCTTTTTTTTGTGGTTTCTCATTGCTTTTCATCTTGATGCCATTTTACTAGCATTGCAAGCTGTGTAAGATCTGTTCATTTCATTTATGGGCTTTCATAGAAGTTTGTTTCCCAAGCACATGGTTTTGGATTCAGTCCCATTGCATGGCATCTTATTGAAGTGTCTTTTACTATAGCCCTGGGTCAAACAAAGCCTTATGAGTGGATTTTGTAGACAAAAACTAAAAGTAGCCCATCAAGTGTTGGTGTGTGTGTATGTTTGTGTTTCCTTACTTTGATGTCATATGTTAATTACAAACAAATGTCTCCTTCATACAAGCAGTGTTGTTTGTTTATATCTTTTTGTGACAAGAGATGTCCATCCAGTTGTACTTGTTCATGTTCAAAGGTTTAGGGAATATATTATCTCACTTCATCATCCTTCTCATTTGACGTCCATCTATCATGCTGGCATGAGTTGGATGATTTGACAGGAGTTGGCAAGCCAGGAGATTGCACTAAGCTCCACTGTCTGTTTTGGTATGGTTTTTACAGTTGGATGCCTTTCACAAGAAATAGGTAAGGATTGGTGACAGGAAAAACATTCAGCCATAAAAAGTCTGCTTCAAGAAATTTTCTTTCGTCCATGCAAGCATGGGAAAAATGAATCTTATAACACTGATGATGATTATATGTTAGTTACTGAGACAGTAGGGATTGAACTTGAAGCTAAAACTACATGAACTATATGACACATCCTGCTAGTACAATAATCCTTTACTAAATTCTCACACAAACTCCCACCCACCCACATGATCTCTGCTATTTGATGCAGATTTTATGAATTCTAAATGAATAATTTACTAAGTTGGCCTCATTGGTCTCAGCAGGATTTGAATCCTAGCTAGAATCATAGACTAAGTTTCTCACTGGCAAATTGTATCTACATCAGCAATATATAATGTCAACTAGAAAAGCCAAAAGAATTTCTTGTCTCAGCAGTGGAAATAGTTAGAAAGAAGAAATATTTCTTTTAAGTGGTTGGAACTACTTTAGGAATGTGGGATTCAATACACAAATTTCATGCTGAACAAATGCGTCAAGCAAAAGAATTGATGAACAATGAATGGTCTTTATCTTTCTGTTTGGTTTCTGGCATGTTTTGAATTTAGCATTAATGATATATTTCAGCTAATGATTTTTTTTTTGTCACAAAATCCCAAAGCCAAAAATAATACTATAACATGAATTTTTTCAGATAACTGCCAACTGAGAAACAAATTCACAAACTGTCATAAGACAGACAATAGGCATGTTAAAATTAAAAGAAAGCAAACAAGATAAAAACTAAGTGCTTTTTAGCAGAGTGAAAGAAATTTCCTTCAAAACACAATAGATGTAGTTAATTTATCACAGTTGACTCTTTAAAAATGTTTCTTTAAAACATCTTTCTTAGCAAGCTAGACAATTTTTTTTTTTAAACAATTCAAAGTACAAACACAAAAAAAAGTGAAAAATAAAGTACTTTTCTTGATGTTTTATACATTTTTGACAAATAGAAAACAAAACTTGGGGAGAACATGAGGGATGAAAGGGGTGGTCAAATGGAAAGAAGGATATTTTGAGAAGAGAAAGATGAGAAAGACACTGGTGACTGATTTGCCACATTGCATTTTAGCAAACCAGTTATGCAGAAGATTTATCACATCTTACTAGTCACCAATATTATTTTTCTTTTCTTCTTTCTTTCTTCTTTATCTTGACAGTGTGAGCTTTCTTCTGTGTTAAGCACACCCTGAGAATTAGGGTTTAGAAGTGTCAAGAACTAGGAAAACCCTAGAGATTTTTAGAATAAAGTAAAAAGAAAATCTGTGATATATAGGAAAAAATGACAGAAAAAAGTCTACATTTTCTTTTACACTGTACACCAGTGGTTTTCAAACTATATGCTGTGGTGTATTGGTAAACCTTGAAGGGTATCTGGTGCAGCATGGATTTTAAAGAATATAGTTTAAGGCTTTAGAAAACCCATATAAATGCTTGAACTTCTTGAAAAACGTAATTTTGTTATACACAAATATGATTAATAAACAAGATAAGCAGTAGGTTTTGATATTTTTTCAAAAATTTTAATTATAAAACAGGTTTTTATCTTAACTTTTTATGCAAAATATAGCAGTAGCAGTGTATCACAGAGTTAAAGGCATTGAGAACCACCAGTGTAGACAATTAAGTCAGTCAGATCATGAGAAATCATTAACCATTAACAATAATTAACAATAATTCAGTGTAAAGAGGTTTATGAGCCAAGCCAAAATAGAACTCAATTCGATACTTATGATCTGAAGACAGAAATACTGTAATTAAATGAAACAACATAAAGGAGATATATATTTCTTGAGTTGAATATGGGAAGAATGGAGTTATCTAGCACAAGATGTGAGAATAGAATGGTTGGCTGGCAAAAGAAGGAGAGCAAGGTTCAACTGGGGAGCTTGAGTAAATGCTTCCTTTTCAAGAAGAACAAAAGCGGTTTTAAAGATTCAAATTAAATTACTTTATTCAAAAGCTTCATCATCATTGTTTAATGTCTGCTTCCATGCTGGCATGGGTTGGATAGTTTGACAGGAACTGGCCAGTTGGGGAGCTGCTCAGGTTCCAACTGTTTATTTTGGCATGGTTTATACAGCTGGATGTCCTTCCTAACACTGGCCATTTCACAGAGTGTACTGGATGCTTTGTATATGGCACCAGCACAAGTGTTTTTATGTGATACCAGTACAGGTACTTTTATGTGGTACCAGCATCGGTACTTTTACATAGCACTGGCATGGACAATTTTTTTGTGGTGCCAGAATGGATGCGCAACTTACATATCTGAAGAGCCTTTCTCACTACTTTACCCCATGTCTTCCCGGGTCAACCCCTACTTGTGGTAGACCCAGGAAAAGCTTATCTATAAAATAGTTTTTTTATTATTAGAACATTCTGAAATTAATTATACTTTTGTATACTGGTCAAAATTGAATAATATAGCCAACAGTTAAAATAATTAAGAAAAGAACAATCTCCTTTTTGACCAAAGACAGAAAATGAAAAAAAAAAAACAATGTTATGCTTTAACAAATAGTTATTAAACAAAGAACAACTCTTTTTCAGCAAGATTTTTAGGTTTTGTTCTTTTAATCAAAGAATGTCCTTGACATCAATATATATATATATATATATATATATATATAAGAAAAAACAAACTACTTTTAGTTTTGAAATAAATGAAGAAAAATTGTTAAATAAGCACATTTAGAAAATAGTTGTTTCTGTATGTACAGCCTCAAAAAGAATGAGCTGGCAAAACTAGATATACTTTGTGATTATTTTAACACTATATTTATTGCTATATATATCTTCATACTCTAAGTTTTATAAAAGATTTAATACACAAACATTCTTCTTAAGAAAGTACATTAGTCCTCCACCTTCTCTTCTTCTATTTCACACTAGCATGGTTTGGATAAATTTGGATTGTAAAGTTGTAATATTTTGTTAATCAAGATTTTTATGGCTTGTAATTTTACCACAAAGTAAAGGATTTTATAGCTTGCTGTAATTGAAAGATTTCACTCATTTCCCACACCATAGTAGTCTGAATAAAATAATTTGATCAAAAAACATGAATAGCAACAGCAGTGGGATATGAATTTTTAAACTGAGAAGAGTTAGAGAAGTCTCGCCATCTTCTCTCTCTTTTCCACACACACTCACAAAATATCAGAAGTAGTCTGATAGAAAAATGAAAGAGATAGAAAAAGGAGAGAGATAGACAGGCAGCAATAGTGAGAGATTGAAAAAGAAAGGAAAAGAGAAGCAAGAGAAAAAAAAACAAAGAAAAACAAAAGAGAACATATAATAAAATAAAAAATGTAATAAAGCAAGAGAAATGTGGGTAAAAGGAAAAAAAGATACAGAGAAGAGGAGCAGAAAGAGGGGAGAATAGAAAAGGGGAGGGAGATGGGCAGATACAGACAGATAATGAAGCTCCCTCCTCATCCTCACCCCAAAATATAGACAGACATAATGAAGTAGAAGAAAAAAGACTGTAGAAAGCAAAGGAGCAGACAGTGGTGTATCTTTTTATTGTTTTTGTTTTGTCAGTAAGATTGTCTGACTAGTAAGTTTCTAGTTTTCTTAGAATAAAAAAAAAAGATAAAATAGATTTTTCTGCTAATACCTGAAAATTCTATGTGGGGACATTAAGAATGTCTCAGACATAGTGACCAGGAGATGAAAAGTTCCAAGTAAGTTATGGATGAAAAGAAACAACCTATGGATAGTTTTATATGAAAGAAAAAAAAAAGGGGCAGAAAATACACCAGATTTGAAAAGCATGGAGAAGAATGGAAGGGGAGAGCGAGGGAGAAAGCGTGTGTGTGTGTGTGTGTGTGCATGTGAGTAAGAATGTGAGTGTGTCTAATGGGTATAGCAAATGTTGCTTTTCTATATTCTTATTTTCTTTTTTATGTATCTGGAGTACCACTAGTTGATGCAGAAAGATGGTTATTGTACAAGATAGAATCTGTACTCAGCAACTCTTCTCTCTTCCACTTTGGTGACAGAAACATAGCAGGAGCTGCTTAAAGGCTGTCTTTTAATTGGCTACCAAAGACATGGAAATGTAAAGGAAAAGAAGGAAGCTGCTGTTTTTCCTTCCACCTCCCTCTCTAGTCTGATACATGTGGCACACACAATCCCTAAAGAGAGCATTGAAACATTTGTAGTATTAAACTACAGCAGTCTCCAGCAAATAGATCTTTGTGACCTAGTAGCATACATGGGCTGAGAAAAAGAGAGAAAGAGGAACTGAAGAGAAACAGACATAAACAAGCACAACGTTGATGTTCCTCATCTCCCTCTCTCTCTTTTCTCCCTTCTCACAGTCCAGTTTATTATTTATTAAATATACTTTACTGACAGTAACTGTATTATACTTTTTCCATAACAACCTATTTTTTGTATGCCAAACTAATAAAATAGATTTTGGAAATATTCTACAGAAATACTGTTCCTTACTGTTTCATATTGGGATGGCAGCAGTATGTTTCATATTGAAGACAATCTGTTCCATGTCATACTTTACAGCAGGCCTGCACAACATTATAGCCTGCTGGGTCTTCTTGTGTGGCCTGTGATGTATTTGGAAATAATATTTACAAGAAAACCAAGGGATAACACAACAAAACTAGCAGGAAAAGGAACATTTTCTATACAGCTGGGTGCAGAATAATTCAAAATAAAAATTTGTCCTTCAGTTCTCTTATTCAAGAGTCTCAATTAAAAATACAAATAATCAAAACATATTTATTTATTCATTGAAAATCTACTGCACTTGAGAACTTCTGATCTCTTTATAGGAAAGGTTAATTTTTGTGTCCAGCAAGGATACTAAAAGTACTTTTCATTTGACTGTAGCCACACCTTCAAGGGTTTGGGCACTACCTTCAAGGGTTTGGTTGAACAGATTCACCCCAGTACTTTTTTTATTTTTTTAAAGCCTGGTGCTTATTCTATCTATATTGAACTGAGAGATGTAAACACATCAACACTGATTGCAAGCAGTGGTGGAGGAGCAAGCACAAACAAAAACATATACACACATACGAATATATATATATATATATATCATCACCATTTAGCGTCCATTGTCTATGCTGGTATGGGTTGGATGGTTTGACTGGGCTGGCACATTGAAAGGCTGCACCAGACTCCAGTCTGATTTGGCATGGTTTTCTATGGCTGGATGCCTTTCCTAATGCCAACCACTCTGAAAGTGTAATGGGTGCTTTTATGTGCCATAAATACAACGGGCTACTTTTAGATTCTGTCAACTAAATCTACTCACAAAGCTTTGGTTGGTCCAAGCCTATAGTAGAAGACACTTGCATAATGAGCCATATGGTGGGACTGAACTCAAAACCATGTGATTGGGAAGCAAACTTCTTACCGCACCTATACATATTTTATCTACTACTTGTTTCAGTCAATAGGCTGCAACCATGCTGGGGCATTGCCTTGAAGGGTTTTTAGTTGAACTAATTGATCTCAGTACTTTTTCTTTTTAAAGTTCGGTACTTATTCAATCAGTCTCTTTTGCTGAACCACTAAGTTTCAAGGATGTAAACATACCCAAACCTATTTTCAAGTAGTGGTAGCAGGAGACAAACACAGACCCTTTCTACACATGTGCAAAAGGCTTTCATACAATTTCTGTCCGACTTCATTCACAAGGCATTAGAGCAGCTAAGGTTTATAGTAGAAGACACCTGCCCAAGGTGTTGCACAGTGGGATTGAACCCAAAACCACACGGCTGTAAAGAGAGCTTCTTAACCACATAGTTATGCCTGTACCTGAAGACCTGTCCACTACAGCAGAATATTGGTGCTATATAGAAAGCAGTTGTGCGGATACCTTGTTAAAAGTACTGGTACCACATAAAAGCACCCAGTACTCTCTGTGGAGTGGTTGGCATTAGGAAGGGCATCAGCTGTAGAAACCAAATTAGAACAGACAATGAAACCTGGTGTGGCCCCTGGCCTTACCAGTTCTGGTCAAACCAGCCAACTCATGCCAGCATGGAAAACAGATGGTAAATGATATATATATATGATGATGATATATATATAAAATTCATCCACAAGTCTTTTGTTAGCCTGGTACTATGGTAGAAGATACTTGCCTATGCAGTGAAACTGAACCCAGAATCATGTGATTAGAAAGCAAACTTCTTACCACAGCCACACTTATGCCTGATATATACGATGATGATATATAAATTAATGAATGATAAACGATTAGAAGCTATGTAATCACCTTCATTAGCCAATAGGCTAATGTATCAGCTGAATGCATTAATGCACTGTTTCTTATATTGGTAACAGCTGTAAGCTATTGATGGTGATTGTGTAACTTCTATTCCTTTGTCATTCATTAACTGATATTACACTCTGTACTCTCCTGATACTTTACTCTAAAGTTAATGAATAATAAAGGAACAGGAGTCACACAATCACCTTCATTAGCTTACAGCTGTTACTGCTATAAGAAGCAGTGCATTAATGCATTCAGCTATTCAATTAGCCTGTTGGCTTGAAGGTGATCACATGACTTCTGATATTTTGTCATTCATTAATTTATATATCATCATCATCATATATTTATCAGCCAAAATTGTGAGGATAATCTGGTGCTTGACTGAGGATAGAGGGCTTCGAATGACTCATCTTTGTTTTCTTTGTATTGTCTATCTGGATGTTTTGTTGTCCCTTTATGTATCACCTAGCTGTCCGGATGTTTTGCATTCTTGTCCCATTCTGTATTTTATATATATATATATATATATATATATATATTCATAGGCATAGGTGTGGCTTTGCTTCTCAGTCGCATGGTTCTGGATTCTGTCTCACTGCATGGGCAAATGCCTTCTGCTATAGCCCCAGGCCAACTAAAAACTTGTGAACAAATTTGGTAGATAAATATGTGTGTGTGTGTGTGTGTGTGCACATATTTGTACTAACTTGACATCACATGAAAATTGTACACAAGTGTCACTGTTGTGCAAGCAGTGTTCTTTATTTCTAATATTCTGTGAAAATATGTCTGGCCATGGAGAAATAATATCTTATGGAAACAGAAGGTTGGTAACAGGACAGACATCTAGCTGTAGAAAATCTGCTTCAGCAAATTCTATTTGACCCATGCAAGCATGGAAAAGTGAAAGTTAAAACAATGATGATGAAAACTAGTTGTTCAAAATCCCATTAGTGGGTATTTTAGAAGAAAGAAACTGACAAATGAAACAAATTGAATGTTTAGATTCAAAAGAAAAAACTAAAGAATTAACTGTGACAATAAAGACATCAGTGTCTAGGGTGGGAGGGTGGTGGGAATAATCTGATACAGTTAAAAAATAAATAAATAAATAAATAAATTACTATAGTCATTTTACTCCAAAGCTTGGAGCTTCAATTGCAATGACACTGATTCTGACTTATGTTAATAAGTACTGCACGTCAAAGTTTCTTTATGATAATCAATAAACAACTTTTTTTCATAAATAAGTTTTTAAATGTAAAATTGAAATGCGATATTTAAATCCTTGATAAACAATCTTGGTCCTTGGCTAATAAAATAGAATATATTTGTAGTTGGAAAAATTTACAAGCAACATCTACTTAAAGTAGAAGTATTATATACCAAGCCAATTTTTTCTAGTTAGCAACATGATTAAATTTTGATGGAAGGTTGAAGAAACTGGAACAAAATTAAAGACATCAGATTTGAAATGATGCTGAACTGCAGTGGGGAGAGGAAAAAAAAAAAAATCAAATTATTGTTTAAGTTGTAGGTCATAAATAGAGAGGGTATCAGTCAAAAGACACCTTAACCATTTAAAATTCAGATCATTCTGTCAAACATAATGCTTATTTAATCACTTTGTTTTGAATTAATCATGCAATATCTTTTAGCTTTGTGACTTTGATTATGGGTTTGTTTACTTTTGGTATAACATTATGAGGTAGGTATGAAAGACTGTATTTGGTTAGTTAGAATCTTTTGGTCAGCTAAGGCCAGTTTAAATGCTGATGAGTTAAACGAAAAAGAAGACCTTAGACTAAAACTGAAGCACAGGTATGGCTGAAAAGTTAAGAGGCTTTCTTTGTGACAATATAATTAATTTTATCTCTTTCAAATTCTGCTGATGTCGACTTTGCCTTTCATCCTTTCGGGGTCAATAAATTAAGTACCAGTTGCGTACTGGGGTCAATCTAATTGACTGACCCTCTCCCCACAAATTTTGGGCTTTGTGCCTAGAGTAGAAATGAATATAATTCCATCTCATTCTGAGGCACATTAAGTAGTACAGTATTTTCTGCTAAAGCCTTGAGCTGGAAAATGCTTTGTGAATAAAATTTAGTAGATGGAAACTGAATGGAAGCTCAATATACCATCAGCATTATTTAACATCCACTTTTCCATGCTTGCACAGGCTTGAGAAAAATTAAGACAGATTTTCTATGGTTGGAAGCCTTTCCTGTCACCAACCCTCACCTGTTTCCAAGCGAATAAATATTTCCCCATTGGCCAGACATGTCCTTGTGGAATCTTGAAAATGAATGACACTCTGTTTTTATTACAGTGGCAGTCATTTACAACAGTTACATGATGTCAAAATAAGGAGACACAAAACACACACACTCTCTCTCTCTCTCTCTCACACACACACACACATGTATATTTACATGATGGGCTTCTTTCAGTTTTCATCTATTAAATCCATTCAGTAGGCTTTGGTCGACTCAGGGCTAGTAGAAAACACTTGCCTAAGGTACCATACAATGAAACTGAACTTAGAAGCATGTGGTTGGGAAGCAAACTTCTTACCACACAGCCATATTTGAATGCTTCCAGGCATTTTCATATTGGCATCTGGTGAACAAAAACAGAGACAGTGTTTTTAGTTCCTGTAATATCCTGTATCAGTGGTGTTTTCATGTATCAAAACCAGTGGAATGACCATACCTTGTGTGAAAAACAAGCAAGGGCTGACAATAATGATATTTGGCGGCAAAATATTGCTTCAATAAGTCTTGTCCAATCCATGGTAATATGTGGCGGGGGGGGGGGGGGGTGTATTAAAAACAATGATGAATTACGACAGTTATAAATTGCTAACAGCCTTTAAGCAAATTTTTAACAGAAAACGAAGTGACAATAAGGAACCTCAAATAAGTTATCTGAAGCTTACAGAATGAACTTCTATATGTGTGGCTGGTCCTTATACTTAATGATTTTAGCAAAATTATTTCCCAAACTGAATAAATACTAAGCCCTGCTATTACATTCTTTGCTCCCATAGGATTGGCTGGTCCCTGCTAAATATAGGCAACTCACTCCCACATTGAATTACTTCCTCCACAACACCAACTCCTTTAAATTGCTTGTCTGGCACTAAGTCAGCCAACTAATCGGAACTCTATTAATTCTACACTGACTTGCTTCCACATCAAATCTGCTTCTAGTCTTCCTCTTATTCATCCAAAACATCTACACAAATAACTGATATCATCCTTTTGGTATATCCCCTTACATCACTCTCATAACCAAAAGTGCACAATCATTAACCCTCCAAATGCTTTTATCTGCAGCTGCGCTGTACCTAGAGGATATCATTCACCCACTAACTAGGATGTATTACGGTGTGTCACAATCTTTGAAAGCAAATGAACTGGTAAACTTGCACTTGAACTGTTCTGAAAGAAAATGTATCAGGTGAAACATATTCCTCATTTTACTCATTATTTTAAGATAATTTTTTCTGTTTTAAGTGTTTTGTTAGTATTTAATTGTCCACTCAGATTCTCTACAATTTACTTTTGCATTACTGGAATAAACAGGACAGTGGCCATGCTGGGGCACTACCTTTAAGAGTTTAGTCAAATAAATTGACTGCAGCATTTCTTTTCTTTTTTTGTTGGCACTTATTCTACTAGTCTCTTTTGCCGAACTGCTAAGTTACAGAGACATAAACAAACCCACAAAGGTTGTCAAGCAGTAAGTGTACAAACATAAAGACACACACACATGTATATGCGTAAGTTGTCTAAAAGTCCACAAGTTAGGGAAAGATGCACTCGTATATCTGTCAATAGAGTGGGCATATTATCCAACATGTACAATAAGATGTATCTATCACGGCTGATCTTACCACCTGGTTTCGCACTTAGGGTACAACAAAGTGTAAGGTAACAATCTGATTATATAACTCTATGCTCATTAGAGGTAGCTGATACAGAATGAAATATAACACTCTGTTGAACCCCTAGTTGAAACCGGTTAGTAAGATCAGCTGTGATGGATATATAATACTGTACACTTTGGATGATAATAAATCATCATCATCATCATCGTTTAACGTCCGTTTTCTATGCTGGCATGGGTAGGACGGTTTGATTGAGGTCTGGATAGCCAGTGGCTGCACCAGGCTCCAATCTGATCTGGCAATGTTTCTACAGCTGGATGTCCTTCCTAACGCCAACCACTGAGTATAGTGGGTGTTTTTTACATGCCACTAGCACAGGAACCAGTCAGGTGATCCTGGCACCGATCTCCTTCGGATAGTGCTTTTTACATGCCACCAGCATGGGAGCCAATCAGCAAGTACTGGTATTGGCCACATTCAGATGGTGCTTTTTATGTGCCACTGGCATGGGAGCCATTCAGGGAACACTGGCATTGACCATGTTTGGATGATGCATTTTACATATCACAGGAACAGGGCCAGTCAGGGGCACTGGCCACAACTGCGATTTTGGTTTTACTTGACTCAACAGGTCTTCTCAAGCATATCATATTGCTTGACGCATCAAGGGTACTCTTAAATGGGTTGGACATGCAACACTGGCATCAGCCATGGCTGCAATCTCTCTTTAGTTTCCAGGTCTTCTCATATATATATATATATATATATATATATACACACACACACATACAGTGTTTACATTTACCAAATTCTCTCTAAAGGCATTGGTTCTGGGGCTAAGACACTTGGCCATGGTAATGTGTAGTGGGACTGAACCCAAAACCACATGGTTACAAAGTGAACTTCTTAACCACACAGCCATACATGTATGCTTCTTGAACATAGTGATTTCCAGCTTAATGTTTTGCTTTGGATGGATATCATTAGGTTAAAACATCCGAGTCAGAAACTACAAAATGTATATTAAATACCATTTTTTTCCCCCAAGTAAATAAAATGGTATTTTAATCACTGCTTAAATTATAAAAAAAATTTCTTTAAATTGCAAATGATGTAAGTAACATTTGAAAGGAAAAACAGCAATGACTAAACTAAAATAAACACCAGATAAAAGTCAACAATTAATTGTACTAGTAATTAGAAATGAAGTGTGATTGATAAAAAGTGAGCATATCTAGAAGAGAGAGAGAGAGAAGTCAGTGTTATATGAGTAGCATACAATTAGTTCCAAACAGCTTTCAATAAAAAATGTCTTTATTTGGTGAGAAAATCTAAGCACTCTGCTTCTATATGAATAAATAAAAGATATTTCTTAAAAGTTTTATCAATAATAAAGGCAATACTGGAGCAGTGGTATATGACAAGATGTTGCAGTAAATCAGCCCTGATTAGGAAGGTCTATGATCAAAGGTATTCCATTCAAGACCATCCTGTCTTTTCCCTGGGTGCGATACACATGAGAAATCATTGACATGATGTATTATGTTGTCATCATGATCGTAATTGTTTCCATGTCCACTTTTTTTCCATGCTGGCATGGGTTACATGAAACATTTTGGCTGGTTCTACATCTAGATACTCTTTCTGTTGCCAACCCTCACTTGTTTTCCAAGCAGATATGTTTATTTTATGTGTTTTTTTTTCTTTCATAAAACTGCCAAACTATGAGACAGAATTTACTGAAAACAAACAACATCATTGCTCAAACAGTGTCAATGTGATGCATGCCAGAAATTAACTCCTTGCACTTACTCTAGCTCCTCTCTCTCTCTCTCTCTCTCTCTCTCACACACACACACACACAATAGGTTGCTGCACTGTTTCCATCTACCAGTTCTATACAGAAGGCATTGGCTGAATTCAGGCGGCGAGCTGGCAGAAACGTTAGCACGCTGGGCGAAATGCTTAGCTGTATTTCGTCTGCCGCTACATTCTGAGTTCAAATTTCACCGAGATCGACTTTGCCTTTCATCCTTTCGGGGTCAATTAAATAAGTACCAGTTACGCACTGGGGTCGATATAATCGACTTAATCTGTCTGTCCTTGTTTGTTCCTTCTGTGTTTAGCCCCTTGTGGGTAGTAAAGAAATAGGTATTTCGTCTGCTGTAACGTACTGAGTTCAAATTCCACCGAGGTCAACTTTGCCTTTCATACTTTCGGGGTAGATAAATTAAGTACCAGTTATGCACTGAGGTTGATGTAATCGACTTAATCCCTTTGTCTGTCCTTGTTTGTCCCCTCTATGTTCAGCCCCTTGTGGGCAATAAAGAAATAAGAAATAAGAATTGGCTGAATTCAGGCTATGATGGAAGATACTTGCCCAAGATGCTACACAGTAGAACCAAACAAAACCACATGATTGTGAATACAACGTCATAAAAACACAATATGCCTATAGACACACATACACACACACTAAATGAGCTTCCATACAATTTCCATCTATCAATCTCACTCAAAAGGAATTGGTTAGCCTGAGGCCTATAGTAATAGAAAGTTACTTGTTCAATGTACCAAACTGTGGAACCCGAAACCATGAGGTTATGAAGCAAGTTCCAAATAGTTTCTTTAAACTTCAGCAATGAATTTTTATTTCAGATTGTTCAGTAAAATTGTTGCTGTGTAATGTTTAGTAACTAATAATTCTTGCTTCACAAGGCTTGATATATTGGGAGATGGGGAGGTCATCAATTACATCAAACCCCAGTGCTTTTATGGACTGTGAAAGGATGAAAAGCAAAGTTGATCTTCAGAGAATTTGAACTTCAAACTTAAAAAGCTAAAAGAAATGACCTCTCCTTGTCCCTTTTTTGTATCATCTGACTGGATGTTTTGTTGTCTCGCTTTTGTATCATCTAGCAGTCTGGATGTTTTGCATTCTAGTCCCATTTTTTGTATTCCTTTAAATATATCATCATCATCATCGTTTAGCGTCCGTTTTCCATGCTATATATACACACACACACACACACCTATATATATATATATACATACACACATTATCATTTTAGTCATTTTTGACTGCGACCATGCTGGATCACTGCCTTTAGTTGAACAAATCGACCCCAGGACTTTTATATATATATATATATATATATATAATATATATATATATATAAATATATAAGAGAGGGATGACCACTATGTGGACATCCATTATATATATATATATATATATATATATATATATATATATATACATATATATAATATATATACATACATATATATACATACATATATATATATATACATACATAACATATACACACATATATATATATATACATATATATATATACATAACATATACACACATATATATATATATACATATATATATATACATAACATATACACACATATATATATATATACATATATATATATATACATAACATATACACACATATATATATATACATATATATATATATACATAACATATACACACATATATATATATACATATATATATATATACATAACATATACACACATATATATATACATAACATATACACACATATATATATACACATAACATATACACACATATATATATACACACATATATATATATACATATATATATATATATATATATATATATATATACATATATATGCATATACATATATATATATATATATCAAAATAAGTAACAGGGATATCCAGAGGTAATGCAGTACGATCATTTCAAGCAACTCCATTTAATTGAACAATGCAATCATTACATCAATTTAAATGCAGAGAAATCCTCAGCTGCATAAAGACATACAATTTAATTAAATTAAAACAGATGGACACAGTATAATTTTACCTAAAAACTCCAAGAAGGTAAGGGGATAAACAGTGAACATGCTGTCTTCATTTCAACTAAGTGAAGACAGCATGTTCTCTGCCATACATATACATATACACATACATTTATACATACATACATACATACATTTATGCACACACACACACATATATATGTATATAATATGTATACATGAACACACACACTTTTCTACTGCTTTCAGTTACTAGACTGTATAAACAGTGACCATGTTGGCACACTGCTTTAAAGGGGTTTATTTGATCTATCAACCCTAGTACATGTTGTAAGTATGGTACTTATTTTAGCAATGTGTATTTAGAGCACTGATACATAACAAGAAATAAAGTTAGACACTTGTTTTGTGAAATGTAGAGATCAACACGTACAAACATATGCTCATATACATGTATGTATATGACTACTACATAGTTTCTGTCCACCAATTCCTGAAGCCACAGTAGATAATATTTGCCTGAGGCACCAGGTAGTCAAAACAAACTTCTTAACTACACAACTGTAACTGCACTGTGTCAATTTAGTTTGGCTTCTGTGTGGATGCCTTTCCTAATGCCAATTGTGTGTGTGTGTTTAGGCCAATATGCGATCTGATAGCTTAAGCTAGCCATTTAATAGAAGTTGATAAAATAAGTACCAGATTGAAATAAGTAATAAGATTAGTGTGACTGGACAGTCTAATGCATGAAACCAGTAAAAAATACACAATTGAATAATTACACAATTTGCATTAAATTAGGACTGTTCTTCCATAGAGTGAAATATTAAAAGCACACCATATTTCATGAATAAATGATAAAACAGGAGAACTAACTCAGTGATCATCCATTTGTTTACACCCATTTTTTCATGTTGGTGTGGATTAGATAGACTCATTAAAGCATAATTTTATAGTTTGATACCCCTCCTGTGGCCAACCCATATCTATTTTTCAAGTAAGGGATTTCTTTTTATTATTTCACTAGTACTCCTTGCAATCATATGAAGACATCATCATCATCATCGTTTAACGTCCGTTTTCCATGCTAGCATGGGTTGGATGGTTTGACCGGGGTCAGGGAAACCAGGAGGCTGCACAAGGCTCCAGTCTGATCTGGCAGTGTTTCTACAGCTGGATGCCCTTCCTAATGCCAACCACTTCGTGAGTGTAGTGGGTGCTTTTTACGTGCCACCGGCATAGGTGCCAGGCGAGGCTGGCAATGGCCACGATCGCTTGGTGCTTTTTACATACCACCGGCATGGCCATGTTCGGATGGTGCTTTTTACGTGCCACCAGCACATGAAATATAAACATTCATACACACACATATTGTCTAATCATAGACAAAAAGCCTGAAATTTTGAGCCAATTACATCAACCCTAGTGCTCAACTGGTACTTATTTTATTAACCCTGAAAAGATGCAAGGTAAAGCAGAACCTGGCAGAATTTGAACTCAGAGCAAAGTCAGAAGAAATGCCATAAGCATCCTGTCTATTATGCTAACAATTCTGCCCTGTGTGCATACATATGTACAATCACCCATCCATTCATTTGTGTGTGTGTGTGTGTGCGTGTATAAAATACTAAATAATCATAATTCTGAAACTACATTTTTTTCTGGTACATTTTTGTTTTTTTACTTCCTTACAAAAAGAAATTGTTTATATGATAATGTAATCCTTGGGGAGAAACTTGCTGGCTGATAGTCTTTAGAGACATTACTTCGCATATATGAAACTGTCAATAGACAATGTGGCCAGCAGCAACAAGCTTCTAAGCCAATAAGAGATTGTTACTTTAAAGAAATGCAATGAAAGTCTTAAAATATTTAAGTTGCAGATATGACAAATAAGAATGTTGTGTACTAGTTGTATGAGTGTAAACAGCCTGAGAATCAATATATGAAACAAACTATTAAATAATAAAACTTAGATTTAAAGAAAAAAAAAAGCCATTAACATAGCAGATACTGAAATTAGGTCACTATGTAAAATTTTTCAAAACAGTAAACGTATAATGCTTAAGACAAACTTAGACAAGAATTAGTCCAATCCAATAACAAATCGCTCATTGATGCAGGCAGCGTTAAACTTAAATGTCCTACTGTTGGTTCAGATTTGCTTTTTAACTCTCTGCAGTTGAGAGAACAAGTTCCTTTATATACTGTATTGAAAAGAAAAAAAAAAACAACAACCCAAAAAACGAAAATGAAAAAAAAAACCCAAATAAAACAGAACTTTATTATTTAGAGACACCATCCACATGAAAACAATATTTAAGTCAGTGTTAATATTTAATTAGTGACGAAATGATAACGTTAGGTCAATGACTACTAATATTATCATTTACATTATTTTGTCAAGCAAGTACAGGAGACAACCCTGGACTTATTTCAGACTTATAAGACTTCCTCAGTGAAGCATTGACTTCACTATACTTGCTTAAGTAGTCAAGAGTAAATTACTAAGTAGATGTGCTATACTGTACATATACACACATGTGGAAAATCCTATTTACTTAGATTTTTGCTTTCTATATTAAATCTCTAGATCACTGATATGTATGTTGGTTGATTTATTTCTCTAGTCATACTTTACATCATATATACACATACACACACACACACACACACACACACATACAGATAGGTAGATAGACATAGAGAGATAGAAAAAGAGAGAGATATACAAAGTTAACATAAGTTGATAGAGAAACATCAAAATAGAAAAGCAGTGGTAGGAGGATGGTAAAGATGGTAAAAGTTATGAGGTTGATGGATGCCTAATACATGACACACACACACATACTTGCAGGTAGATGTACACACTTAACTACTGTTTCAGAAGAATAAACTTGACCGGCTGTTGGTAGAAGAGGTAAAGAAGCAGTAGGTAGGTTGAGATGGATGGATGGATGGATACATGGATAGCCGGATAGACAAAACGTGCTTATACTGTCTCCTTCATAAGCTTGTCTTCCTAGCATTCATAATAATTTTTCTATCATCTTAGCTTAACAGCCCTCACCAATTGTTTTTACTGTTTTGTACTCACTGTCCTGTTCTTGTTACCACTTTCACCTTCCGCAAAAAATCCCAAATTTTATTTAATTTGCTTTGCGGGAAGGACTGTTTTAGCGAAGTCATATATTGCCCTTGCCTTCGAAATGTGGAGTAGATGAAACAGAGACAACTCAAGAAGGGGAATATTCTTTATGTTGTATGTCTCGTTTCTCTGTTTGATTTTTTCATTGTTCGAAAAAAAGTTTGTTTCTATGTTTTTGTTTTTATGTTTTCGTTTCTCATTGTGTTCAACGTTTTTTTGATGTCCTGTACCCATATATGCATGTATAGGTATGCACATATATGTATGTATCTATGCATATATTTATATATTATTTATATTATTAGATAGATAGATAGATAGATAGATAGATAGATAGATAGATAGATAGATAGATAGATAGATTTTGATATAATATTAGCCAATAATCCAACCTATACCAGAATGGAAAAGCAATCTTTAAAAAAAATGGAGATGATGATGGGGAAAGGGTTGGCAGTTGTTTTTCTCATTGTTATACAATCCAGATGATGAAGGTCCATAGTTAATGGCACAGTGTTGTAAAGGAATTCCACTCTTGCCTGCATGGGAAAAATTGACGCAAAATTTACGATAATGAGTCACAAAAGATTTATGCCCTCCCCCGCATTTGGATAATTGGTCTTGTGTTTAAGAAATTAGATTCAGCCTTTGCAAGAGTCACTTTCATTAGTACATATATGGCTGCTAAAATAATGTAACACTATTTAGTTGTTGATTATTTGGTCATTGAACAAAGTTAAAAAGAAAATACAAAAGTTAAAAGCATTAGACTGACGTACTGTACAATTTGCTAAATACAAAAGTAAAGGTGTTAGCATATTTGATATAGTAAGTTAAGACATTTTAATTAAAACTGCACCTTTAATGATGAGAACAATAATTATTTAAGTGATTAATTCTGGTCAAAAAGCAGGGGAGATAATCTAAAGATTTTAATTAAATTAATTAAATATGGAATGCAGTAGACAGTGAGTCTGATCTAATTAAGATATATTGGTATATTCAGCAGTGCAGATTTTAGCAAGTGTGCTCCGGAAATGTACTTTACATAAATCTCAAATATGCATTCTTAATGAAGTTAGTATCATTGTTAGCAATATACTCTCTTTTACTCTTTTCAGTCATTTGATTGTGGCCATGCTGGAGCAATGCCTTTAGTCGAGCAAATCGACCCCAGGACTTATTCTTTGTAAGCCTAGTACTTATTTGATCGGTTTCTTTTGCCGAACCACTAAGTTACAAGGATGTAAACACACCAGCATCGGTTGTTAAGCGATGTTGCGGGGACAAACACAGACACACAAGCACGCACGCACACACACACACACACACACGACGGGCTTCTTTCAGTTTCCGTCTACCAAATCCATTCACAAGGCTTTGGTTGGCCCAAGGCTATAGTAGAAGACACTTGCCCAAGGTACCATGCAGTGGGACTGAACCCAGAACCATGTGGTTGGTAAGCAAGCTACTTACCACACAGCCACTCCTATGCTTATAAAGCATTACTACTGACACAGGTGTGGCTTTGTGGCAAGAAGTTTGCTTCCCAACCACATGGTTCTGGATTCAGTCCTACTGCATGGCACCTAGGGCAAGTACCTTTTAATATGGCCCCAGGCTGGCCAAATCCATGTGAGTGGGGCTGGTAGATGGTAATTGAAAGAAGTCAGTTGTATATATGTATATGCACATCTGTTTATATGTATATGTGTGTGTGTGTGTATGTGTTTATGTTTGTGTTTCCTTGTGAAAATTGTAAATGAATGTCACTGTCACATAAGTAGTGTTGTTCATTTCCAATATTCTGTAAGAACATTTCTGGCTATGGGGAAATATTACTTTGCTTGGAAACAGGTGAAGGTTGGTGATGAGAAGGGCATCTGGCCATTGAAAATTTGTCTCAATAAACTCCATCTGACCCATGCAAACAGGGAAAAGTGGATGTTAAATGATGATGATGACTACTCTATTATTAATACTAGTTTAGAATTCAAAGGAAACAATCTAGATAACACATTAAATGACCAGTTTGGTTGTGCTAACAATGGAGTCTGTAAATGATTGCTGAACGTGTTGAAAATAGCAGCCAAGTTTCCCTTACATTAAATTTTTCTATCTTAGAAAGTTGACACCAGTACCATTTGAACTCAAGAATGTGGGACAGAGCTAAATGTGGTAAGTAATTTAATATGGTACACCATTTTCCCTGCCATTCTGCCAGTTCAATAATTTCTGTCAGACACATAGCTACACATTTTGTGAGGCTGGGTGAGGGTGTAGTCAATATAATTGCCCTCAATACTTTACTGGTACTTAATGCCACCAGACAGATAAAAGACAAAGAAAATCTGGTTGGGTTTTAAACATACTAAGAAAAGGATATAATTATACACAGCAATGCATTACCACTGTTGTGGTCGTATCTATAATCGTTTTTTTTTTTTCTTTTCTTTTCTTTATTTGATACAACAGCATTCCTTAATATATATTTTCTGAAGTGTGCAAACAAATCCAAAATCATACCAGAATGATGCATGAAGAATAAAATCCTGAATGTAATGTCCTGCTGGTTTAAAATAGGGAGTATTCAAAAAAGGAATTAGCTATAATGGAGTGCTGATTTTTTTCTGTCTTTCATACATACACTCTTTCTCATTCCCCTCTCTTAGATTATGCTGAATAGATAGTATATATTGGAACACTAGTTATTAAAATTCATCATTAAAAATCATATCTTTGAAAGTTTAGTATGTGGTTTCAGATATAAAAGATAGAATACAATTCATTAATTATTTTACATTTAAATTTAGTTTATATTTATAAAACATTCAGGTATTATGCCCTATATATCAGACTTGACTTTTATAAGGTTTGAAATTTAATATATATAAAATATAATTCCTGCTTTCAAATGACTGTTAGGTATTACAGGCCGTGCATAAAATGGTGTGAAAGACAACTTTTAATGTTCAGGAGTGGAATGATCATTTGGCTGTGTCTCTTTTTGCCTCTACCAAAAGAAAAGGCAGACTGAAGCCCTCAGGCAAGATTGGATCCCTTGATTAGTTTCTTATAAAATATACTATGTGTTTCAGTTAATTTCAAAAATAACGATTAAATAGCACAGCAAATGTTTACAGGCACATTTTGACATGATTGGGTAGCATGTGTTTACAAGTTGATCAATAATTCTTATACTGTACATTAGCAACCTTGACTTTTAGTTAAATTACTTTATTTCTGATGCCATCTACTAAACCAGGATGGCTGAACTCCTGTTCTTTGAATTTTGAGTAAAAAGTAATTTTCGATAAAGGCAAACACTATTTTAATAGAGTACACACTTCTATCACCTGTTTCACTACAGATTCCACTATTATTAAATCAATCACTGCAGTTACTACTGTGCAAATACTAAAACTAATATATTTACAAATTAATAAATTATTTATTCAACAACATAACCCTTAAATTTTACATATGAAATTGCTTTTAATGAACAAGATAATTTTCATTGAAAGAGAATAAAAATACCTAGTTTATTCATTATAAATGATACAATTTTTCCACAAGTATAACAATTATAGCAGGAGCACTTTGTGTCTACAAATTTCTATTATCATATGAAAGTGCTAAAGTAAGAATTTGACTTTCAAATGTTTTGTGAACAGCAAGGTGAGCCAGTCTCTGAAATATGTATAATGTGGCCTGTTTGAATAAATTTACTATTTTTAAAAGGAAATAAGAGCCACCTCCACCAAAAAAGACAAAAATAGACCTCTCAAACAGCATTCAGAATAACATAATCAAGTCTTTGGCTACTTCTACAAGAAAATCAGAACTAAATGAAATCAAGGCAAAAACTATATATTCATTTCTTATGAATGAAACAACAGCTGTTTCCTCACAATGAACAGCTATATGCATACACTATGTGTCTGATAATGAATCAAAGAATGCTTCATTGAAGTATGTGTCTATACTAGTGAAGAGCTGGAGAGGATGGCTGTTTCTCTTTCAATTTTTTTTTTAGAGAAAAAAAAATGGCTACAGTTCTATATTTGAGAGATGAGGAATTATGTACATTATTTACATTTGTCCTCATCTTGTTTGTTGTTAGCACAATGTTTCGGCTGATGTACTCTCCAGCCTTCATCAGGTGTCCTGGGGGGAATTTGGAACCTGGGTTCTCATTCCTAAAGTATTTTTCCGATGTTGTCATTATTATTATTCAGGCCACTGCATGGAATTAAACTCAGAATCTTGGGGTTAGTAGCCTGCACTCTTAACCACTATGCCGTGTGCACTTATGGAGTGAATTTTAGGGCTTATAAATCTAATATTTTCCTATCCTTCCTTAAAACTGGTTCCCATATGCTACTCATATCTGCACTAGGTTTGCTTATTATGCCCTAGCATATGTGCTACCTCATTTAGTTTTCATATTTTCCAGTCTGGAAGTGAAAATGAGCTAAGAGGAATAACTAAGAGTTAACAATGGGATATATTAAATAACATACAGGATAAATTTTTGATTTATAAAAGTTATTTACAAATCAAAAATTTATCTTGTCTGTCACTAGATAAAGACTGTTGTTAAATTTGAGTTACTTCTCTTAGCTAATTTTCAGTTTTTTGTGTGTGTGTGGTCTAAGAGACCAGCAGCCACCATATTCTTTACCATATAGGATAACTCTGATGAGCATAAAGTTATATAATCGGATTGTTACCTAACACTCCATTGTATTGTTTATGTCAAACTGAGTGGTAAGATCAACCGTGATGGATATTTAATACTATACTTTTTGGATAATACACACACACACACACACACACACACACATATATATAAAGGCGGTGCTCCAGCATGGCTGCAGTCAAAGGACTGAAACAAGTAAAAGAGTATATAACCCATGCTAGCATGGAAAACGGACGCTAAATGATGATGATGATGATGATGATATACACACACATGCACACAACCATACATACACATGTATGCACATTTCTGGCATCCTAATTTTTCTACCCTGGTCAGTTAAGAGGGTAGCCAACTGTGGCAGGTTAACAATAATACAGTAGTCAGTGAACAAAGTAGATGGTTCTGGTCAGTTAACAGAGTAGCCAGCAATGGCAGGTTAACAGTATAATATATAGTGAACAAGGTAGTTGGTTCTGGTCAGTTAACAGTAGTAACTAAAAATTCAGGAGCTAATTTTGTGTGCTGTGAGGAGAGAGGAGTTCTGACATTTCAAGCAGACCGTCATCACTAGTTTCCTCGGATTCTAGTTTTTCTTTCTGTTCCTAGTAACTGATATTGTTTGGTATTGTTACAAAAGAAACAAAAATAAAATGTTATTCACAAGTCCTTAACATGACATGTGAAAGGTCATGGAATATGAACTTTAACAAATCATTGTAAATCAACTTCAACTCTTTATGCCTTCCTAGAATTGCTGCTACTACTAACACTATCACTAAAATATAGAATGGCAGATTCACATTCAAATACTGAAATCTGGAATGTCTACAAAGAAACGCATTTACAATCCTAGCTTTACTGAGAGGACAGACACTAAAGTTTATTTACAGTGTACTAAAATAAGATGAAAAATATAAGATTTTGTGGCAGAGACATACATAAGAGAGAGAGGATGGTGAGAGGAAAAGAGGGAAAGAAGCAATCAATGGAATGGAAGAAAGCAGAGGGGGGAGGGTGAAAATGAAAGAAAGAAGGAGAGGGAAAGAAGAGAAAGAGAGACAATGAGAAAAAGAAAGACATACATAGTTATTTCTCTCTATGTAATTTTTATGGATACAAATAAAAAGTGGTTAAATATTGAGAAGAAATAGGATAATTGATTCAAGAAACAAATCAGGAATGTACAGAAGGGGGAAAAAAACCCTATTCAAGTACAAGAATATGTATGTACATACACACAGTATGGTCTGCTGCCTAAAGTAGCAGATGTTACCAAATGTCTGAGACACACCCAAAAATTGTCTCTTCCAGCCAATTGTGAAAGAGAAAATATGGAATGACAAAGTAGAAATTTTTGTTTAAAAAATAAAATACAATAAAAAGGCAGGGAGAAAGAAAAGTAAAAAGAAAGAATAATAATATTACATATGTTGGCAAAGCATGAAGCCTGCACTAAAGATAATAGAAATTTCTCACCAGAGAGACCAAGACATTTTGTGAGAAAGTCTTTGATTTAGGAAAGCAACAAGTATGACTGATGAGAAAGCAAAAAATAGATGGAACGGATTCAGTTCTGAAGGGAGCAGAAAAGTGAATTGTTTATGACTAACAACAATGTAATAGTGGGAAAGTAAGGAGTTTATTAATGCTTTCAAGGTCATTTAGAATCAGTCTGTAAGAAATGATTGATTGGCCATTTAAAAAAAAAAAAGAAATTGGCACTATTAAAAAAAATAAACTCTTGCAAATATACTATAAACAGTGTAGTTAATACTTTTCCTTGGCATAATAGCAATATAATTCTTTCTAATTTGGGTGTAAGGCCAGTACTGTTGAAGAGAGGGTGCAACTCAATTACATCAACCCCAGTACTTGACTGGTACTTACTTCATCATCACTGAAAGGATGAAGGGCAAAGTCGACCTCAGTGGAAGTTGAACAGAGAAATATAAAGAGTAAAAAGAAATGATGCTAAGCATTTTGTCTGATGGACTAACGTTAAAAACACCATTCGAGTGTGATCGTTACCTGCGTCGCCTACTAGCACTTGTGCTGGTGGCACGTGAAAAAACATTCAAGCAACCTCATTGCTAGTGCCGCTGGACTGGCTACTGTGCAGGTGGCACATAAAAAGCACCATTTGAGCATGGCCGTTGCCAGTACTGCCTGACTGGCCCTCGTGCCGGTGGCACGTAAAAGCACCCACTACGCTCATGGAGTAGTTGGCATTAGGAAGGGCATCCAGCTGTGGAAACTCTGCCAGATCAGACTGGAACCTGGTGCAGCCATCTGGTTCGCCAGACCTCAGTCAAATCGTCCAACCCATGCTAGCATGGAAAGCAGATGTTAAACGACGACGATGATGATGTACTAACATTTCTGACAGCTCACCATCAAGATAATAATAAACATTGCAAATTAGAGAGCATTCATTCTAGCTTGGATTGCTAGGGATAAATTTTCTTTACAAATTTTTTATGAATTTATTCTAAATTGACTGATTGGGTATTTAATAACATGGGCATGGCTGTGTGGTTAGGGAGCTTGCCTCCTAGCTACATGGTTTCGGGTTCAGTCCCACTGCGTGGCACTTTGGGTAGGTGTCTTCTGCTATAGCCCCGAGCCGACCGAAGCTTTGTGATTGAATTCGGCAGGCGGAAGTTACTGCCGTGTGTGTATATGTGCGTGTAGGTGCTTGTGCCTCTCCGAAAGAGAGAGAGAGGGGGGTACAATGAGTGTGATCTATTGTAAATATTCTTTCAACAGTGGTGCAAAAAGAAAATATCCTGGTTGCAAGTTAGAGACACTTTAAGTTTATATTGTGGTTCAGTCCTGGGTCAAATGTTAAAGTGATGACATGCAGTCTTATGTTGTGGTTTATTCCTAGATCAGCTCTTATCAAACTGAATTACAGCACTTTTTTTTTCCTTAAACAGCCAGAACTTGACTTCGTGTGAAAATGTGGATACTTTCATGAGTTTTTAAACTGTTCCTTTCAAAGAATCATCTATACTTGTAACTAAATGTATTTTCTTTTTATCAGAAACTAGAAAAATTAAAATGTCATCTTGTAACAAGTAACTTAAAAGTGGTGTTTAACATTGATAATCCAGATGTTGGTGTGTAAAACCTATTCATCTTATCTCTGTTCTCCTTTTAGTCAATAATCTATAATCTCTCTTATTTCCATTTAACACTATCTAAACCAATATATATATATATATATATATATATATATATATATATATATATATATATATATATATAGAGAGAGAGAGAGAGAGAGAGAGAGAGAGAGAGAGTTCTAATATTTCATTTCTTCCTGCTCTTGATACTGCTTCTACTCTGAATATTTTTTTGCTTTCTGATATACCTCTTTCAATGGGTATATTTTGTTTTTCTTTTCATGAGGTCCACTTTTTATAAACAAAACTTATAATCATTTGACTTACCATAGCATTCCTACTTTAAGCAGATGTTTTTGTAAATGTTAACATTTTCACACTCAATTTGTACGTCGCTATTACCCAGACAAGAGTTAAGAAAAACCTATCAAAAATTTTTTAATTTCAGCCCTTCTCTTAAAAAGTGACATCAGCCAGGTTGATTGAAAATGAGAATTAAATAGTTTTTTTTTTTTTTATATCTCTACTTCTGTAACGAAAGGAATATAATCAACTCAAATTTCTTGTCTTACTCTTATTTACTTTATCTTAACCCTGGAGTGATGAAGGACAAAAGTTAGCCATGGTAGGATTTGAAATTGGAACCCTAAAGAACCAAAATAGATACCACCATAAAATAACTAGTATCATTATTTACCATTCATTTGTTAGTTCCTTTGCCAACATCTCTAAAATAATAACTAGATATTAATGTTGATAATCAGAGAGATGTGAAAGATAGTTGTCCTCATACTGAGAGGATATGAATCCAGAATGCTAGGAAGGAAACTAAGCACAATAATGGGGAGGGAAATAGTAGATGCAATTTACCCCAGTACTTAACTGGTATCTATTTTATCAGTCCTGGAAGGATGAAATGAAAACCTCCCTAAAGATTTAAGCTTATAACATAAAGGATATAACTAATGGTACTGCAAAAGCAATTTATCTGATGCACAACCATTTCTCCCATCTGCTACCTTTTCAGTAGTAATAATAATAATAACCTTTTCTACTATAGGCACAAGGCCTGAAATTTTGGAGAAGGGGTCTAATCAATTATATTGACCCCAGGGTTTCACTGGTACTTAATTTATAGACCCTGAAAAGATGAAAGGCAAAGTTAACCTCAATGGAATTTGAACTCAGAATGTCAGGATGGATGAAATGCTGCTAAGCATTTCACCCGGCATACTAACAATTCTGCCAGCTCGCTGCCTGGGTAATAATAATAATGGTTTCAAATGTTGGTACAAGGCCAGTAATTTGTAGGGGTTGGGTGTAAGTCAATTACATCAACCTGTGCTTAACTGGTGCTTATTTTATCAACCCCGAACGGATGAAAGGCAAAGTTGATCATAATGGTATCTGAACCAAGAATGTAAAGCTGGAAGAAATGCCACTAAGCATCTTTTCCGGTGTGGTAACAGTTCTGCCAGCTCACCACTGTAGATAATAGTAATAATAATAATGACAGGATTGAAAACACTGTATGAATAAAAAAGATAATATTGTTTTCTGAAAGAAAACAATATTATTAACAATGGAAAATTGCATACGCTTAAACACTTACATTAGCCCTCCACTTCATAGATGTTTATCTTAAAATTGAACTCTTACTTGTTTAAACAAAGGGTTCCTATGTTAATTCATATAAAACTCATAGCATGGAAGAGAAAGCTTATAGTAGATTGAAATTTAATAAAAGAAAAAGAAGAGAAAATAAAGACAAAATTTGTCAGTAAATTTTCTTACTCATGTGTCTTTTCTCTCAGTAATTTACAATTGAGACTTCTGAATGTATTTTAACTTGTTTTTGTCTTTAGCTCCTCCTTATCTGCATGAAATCTAACTCCACCCCAATGAAACTACATTTTAAGTTCTCTTTGTAGTATTAAGACACTTTTATATGCCAAGGTGTGAGAGACATGAACATCTTCAGAAAAATGACATCTTAGTTGCTCTATATTTTGAGGCCATTTTTTCATGGTCATTTTTACATTGTAAATATGCTTAGAGTGTATAAGAAGGAAATTTAAAGCAAATAAAAGAAAGATTTAAGATCAAGTCTGAATTTTCTGAACAAAAATGTTAATAAATAAATAAATAGACAACAGAGTATGCTGCTGGCTTTATACAATGATAGCAATGAAAATTTAAATCTTTTTGCCCTCCAGACAGGAAAGAAAATAAAATCATGACTCATATCATTAACAAACCAACACAGTAAATGTTTACCCTTGAAACAGATCTTCAGCTACAAAAATGCTCCTTCGTGATGAGAAACAGCTTAAAGCCCCCAAAGAAACTAAGACAATCTCGCAATCTCTTAAAACAAACTCATGAATGAACGACAATGCCACAAATGTTGAGAAAGAAATTTCTATTAATAGACAGGCAAATAAAGTTAAAGCTGTTTTGCTTAGAAACAGTATAATTAGGATGTAATGTTTAGATCTATGATAGTTGCTAATTGATTAAGGTGTTCAATTGTACATTATATTAATACAGAAATTATTTTGATATCAATTTGAAAGAAGGCTGCTTTCTGATGGGAGAAGAAAAATAATTGACTAATTCAGGACATACACACACACATGCACATATACAAACATAGATGCATGCACACAAATGAATAACCCCACCACATATCTATGTGTGTGTGCATGCATATGTGTGTGTGTGTGCTGGCAGAATTGTTAGCATGCCGGGTGAAAGGCTTAGCGGTATTTCGTCTGCCGCTACATTCCGAGTTCAAATTCCGCCGAGGTCGAGTTTGCCTTTCATCTTTTCGGGGTCGATTAAATAAATGTACCAGTTACGCACTGGGGTTGATATAATCAACTTAATCTGTTTGTCTGTCCTTGTTTGTCCTCTCTGTGTTTAGCCCCTTGTGGGTAGTAAAGAAACAGGTGTGTGTGTGTGTGTGTGTGCACGCATGTCTGTGTGTGTGTGTGTGTGTGTGTGTGTGTGTGTAGATTTCAGATGGTATTATGTTTGATGATCATTCACTGCAGATGCATTGCTATTGTTCGTTATTACTATTATGCAATGTTGAAGTCCTTATTTTATAACCTACATCATCCTTTAATGTTCACTTTTCCATGCTTGCATGGGTAAGATGGAATTTGTTGAAGTAGATTTTCTATGGCTAGATGTCCTTCCTGTTGCTATTCCTGACTTGTTTCTAAGCAAGGCAATATTTTGTGTGGCCAGACACATTTTTCATGGAAGACTGGAACAACTTGTTGATTTACAACCATTAAGAGATGTCAAGACAAAGGTACACACACATTCATAGCAGGCTTCTTTCAGTTTCCATCTACCAAATCCACTCACAGCTACAAAAAATATCCTTTGTGGTGAGAAACAGCTTAAAGCCCCTAAAGAAACTAAGATATTTCACAATCTCTTAAAACAAATTCATGAATGAATAACAATGTTAAAAACCTTGAAAAAGATTTCTGTTAATATGCAGGCAAATAGAATTAAAGCTGTTATGTGAGGCAGAAGACATTTGGCCAAGGTGCTGTGCAGTGGAACTGAACCCTATCCATGAAACGTAGAACATCAGCCAAACAAGTTCTATGATTTATGATAATATATAGCAAATAAAATAATCATGTTGGTTCAAAATTTAAAACAGACACATTGAAAGTTTCAGTTTGTATTAAGTAAAGTTATTTAAAGATACTTTAGATAAGGTTGTATAAAATTAAATAAAATAGTTATGGCTGCATCATCATAAATCTATACTGTCTCATAAAATCAAAATCTTCAGAAACTAAAAACACATAAACACTTCAACTCTAAACTATTTTAAATGCTATTATAGAGTCAAGCTAGAGTCCACTTGCTACTGATATATTGAAAGAGTAAATTTAATAGAACAGATAGACGACCAAATTTTCACAAATTATACGCAAACATTATCTAATAAAGTTTTATTGCAGAGATAAGGGAACTATACTTGATAACTGTTCAGCTTTTGAGAATATTATCAGAAAATGAAGAGATTGCCAACTGAAGACCCCAAATATTTTTTCTCAGTTACCGAATGAAATAACAACAGTAAAAAGTGCTGTAAATATATACACTATGTGGTAACTAAAGCAATGTGATTCTGAATTACACACAAACCTAGAATTTAGAGAATGAGGGATATGAAATAGTACCAGTAGTGAGTGTATGTGTACTTATGATCATGTTGTTTCCACTTTGCTGTGAAAGATGTCTGGTCATGGGAAATATGTTGCTTTGAAACATGTGAGGGTTAGCCACAACAGGAAGGGCATCTGGCTATAGAAAACTGATACAAATGATACAAAAAGCAAAAATTTACTGAAGTAGGGCATGAATGATCATTGAATCAACCTGTAGGATACGCTGGTACAATTTTTTTCCAAAATGTGGATTTTTGTCCTTAAAAAAAATACAGTTGATCTTTTTGGATTTGAACTTAGAATATAGAGGAACAAAACTAAATATCATTTCATGCCCAGTCTGGTGTTATTTGTTGTGTGTATCCTAGTTTAAATTAGGGTCACTGTATCTCAGAGTGTCATAAGAGGGAAATGACAAGAAGGGAGTAAAATGGCTGTAAAACACTGCTACTAAATCTAATTTGGTGCTCTGCTCACTGTTATTTGATTGTTACTAGAAAAATATTGTAAGGAACAAATGTAAGTTTTCTAAGATGTCCAAGGAAATAAAGAACCGCAGTTTGAAAAGTTATACAGAGAATATACAATTTCAAAATTCCATTTAAAATTGTTAAAAAAATGCTATATTTATTTCTGTCGCTTTACTTTCACATATTATGTAACAACAGTTTTAGCCATAGCTTTGGAAAAGTGAATGACTTAGCATTTATTATTGTTTCAACTTGGGTGATCTAACTTACTTCAGGAACTTTACTCAAGAAGCCATACTAATATTTTTTATATATTGAATATATTCAATTGAACTTTCCTGTAATGAATGGTGTAAGATAAATCACTATATTTAAAGACTTAACTGAAAATTTCAGACTGAAGAAAACAATAACACAAAATAAATCAAGAGGACATTACAGTCATAATGATGACTGTAAACAAACTGGTAGACATAACGAAATATCAAGAAAGCATATTTCTAATAAGACAGCTATGTTAGACTGACTTAGCTAAAACCTTATATTACATCTGTCAACCTATAAGCCATTGTCTACATCAAAATAGAATTAACATTCAGCATCATATAAGACAGTGTTCAGAGGAAAAGTACTTTTTCAAAAGTTGTCCTTTAAGTAAGGTCAAGGTCAGAATACTGTTATTCAATCGTTTACAAGTTTTGGCAAGTTTTCATCAAAGTTATGACATTCTTTTATCTCCCTCCTATCTACTGTTTTAGTCATTGGACTGTAGCCATACTGGAGCAGTGCCTTCAAGGGTTTAGTCAAAGAAATCATCCCCTTAGTACATATCTTTTAAAGTCTTGTACTAATTCTATTGGTAACTTTTGTTGAACTGGTAAGTTATGAGGAGATAAACCAACACTGGTTGTTAAGCAGTAGGAGTGGGTTCAAATGCAAAGACACTAACATACAATATATATATATATATATATATATATATATATAGGTGACGGGCTTCCACACAGTTTCTATATATCAAATTTGGTTATAAACCATTGGTTGGCCTAGGGTTATAGTAGAAGACACTTGCCCAAAGTGCTGTGCAGTAGGACAGAACCTAAAACAATATGGTTGTAAAGTGAGCTTCTTAACCACATACTCATGCCTAGATATCTATTTCCAACTCCTTTTTTTTAATCCCTAGGAAGTCAGGAACCTAAGACAGTACTACACATAGTTATTTAACCTTAGGTAAGAGCCTGATGAATCAAACCTCTGTCATCATAGACATTCCAGATATAATCAGCATGACTGAGCTGGCAGATTGAAACAGAGAACTAAGGCATCAAATAAACAATCATAAATTGACTCTAGGTCAGTCCTGATTAAGTTGACCTATGAGCAAAGACATTTCAACCATAACCATCCTTTTTTCTTGTGATTTTGTTTCCTGGTATTAGTATAGATTGGCCAGTTTAGTTTCTACAGGTAAATGATTAGAGAATAAATAAATATTTAGGAATGTTTTTCTTTTTTTAAAGGTGCAGGAGTGGCTGTGTGGTAAGTAGCTTGCTTACCAACCACATGGTTCAGTCCCACTGCATGGCACCTTGGGCAAGTGTCTTCTACTATAGCCTGGTTGGTCACGGTGATCATGGTGATATATATATATATTACTGGACCAGACTATGTGTAGTCTTCTTGAGCAAGACACTTTATTTCAAGTTGCTCCAGTTCACTCAGCTGTAGAAATGAGTTGCAACATCACTGGTGCCAAGTTGTATTGACCTTTGTCTTTCACTTGGATAACATTGGTGGCATGGAGAGGGGGTGCTGGTATGCATGCAAAACTGCTGGTCTTCCATAAACAACCTTGCTTGGACTTGTGCCTCGAAGGGGAACTTTCAAGGTGCAATTCTATGGCTGTTCATGATCGAAGGGGATCTTTATCCCCACTTTTTTTTACATGCACGCACACACACACACAACAGGCTTCTTTCAGATTTTGTCAATCAAGTCCATTCACAAGACTCTTGTCAGCCCAGGGCTATAATAGAAGACACTTGCCAAAGGTGCCATGCAATGAGACTGAACCTGAAACTATATGGCTGGGAAGTAAACTACTTACCACTGAGCCATGCCTGCACTTTCTTTATCTACAACAAAATATCTCTGATACACATTAAATATGTGTGCAAGTGAGAATTAGTGATAGGATGAATTAGATAATGTCAACACATCAGAATTTTAAGAAAGCTATTAGTAATTATTTAGCTATACCCAATAAGCAGCTTGAAGTCTAGAATACAGATATATGATGGCTGATAAGCTGGGATGTTACAAATATTGTTGAATAATTAACTAAAAAGCAATGGATTAGAAATTAATCTAATCTTACTTAAATAATTAACTTCCATAATAATATTAAAATACAGTACCGGACCAAATATCTGGAAAGTTTGGGACCAAAAGTGGCCCAGATTTTTGAATTTTCTAGAGGGAGTCCAAACATATACTTGAAAATATAGAATAAATTATGAAAAGTGAAGAACTAAATTGTATTCAAGAAATTAACGCACTTCTAAAATAAGGTCGCTTTGATGCCTGTTAATTCACTTATATATTATACTGCACCATGTATACAGTATAATGTTTATAGGATGAAAATTAAATGAAGAATAGTAAAGAACATGATTTAATTAGGTGCAGGAGTGGCTGTGTGGTAAGTAGTTTGCTTACCAACCACATGGTTCTGGGTTCAGTCCCACTGCGTGACACCTTGGGCAAGTGTCTTCCACTATAGCCTCGGGCCAACCAAAGCCTTATGAGTGGATTTGGTAGATGGAAACTGAAAGAAGCCCATCGTATATATATATATATATATATATATATATATATATAAGTGTGTGTGTGTGTCTGTGTTTGTCCCCTAACATCGCTTGACAACCGATGCTGGTATGTTTGCATCCCTGTAACTTAGCGGTTCGGCAATAGAGACCGATAGAATAAGTACTAGGCTTACAAAGAATAAGTCCTGGGGTCAATTTGCTTGACTAAAGGTGGTGCTCCAGCATGGCTACAGTCAAATGACTGAAAAGAGTAAAAGAGTAATTGATACAGCTACAAATTAATACAATTCTAATGTAGAGCGTGTTCAATGATTATCAATTCACTTAAAAAAATAAAGAACAAAATTATTTTTAACACACTATGCAAATTAGCCAACTTCAAAATAGAGTTTGTTTATTCAATACAGGGTACAGCATATATTGCATGGTGTTGCAGAGTACTCCTGGATTTTTGGAAGTTGGTTAAATGGTCCATTATTATTCTATTTTAACTAATCCTAACTACCAGTTTGAAAATAAAATTGAAAATGGAAGAAAACCATTATTTTTTTATCCCCAATGTGAATGTTTGTAATATCTTTATCCCTGAATGTAAATGTTTTCCTGACTTTCAAAGGTAAATATTCATTTTCTTTATTATAAAAATCTGTGAGGGGAATTAACAAAAAATTATGTTTCAGTCACTGGACTGTGGCTATGCTGGGGTAATTGCCTTGAAGAGTTAGTTGAACAAATTGTCCCAGTACTTTTTTTTTAAAGCTTGGCATTTAGTCTGTCAGTCTGTTTTTCTGAAGCACAGCATCACAAGGATGTAAACAAACCGACATCAGTTGTCAAGCAGTGGTGGGGATACTACACAAACACACACACACATACATATCATCATCATCATTTAATGTCCATCTTCCATGCATGCATGGGTAGGGTGGTTGACAGGAACTGGCCAGGTAGAAAACTACTGCATTTATTTTGGTAGGGTTTTTACATCTGGATGCACTTTCTAACACCAACCACCCTGCAGAGTGGACTGAGTGCTTTTTATGTGGCACTAGCACAGGTGAGGTTAGTTTCAGCATGATTTTTACAGCTGGGTGCTCTTCCAAATGCCAACCACTTTACAGAGTGAACTGGATGTTTTTTACAAGTTTCTTTCAGTTTTCACCTACCAAATCCACTCACAAGGTTTTGGTTGGCCTAGAGCAATAGAAGACACTTGCTCGTGGTGACTCATAGTGGGACTGAACCCAAGACCACATAGATGGGAAGTGAGCTTAAAAGTTTTTCAGTAAAATTTTATCAGACAACAGATTAAAGGATATTATCAATTATGAACTGTGACAAGAAGTAAAAATTTGAATATTTTAGTTTCAATAACTGTATCTATGTTTAATTATATTCAATAGAATATATCTGATTGGTTTGCTCTCTTACACGTTTAATTCCTGAAGAACGATAGACCTTTGAATTTTATAAACTCATTGAATTCTTACCCACTCTGAAGCTCTTACAATCTACATGTTAAACTGCTAAACTTTGTATGTAACACATGGGAAAAACAAGCCCCCAATATTTTCTTTTTGTTTATTTTAAGGACATTTCTTATTTATATGTTTGCTATTAACAATCAATAGTTTAAAAAATGATATTCTTTGCTCAACAATTTTTGTTCCAATAGGACTTGAACATGATGACAATAAGCCATCAGGTAATATATGTAATATATTAAAACATCTAACACCAAGTACATATTTTACATTAAAAAAAAATTTTAACTATAAAATTAAAAAGGAAAGACAAAACAATCCCAATTTTAACAGGTTTCTGAGTTTTCACACAGAAATTGTACGTGCTTGAGGAAATAATATAAAACAAGAAAAGTTATACCATAAGCAACAGGTGGATCAAGACTTCTGTTTAACTTTGTATATGAGCGGAGGAAATGCTCTGATGAAGATTCATTTTCTGTATTCATTAGTCGTGAGAAAGGTCAAAATATTTGTATCTATTTTATTCTGAAACAACTTTTTACTTCTTTATATTTATTTTTCTATTAACTAGAAATTTTATTATTTTTATTGCAATGCACCAAAGCATTCTAGAATAAGAATTGTGGTTTTTCTCAAAGACATTTGCATGTCAAAATACATTTGACAAATTTTGTTAATGTATATTACATTTACATAAAAGTTTACCAAACCATTGTACTAACAGAAAACGTTTCTTAATGTTGTGAGGATTTGTTCTGAGAATTAAAATTAGGCTTCCTAACAAGGAAGCATGGTCTATAACCACAATCCGAAAGGTCAATTTAGCAAAAAGAAAAAGTTTTATTAATCAGGGAAGGACAAAGAAAACTACTATCAACAGGGAAGTGGTAATGCTCAGTATGCAGGAAGGAATACATAGGAACTCTATACTGTGTACCCAAGTAAACAACAGGTACACAAAAGGTACAGTGGGGTATCAGGTAGGATTTCTTATACAATAATAGATGTACAGGAATAGTTAGCAGTATAAGCACCTAAGAAATTTATTTTTTCAATTGCCCAGAAGGCTTGCTAGAAGTAGTTGATGGTTTCTGTTACCTAAGTGACCTAATCAGCAGTAGAGTTGGGTGTTGCAAAAGCACAGCATCCAGAGTGAAAAAGGAGTGGAAAAACTCAAGTAGCTAAAACATCAGCTGGTAGCAAACAGCTTCTGACTGAATGAAAAGCAAACTGCATGATGATTGTGTAAGAAATACAATATAGCATTATAGTGAAACATTGGGGGTTGAAGACAGGAGGATATACAAAAAGGGGAAAGAAATGTGGGGAGCATGTTTTCCTGGATGTGTGATGATTACATGAAAGAATGACAGTGTACAAGGGTGCTGAGAGAAAACTGCACTGGTATGGACATGTGATGTTTATGGAGAATAATAGTTGAGTGAGAAAATGTCAAACTGTGCAACTTGAGGAAGAGGAAGACCAATGAAACTGTGGGAAGACATGATATGAAGTAATCTCAGAATACTGAGTCTCACAAAGGAGATGACAAAGGACCATAAAAAAGAGAGAGTTGGTGTGTTGAAATGAACCCATCCAAACTATGCTAACATGGAAAAATGGACATAAAAATGGTGATGGCAATGAGTAACTGAATTTGTTGATTTGTAATGGCAAATGTTTGTTGGATAAGGACTTATTTATGAAAATGCACTAAATAAATAGCAAATGAAAAATTTATCAGCAGAAATATCATAAGATAGCCTTTAATGTATTATACAGAGAATACAGATATAAACTTTAAAAAAAAAGTCTGATTTTTAAACCTGATTTATCAAATTATTTATTTTTTATAGAGATACACTGTATTAGTAAACAATGGTTTAATAGAGACAGTACAGACTTGGTCAGTCCAGCTCAAGCAAAGCTATGCTTAAAAATATCCCAGTCATAACCATATATCTTTTATTCAGACATTTTATTTGATATCATATTATTTAATGTGCCCATTCTTTTCTTAGATAGAATAAAATGTGCATCTAAGGAAATTTGGTCGCTGTTTTTAGCAGGTCATGTGACTGCATAGAGGCTTCTTGATTAGCTCAAGGTCTTATGGCCTAATGGTTTTTAGCAAAGTGACAGTATTTGGTCGTCTTTGTTGAAATACTAATGTACATTTGCCTATATCTAATTACATGTAGTAGTTAAAACAAAAAACACACAGCTGTAAACATCTGCTTTAATAACTCAATCTGAAAGCAGTCACTTGACCCACTAGAAATAGCAGCCAAACATAATTCTATTCTTACTTTAATGTCTTCAAAGAAAGAACATATGGGATAATATGGCCCCAAGTGTACTGTACTAAGGTAAAAAAATATATAAAATGGCCATGAATAAAATATCTGATTTTAAGCAAATAAATAAGTAAATCTCTATCTGTTTTGACAAAGGAGGTTATTTAATCAACTGAATTATTTGCTTGTTGAATTAGTGTGTATGTGGCAGAATCTTCCAAAGACGTGTGTATCCTCAAAGTTAAAGATACAATCCATCTGATAGGCTTCTGTACAGCTCCAATCAACTCAATTTCCTTCACAAGCCTTGGGCTGACTGAGGCAATGGTAAAGACACTTGCCCAAATTATTATGCAATGTGATCAAACCTGGGTCCTCAAGATTGCAAAGCAAACTCCTTAACTGTTTAACTTATTTGAGGATAAACAAGAAAAACAACAAACTTATCTCCTACCCCAAGCCCATATTACTTCATGCCATAGTATAGCTTTTATAAAATGCACATCTGAAAACTTATTTTACTTTTGTAGTAAACTTATCTAACATTTGTATAGATTAAATCCATTCAAAAATTACTTGTAGCATTAGCAACAACCCTTTTCTGAATTCCATAAATTGCTTACTGTAATTAGATACTAATTAGCAACTGTAATTTGATTGTTTGAGTAATTCAAGCTCTTTTCATTTATATAACTTTCATGTTTTTCATTTATGCTTTGATCTTTGAAAGAAATCCATGGGTATTATTGTTAGATATTAGAAGAGAGAAGTGAATGAGATTTCTTGAAGTCTGATGTTGCCTAACACTTTCATATTGGCACTATTTTTTGTCCTTTTAGAAAACTAAGAAATCACATATGCTGGCCAATGAATACATTAATAGACACAAAAAATATATCAACATGGGTTATTTTTCTCCAAATACCATCCCACTCAATGGGAATAAAGAAAAATCTATTGCTTTTACAGATAAGAGAAATAAGAAATTATATAAAACTAATGTCAACTTCCTAAGATATAGTTTTTAAAAAAAAACACACCTCTTTTTCAATAGCATAGATTTAATTGAGGTAAACAAAACATAAGCAGTGCCAGTGTTACATAAAAAATACATTGCATGTTTATGTAATTACCAAATTCTTCTTACAGTATAAAAATAGAACAATTTAACCATTTTTGCCACATGAGAGATTATACTTCGTCAATCTGAAGGCTTAGGTATTTCCCTCTTTAGATGATTATACTTGTAAGAATGAATGATACATTTAGTACTTTACCACATTTGTAATTAATAGTAAAACCTTCAGAAAATGGCACACTGTAATGGAATTATATAGCTAGAATACTGGAACTTAATTATCCTGTTTCATTTGATTATCTTTGCATACTGATAATTAAAACAACAATACAAATAATATCTAATTAGAATAAGAAAAGAAACTTTAAACAAATGAGAAAATATTTATGCTTCTCATTAGTCAATAACAATTACAAAAATATTTGAAGCTATTTTCCTCTTTATTTTTAACTCTTTTCAGATGTGAGCTGCACCAAGTTTTTCTTTCAAATTTTCTTTAATATTTTGGATATGATCGCCACCAGGCTTTTGTATTATCTAGTTACTCAATTCAATGAATCAACATTGTTAGACTTCAATGCTGCTCTTCAATGCTGACATAACTGACCATATCTATACACCATATACTGATGTACCAAAACTAAGTTATCAATACTGAATTCTTTGACAACCAACCAAAACTCATTACTGAAGATAACTGCCTGAACACATTAACTAAATATATCTCATATATTAACAAACACTGTGTAGAAGATACTGTTTGCAAGGAAACATTTCTTCTATGTAATTTATTCCTAAAGGTCAGCATGACTTAACATAAGCAGTAAAAGTGGGATATATTTATTCATATATTTATACTCTTCTGCAAGATTTTTCAACCAACTGAAAATAATGTTATCACAGTTCATAAGAATAAAATATCATTAACAGTATATTTATATCTTTTGTGTTAAGTATTAGGTTTAAAGTGTAAATTATAATGTTCACAACACTCTTTTATTAATGTTGAAATTAGTTAGTGAAATGCGTCTCGGCTTCTTGAATTTAAGATCCTTTTTCTTAAATTCAACAGAACAAAGACTCAGTAGATATTACCAGATGAGCTGAGTCTTCTTCCACTCACTGTCTTTGAGTTTTCTCAATGTCCTCAGAAACTTCAATTTCTCAAATACTATGCATGCATGTGCATATATATGTGTGAGTGCATGTGCAGGCTCCCTTACTCTTTGCTATAAATTCAGGATATCAAAATATGCAACTCTGTTACACATTTCAAATAACAGAAAGAACAGAGCATTGAAACCTTACCATATTACTTTCAGATCTAATATTTTTAAGGTGATAAAATTGATAAGAATTTAAAGCTACTATGACCATTTTGACTCTTTCATCACACGTGGAACTATTTGCTCTTGTATATCATATGCCAAGTATCTTTTATATTTGAGAACTTTGGGAAAAAGCATAGTTCAAGATATGAGCAAAGCTTTCAGCTATGTCTGAAAGGAAAAAAAAATCTTAAATAACTTCAGGCAAATCTACTTGTCTACAGACTATTCAGAACATCCAGATTGCAAGTCTTTTTACTACATGTATCAAATAAACTGACTATAATCTGAAAAACTCATTCCCAAGCTTACTTTCTCACATTAACAATATACTCTTACTGCCAAATACATTGATTCATATACTACTGACGACTCTTCACTTAACATCTTACCATGCACACAAAATATCCACAAGCAACTTCTGTATCCACTTCTAAACCTCAGCGGAAAGAGAATTTTTAAAACATCCTTTCAAACTTAAATTTCTCTGACAGTACAAAACTATAAGCAATGGATAGTTTAGCATGTTAAATCAATGAGCTTTAGAAATGCTAAGGTTATATCTAAATGGAAAATAGTAAAACCTCTAATAGATTAGCAATATATATTAGTGTCTTCTACTATAGCCTTGGGCTGCCTAAAGCTTTGTGAGTGGATTTAGTAGATGGAAACTAATAGAAGCCTGTCACACACACACACACATATATATATATATATATATATATATATATGCATGCATATCTTTGTGTCTGCTTGTCCCCCACCATTGCTGGTGTGTTTACGTCCTGTAATTTAGCAGTTCGGCAAAAGAAACTGATAGCATAAGTACTACGCTTACAAAGAATAAGTCTTGAGGTCAATTTCTTTGACTAAAATACCCTTTAAGGCGCTGCTCCAGCATGGCTGCAGTTAAATGACTGAAACAAGTAAAAGAATTATTAAAACACTAAGTATATTATGTTGGCACATTTATTTATTGCACCAAATCAATGAGGTGTAGCTAGTTTTTCAGTTAACATTATATTAATTTAATAATTTCTATTAAAAACTTGAATAGTTTATATGTACCAAAAAAATTACTAATAAAACGGAAAATGAAAATCCTGAGTTTTAACCCAAAAAAAACAGAAGTGTGGTGAATTATTTTCTCATACTAACCAAGCTTTCAGCTCGGAGTTAAATATTTTTATTTTTAAATTATAGTTGTATCAATCAATCTAAATCTACTTTATGAACTCTGTTTCTCGCATTCTTGATTTCTTAATTGCCATAGCAGATGTATTTAATGTGAGAATATTTTTGATATGATGCCTGTATTTGGAAAACAATTTTATTTTTTTTATATTTAAATTGAAAAGGTCAACAACGGACGTTGACACAGTACCCATAGCAAGAAAATAGAAATGAGAAAACTTAAATATTTTGAATCATACATAATGTGAACAGTAGAGATTTCAACTTCACGAAGAATACCAGAATGGAAGAACTGGAATATTTTCAGACTCCTTTACCAATGGAAAGTAGTTTATAATTTCAAAGTGCTTTGTAATGAAAATAATTTTGAATTAGATAATAGAATGGAACTATGAGATGGAAGAAATGTCACGTATGCAGCATTTATAAGAAGTTGGCAACATTTTGTTTTTTTGTAAAAACCTCTTCATTCTCCCAATGAAGGACCAATTGAAATAAAATTTGCTTTAAGTACCAATTGTATTTGTTATGATCTTCAAAATTTACAAATTTGTTATTAAGGAATAGCAATTATGACTCAAAGACAAACAGACATGAGAATTTACTGGTAAAGTATAGTTTGTTAGACACCAAGAAGATAAAAAAAGGAAAAGGAAATTGAAACTAAAAATAAAGGAAGCTGATTTCATAAGCAATTAATTTATTTGATTATTTTTTAAGTAAATTTAATGTCTATTTAAATTTTAGAATAGTATATATTTTGGTGGCAAGTTGGCAGAACTGTTAGCATGATGGACAAAATGCTTAGAGGTATTTCTTCTGGTTTTTTATGTTCTGTGTTCAAATCCAACTGAGGTCAGCATTGCTTTTCATCCCCTTGGGGTTGATGAAATAAAGTACCAATCAAATGCTAGAGTCAATGTAACCAACTTGTTCCCTCCCTTCAAAAATGCTTGCCTCAAACCCTGCAACAGCGTGGCATCCTGTTTAGGGTGAATGTTGTGATAATCAGTCACATGGAAACCAGGCAACTAGTTTAATGAGTCCTAGAACTCAAGAAAAATTAAAGAAAAAAGTCTTTCTTGGTTATTAAAATGACAAATTCAGTTATTTGTGTAAAAAAAAAAATACGTAAAGTAAAAAATAGTTTAGAAAGGGATTGTTTTAATTTCTATAAAATACATTGACTGATTGTGGAGGCACATGACCTAGTGGTTAGAGCAGAAGGATCATAGGTTTAAATCTCAGACCAGGTGATGTGTGTATTTATGAGTGAAACACCTAAGCCCCATGTGGCTCCAGCAGAAGTTAATGGTGAATCTCTGTTGACTCTTTCACCACAACATTCTCTCACACTTTCCTCCTGCATCTAGCAGCTCACCTGTGACAGACTGGCATCCCATTCAGGTGGGAAACCTATACACCAATGAAACTAAGAAACCGACTGATATGAGCCAGGCATGGCTTGAGAAGGAACAAACAAACAACATTGACTAAATTGTAGAGAGCACATATACAAAATGCTAATTAAACATCTCATTCAGATTACTGAATTTTAAATTTAGGGCTCCATTAACAAAATAGCAAATGTTTATTCTATAAGATATGCAACATTCCTAAAATCCCAAAGAAAACACTTTCTTGCGAAAAATTTATTCTTGTGAAAAGAAGCCGAATGGTTCTGGCTGTAGGAAAGTGATGTAATTTTTCTTTTAAATAAAATGAAATAAAGAATATCACAGGTTCAATTCTCTCTGTGCTCATGTATCAGCAAAACTACTCTCACATCTTTTCCACGCTGGCATGGACGAGACAGTCAAGCAGTATTTTATGGCTGGATGCCCTCCATGTGGCCAAAACATATCAATTTTTCAAACAAAATAATTTTTTGTTCCACTGGTCTTCACATGTTGAAACTAAAAGAAAAAAAAAACCCTACCCAGCCACAAGATATAGGGGCATTGTTTACAGGAGATATAAGTCACCATCACACAAACGGTATCAATCCAAAGACACATAGAAATAAACCCTCTTGCAACACATAGACACATACAACAGGCTTCTGCACAATTTCTGTTTAACAATTTCAGTATATGACATTGCTCAATATAATAGTATAGTAGAAGACACAAGCTCAAGGTGTTACAAGGGAACTCAAAGCTGCATGGTTGCTAATTGAATTTCATAAACCACATAGCCAAGTTTGTGTGTTTTGTCATAGTAGTAGTATCTAGATGGAAACATTTCTGTGTAGGGAAATATGAGGTTTTTACACTTCAAGTGAAAGAAAGAATATATAATAATTTCAAATTTTGGTACAAGACCAGCAGTTTTAAGGAAAGGGATAATTTGCTATCATTGACCCCAGTGCTTAACTGGTACTTATTTTATCGACCTTGAAAGGATGAAAGGCAAAGCTGACCTCAGCTGCATTTGAAGGCAGATTATATAATACTTGCATGTGGGTGTGATGTTGCATGTGAATAAGATATTGGCATTGAATCAGACAGAGTGCAAGACAAAAGAATGCATTGGTACAGACATGTTGTGTGTATGAAGGATAACAATTGGATGAAAATGAGTGAACTGGTAAGATCTGATCTCAGAATGCTGAACCTCATGAAAAAAGATGGCAAAGACCATGACAAGAGGTAGACATTGTGCTGAAACAGACATATTTAACTCCTGCCTATATGGGACAATGGATGTCATGGTGTCATGTGAAAAGCACGCAGTCAACTCTATAAGGTGGTTGGTATTAGGAAGGACATTTAGCTGTAAAAACCATTCCAATACAGACCCCCATGGGTGCTGGTGCTACATAAAAAGCACCTAGTCCAACCTGTAAAGTGTTTGGCATGAGAAAGAGCATCCAGCTATAAAAACCTTGCCAAAACAGACAGTGGAGCTTGATTAAGTTCTCTGGCTTGTCAGCTTCTGTCAAACCATCCAACCCATGCTAGAGTAGAAAACAGAAGTTAAATGATGATGATGATGATGATAAAATCAGACAGAGAGAAAGAAGTGTATGTATTTCAGTAACTATATCATCACCATGGTTTCATGGTGAAACACAGATGGATATTTATGGATACACAGATGATTACTAATATTCATTTGGATACTGATGTGAAACTTTGTTATACAACTAATGGCATACTGCAAAAAAATATAAACACACACATACTAGGTTCTATACACTTCCTTGCAATTATATCCCTTTTAAAAATTTGAACCCATTTATTATGTTCCATTGTAAATTAGAAAATGTATCGGAATCAGTTATAAACTTTGCTGAAAGTACTGGTAGTATTATGTACGCAGTAAGTTTGTATGTGTACAGTGTGTATATATTCTGTTAAATTGTGTTTGTACCTACTCTGGCCATGACCATTGACAACTGAAATTAAGACATAGTTTCTCAACTGGGGTCCATGTAAGATTGTATTGTTTAAATAAGGCTTGGATTAAGGCTTAGCTTAATCATCAATGTTTACAAGAAATATGTAGGCAGGGAGGTAATTCCAAATGGTTGTAGCTCTGGAAATGAAGAATAGGAATGGTGATGGAGGGGATAAGAGTAAAATTCAACTCTGATAAACTGAAGCAAAAATATGAAATTCATTAAAAGGGCTCCAATAATATTATCTCTATTAATTTATGATATATGTGGTCTGATCAATAAGTATCCAGACTGTTGACATAGTAATGAAGCTAAAGCATGCAGAGTGAAGCTGCTTGGCACAGATTGGCCTTGAACTCTGCTGTGCATGTGCACTAAGTTTTTACATTCTAGCTCACTTCTGTTGTTTACAGAAGTGCTTGGGAGAAAGGTGTATAGTGTGTGATTGTCACACTGACCATGACAGAGCAAGTTGAGCAGAGAATCTGCATTAAATTTTGCCAAAATCTTGGCAATAACTGCTCAGAGGCCTATGCAAAGTTTCAAAAATGTTTTCATTGTTCTGAACACAATCAAGGTGATCTGGAGCAACTGAAACCTGAATGTCATTTCGGTCAGCTGAAAGCAGTTTTGGCACAAACTTGGCAAGTACGTGTCTCATACCCAAATCTTCAGTGATAATGGACTTAACTAAACTGTAACTAATCTGCACATCCTCTGATAACTAACTCACAGATGGTGATTCAATGATGGTGCATGCACATCTGTAATGTTTTTCTTAATTCTGCTGGTTGTGGGTCTCCCAGAATGTTTGTCAATATCAACATTTTTTCAGCCATCTTGGAGACATCTGAACCACTTGTACACTTGTGTGTGGCTCATACAGTTTGTGCAACTTTGCATAGGCCTCTGACAGGTATTGCCATAACAACTTTCCCTGTCATAGTCAATGCGAGGATTACATGCTACACATCTTCCTTCCAAGCACTGCTGTAAACAGCGGTAGTGAGCTAGAACATTAAAACTTAGTGTGCATGCACAGCAGAGTTCAATGTCAATCTGTGCCAAACGGCTTCAATCTGTATGCATGCTTTAGCTTTCTTACTATGGCAACAGTCCGGATTCTCCTTGATCTGATCTCCGTGTAGTGTCACAAGAATACTAGCTCTAGGTGTGTGTGAGTTATTGACTCAATAAGATTTTCATTTTATACAATTTCATTTATACTGTTGTCTCTCCTCCAGTATAATACATCAGCTCCAAGATAATGTTGGCACTAATTATCTTTAGTTATTGTATAATTTGACAGATATTTAAATAGAATATAATGAATGTGAGATTAACCATCTGGAATTTCAGGTGTTTAGTTATATAGTTTGCTTTTAACAAACCTAATAGTAACATGATTTAGATAAATTAACCTTAATGAAGTTGAAATGTAGCAATTTTCTTTCCAATTAAAATAATAAATCATTATAAACAAGGCTTTTTTTATGCCTTTCAAAATAACAATTATCTAACTAGTTTTGACTATCAACAACACTTTTTTTTTCTGGAACTAATTAAAAACAAAAACATTTTTAGGTGGCTTTTGTTAACTGGACATCTGGAAGAAGTAGGTAAAATTCATAATGTTAACAGAAAGACAACTTTGTAATAAAAAAAAAAAATCATGAAAAGGGAAATTAATTTTTAGGGTTTTTTCTATTATTTATAATTTTTTTTTTGTGGTCATACTCCCCACCCTCAGACAAGTTAGTTTCCTCACAGTTCTGACATTTTTAATCATAGGTATTTAAACTGTAGTCACAGTTAATTTCCTTAGTGAAACTTCAACACTAGAAATACTTTGTATCTTTAAATAAAAAGAAACTCTAGATAATGCAAATGCTTTTGCACCTGCATAAAAGTAATTTTGGTAAAGATGATGATAATGGTGGTGGTGGATGTGTTGTTGGGGGCTGATACACACCTGGCAAAAGGACAAAAAACAAAAATCCCTTATTGCAAAACACACATTTTACCCACTTTTTTTTATTATTTATTTATTCTTATTTCTATTTTTTATAAAATTAAAAGAAAAGAAATATTACAAATATAGCAATTAACATTTCCGGAAAAAAACTACCCCACCCCCAAGAAAAACAAACTAAAAATAAAAAAAAACTTTAAAGTCTTATCTGTTAACTTTTTCTATCTAACATGAATTCCTTGCCAGGTGATTTCTATCAATTTTCTAATTCTCTTTACCACTTCACCATCAATCTCACACATACAACCAGTTGTATACATTTGATAACCCTCAAAGGTTTATTTGGTATTTTATTTTGAACATGTCTCAAATATCTAGTTTACGAGTTGATACCAGGAAAATTATTTAATTGAAATGTTTTTTTTTTACAGATACCATTAACAGGCTGAAAGGGTAACATGAAATCTTCAAGGTTTAATTAATTTCAACAAATGACAGCCAACAAGAAAACATCAACAAGCTGATACCTGACTTATTTATTTATTTATTTCTATGTCAGTAAACTTGCATGCAGGCAGTAACTGACAGAATTGTATATAAGTCCAAAGGTTTGTTTTCTACAGCAGAAATCCTCTTTACTGTAGGTGTACTATCTCTAACTTGGCAGAACATAAAAAAGATAGCTTTAACAAGATGAGAAACCAGAGCAATAAGGGCTATATACAAGTTGAAACAGGTGATTAATCAAACAACCGAGGGAGTGATAAGATAATTTTATCTGCAAATAACAGTAGCCAAATTTCTCTTAGATCTTACCATATTCAGGAAAACTAGTCCATTTGTGGTTCAGAAATACTATGCTAGACTAGATAAAGAATGGAATTGCCATGGCTGGGCTGCCTTCGATCAGAGCTGTCTTGAAATAACAACAACCTTGTGTTCAATGGTACTCAATGTTCAGATAGGAATAACAGCACCTTGCTTGACTTTTACAGAACAATATTAATGAGTTGATAAAAATTCTCACTTTTTAACACATCATCTATTTGACATTGCAATACATAATAGTCCAACCTGTCTTTCTCTTGTACTATCAGATTTTATATTATATACTCTTAGAATTAACTAGTTTCTTGAGATAAATTACTATTCTGTTTTTAGTTATATTGAAAGCCAGGTTAGGTGTGAGAGTATATGCCATTGCAGCTCATTGCTGCATCACCATTTCTATATTCCTGGGTCTTTCTGGGCAATCCATCAAGCACAGTCCAAGTCAGTCCCCATCTTCATGAGGTACTTCTTATCTGCTATGACCACATGGCATGTGGTCAACTAACACAAGCAGTCAACCCAATTGAATCCTCAGCCAAGCAGACATGGTAAGCAGGGTCTAACTTGGAAAATCAAGCAATGTGGATCAAACAGTCTGAGCTGGCACTCATACACATAACAGGATGCATACAATAACTGTTTTCTGCAGGAAAAATTCTAGCACTGCTTGATGGTGTTTCTAGCTGACATCATAGCAAAATGAGGTGATTAAAAGCAGACCAGTCATATGGTTATCAAGAAGAGCAAACATTGATTTCAAATAGTCTGGCACCACATGGTGTTTCTAGCAGACACCATAGCAAAATAAGGTGATTAAAGAGCAGACCAATCATATGATTAGAAGAGTAAACATCAGTTGCTAGAAAAGGTTATTTGAAAAAATGTTTAACTCTTTACAAATTAGACGAATGTCCTACTTTAGCTTCTATATGTGTCATTTTCATAGTTAAAAACGATCTACATTGAAGAAATTCAATGGCTTAAAAATAATCTAATGACACTATCAGATTACTTTTATAAGTGAGAAGTAAAATTTTTAATTAGTAAGAAATAAACCACCAAGCATTATATACTAAATAACACTAGTAAATTAATCTTTTGCTTAACTGATAACGATTTGTCTTTAAGACTTTAATTTGTAGATAAGCAAACACCAAGAAGTAAACATGAGAAAATAATTATAAATCACTATAATTAGTGAGACTGTTAGATTGGTCATTCTGATCTTGTTTTTTTAAATCTACAAATTATGCTGCAAGGCAAAATTTACCCATTTTCTCTGTTACATCTCCAAGGAACCACATTTCTTACTCAATGAACTCTTTCTCTCATACTGGAAGTTTTGAAACACTGAAGTTGAAACGATTGGATTGGAAACAAAACCTCTTAGCATACAATTTTAAGCACAGAAAAAGTGCTGGTAGGCAGCAAAACTAGTGCAACTGCCAAATGCCATAATTTATATCATTATCAACATCATTATTGCTATCTCAAGTTTAATATAATTCATGCAAAACAAAATTTTAAAACATTGCAAAATGGTATTGTTGTCGCTACAAGTAAATAAACAAGCCTAGAATGAAATTAAATTTCTCTTTTTTCAGCATTTTATAGCAGAGAGCTTTGTAACAATCATTAGCTTTATATTTATTTTTTAGCTGATTTACGTACTTTTACAAGAAATTTTATACAAGTCAAAAACTATTTAAAAAAAATCGTAACAGGATTTTTCTCCATACAATAGACTTAAATTCAAATCTGTTAACAGTTCAGCTTTGCTATTAACAAAAAGACAAGCAATGACAACTAAAGAATTATTTCTTATAGGTGTAGGCATGGCTGTTGGTAAGAAGCTTGCTTCCCAACCACATGGCTCTGGATTCAGTCCCTCTGCATGGCACTTTGGGCAAGTATCTTCTGATATATCTCTGGGCTGACCAAAGTCTTGTGTGTGGTTTTGGTAGAAAGAAACTGAAAGAAGCCCCTGTCTTACCATACATGTTGCATTTGTCCCCCTGCTGGTGTTGGTTTGGTTACATCCCTGCAAGTTAGCAGTTCAGCAAAAGAGGCAGATCAAGTAAGTACTAGACTTAGAAAAGAAAAATACTGGGGTCAATTTGTTTGACTACAAAAAAACCCAAACCTTGTCAGGGTGGTGCCCCAGCATGGATATATAGTTCAATGATTGAAACAAGTAAAAGATAGAAAACATATGCAAGCATACAGGCATTCATCTAGCTGTTGAAGAATACTTGATAATGTTTGATTTATTTTCCCCATGTTTTACAGACATTGACAGCTCTTGTCTACGGTTGATTAGAACAACCAGATTCCAATCAATTTACAGAGTTTACCAACCATGATGTATCTTTGTGCAGCAGAGCCCAATCATTCCCACCAAGAAATGCATACCCTGGGATACTTGCTGTCCCATGTATAACCTTCAAATTGTAAATGGGAAGAATTAAAACAAAACATTAGCTGCACTAGCAAGTTATTCTTGTCTAAAAGGGTCTGAAAATGGTACAAGTATTGTCTATGCAGCAGATTAGCTTTAAAACAAAATATAATAATGCTATTACATTATTCTTATCTAGCACACAGACTAAACATATGAATAAAGCAGCATTTAAAATACAGTATTCTTTGACAGAACATTTGATATTCAAATGGGTTTCAATCACTTCCTTTCACAGCATAGCATTATGAATTGAAGTATTAGGTTTCTGAAGTTCAAGAGAGTGCAATTTCAATTCACAGTGATGGCATTAATTTATTCAACTTCTTTAACAACAGATAATTGTATAAAGTACCTCTCAGCTAATAAATATACTCTTCTATCATAACAAGTAGTGTTGTGCCCTTCAGCAAGTTATTTCATTCTATGACAGCCCATCAAAATAAAGAGTGGCAGTCATCAAACTAAATGGAAATTAACAAGTAATTAGTTAAAATACACAAAGTATCAAGGCTATTACAACTTTTAATGCTTTTGATATAAACTGACATCTCTGGTCTCTCGTTAGTGACATGCTCTCTTGTTATTGAATTGAAAAAGTGATTAAGATTATTGCAATTAACAGATAAAAATTCCTTCTACCATTTCAAATCTAGAAACAAGCCAAAGAGCTAACTCTAATGATAATTCGCTGATCCAAGGTTTTAAACATGTTCAGTTGATAAAAGTGTCTCAACTCATATTACATGTTTGAGACTTTACCATATTTGTATTTAGCATGCAGGACACTTCCTTGGAGTATTTTCCTTTGGTCCTGTTATTGGTTTCAAATTTTGGCACAAGGCCATTAAGTTCGGAGGGGGTGGCTAGTCGATTACACTGACTCCAGACTTCTACTGGAAATTATTTTATTGATCCTGAGAGGATGGAAGGCAAAGCTGGCTGTCGGAATTTAAACTCAGAACATACAGATGGATAAAATGCTGCTAAGTATTTTGCCTGGCATGCTAACAATTCTGCCAGATCACCACCTTCTTTAGTCCTGTTACTGATATTCATAATCAGTGTCATTGTACACACCCACATTATCTCTCTCTCTCTCTTAGACACACACACACACTTCTAATTATTGATGAGATCTAATAAGATCAAAACAGGTACAGATTTTCAGCAGCTGATTTTACAGATAAAACTCTCTCCTAACTGCATTGTCTTTAATTCCAAAGAATTTAGGTTGTTTAATGCTATTAGAGTTATCTCCTTTCCCCATAGTTTTTAGATTTAAAACACCCTTGAAGGAAGTTTATTTTTGCATTCTAATTGCAAAATTAACCTCAGTTAATCTATTTTACAACCTCATTTCACAATGTTACACATTTTGACTGAACATGTGTGTATTTAGCATGTAGAATGCTCCTTTTGAGCCCTGTTATTGGAATTTTGCTCTGACTTCTCCATAAATAAACACCAAGATTTTGACAGATAAAAGTTTTATCATTGTCTTATATAAGAAAATACCAGCTAGTAAAATAGTTAGGATTTCTTTACAGATGTGGCTGTGTGGTAAGAAATTTTTTGATGTCAACCTGCTTGAAACAACTTGTTATTTGATGCAAACTCTGTATTTTGAAGTGATATAAATTAAAACCTTCCATCAAAATTTCATGGCAATTCATGTTCCAAACATCAGCATAATAAAAACAAGGTTATTATACTAAATTCTTTATTATTATCAAAATTAACTCAAACAAATGCAGAGTGTTTCAACAGAAATATGGTTAACAAAAGGGTTAATGTAGTGAAAGAATGTTCTGAAAGATATGTAAATTTATGCATCAAAATAGCAACAACAAAATTTATACAAGTATATTACAAGTATAATGAGACCGTTTTGTAGGCAAGATCACCCTGCTAGTTGGAGGCTTCAGGCATGTTTTTCCCCATACTTCATGGGATACAAAAACTGCTATTATTGGTATATGTAATTAAGCACCCTCATCTGGAGTCACATTTCAAACATTTTCATCTACACCAAAATTTGCATGCCACTGAACAGCAGAGAAACTTTGCAAACTTTAAGTCAGAAATGGAAGTGCTGCTATAAGAAACCAGTTATTTACCAATGAAGATGAGGAAACGCTCAACATGATATTGAAAGATTAATAACTAATACAATACAGGAAGAAAAGCTATCAAGTATCATTCTCTCACACTCAGGCTGTATTATAATCTATGAAGTATCAATGCTCCTTCTACATAATTTTTGAAAATATTTCAAAACAGATAAATTAGTGACAACCAATCAGTAACTGAAACTTCTCCATTCATTCTCTATGCATAATCTAAATTAGAAAACTGGAGCAGGTTAATAATTTAAAATGAGGCATGCCAAGCAAAATGCTTAGCAGAATTTTGTCTTTCTTTATGTTCTGTGTTCAAATTCTGCTGAGGTTGATTTTGCCTTTCATCCTTTTGCAGTTGATAAAATAAGTACCAGTTGTGCACTGAGGTCAATATAATCAACTCATTCCCATCCATAAAATTGCTGGCCTTGTGCCAAAAATTTGAAATCATTAACTTAGAGTGAGGTGCCAACTGCATAAGAAAGGGTTAAAAGATATGGAAAATAGAAAAGATAAAAATTAAAAATAAAATATAATATAATAATTAATCTAAAAGATTTTATGGAGCCATTATTGGACATTCTGATGCTTCATATTGTCCATCAAATTTCACCTCACAAAATGTCCTTTGATAATGTGATTTCTTGGAAATTGCTTCCATTTATGAAATAAGATGAAATAAGGGGGAAGACAAATTAGTCTTCATTTCACCACCCACTATTCCATGCTTCCATAGTTTAGACAGTTTTTCTTGAGGAAGATTTTCTATGGCTAGGTGCCTTTCCTGTTGCCAACCCTCACCTGTTTCCAAGCAAGGTAATTTTTTTTCATGGCCAGACATGTTCTTGCACAACACTGGAAATAAATGACACTAATTATATGACAATGACAGTGCATCTATAACTATTGCATGATGTAAAAACAAGGAGAGATAAACATTCACACACAGAGTAGGCTTTTTATCAGTTTCTGTCTACCAAATCCATTCACAAGATTTTGCTCAGTCTGGAGCTATAGTAGAAGACTCTTGCCTAAGGTGCCACACAATGGGACTGAATCTGAAACTATGTAATTGGGAAGCAAACTTCTTAACCACATCGCCATGCCTGCAATATCTAGTAAAATTAAGATGGTTTTAAACTTAAAAATTATCCAACACCATGGTGAAGAAATAATCATATTTTAATAATATTCTTTTGGAGTGGAATAGAATTTCTTAGCCTGAGAACCACTGTGCGTGCGTGTGTGAGTGATTGAGCAAGTGAGTGAGTGAGGGTGAGTGAGTGAGTGAGTGAGAGTGTGTGAGAAAGAGAGAGAAGGAGAAAAAGAGAGAGGGAGAATTTGGGCCTGATTTGGAGTGTTCTAAGTAAAGGTGAAGATTAACAAAGAAGCTAAATAACAGTTTTCATAAAATAGTATTGGCAATCCTATTAAAATAATGGTAACTACCTCTTCCCCTCTAAGTAATGTTAAAAGAAGGAAAGGTGATCCAACTTTAATAGTGCAGAGTTTTAATGAACTTTAGATATGCTAGCATGAATATATCAGGTTGAGTAAAAAGTAAATAATGTTTTGAACCATGAAGAATTTGTACTGGATTTTTGCAGAGTTGAAAATTTTTAAAAGCATTTTTGTTTTGCAAGTGTCTGCTAATACAGACGCAGACTTGCCCAAATGCATCAATAAATTAACATTGAATTTTTTTCACTGTTGTTATAATAATCTGAAATGGAACTGTCAAAGAACGATATTTGAGCAATTTTGCTATTCAACTTCAAAAAAGGATGTAAAGCAGCTGAAACTGCTCATGGTATCAAGGAAATGTTTGGTGAGGAAATGACCAGTGAATGGTCAGCTCAAAAATGGTTTAAACGATTTTGCAGTGGAGACCTGAGCCTTGAAGATCATGAGCACAGTGGACACCCATCTGTCATTGATGATGGTCAATTAAAGACCGATACTGAGAAAGATCCACTTAAAACCACTCAAGAACTGGCAAAAGAACTTCTAGTTAGCCAGAATAATTATTGACAAAAAAAAAATATTCAAGACAAAAATAAATATGAGTTAGAATGTATGAACATATTCCCTAAAAAAAGAGAGAAAAAAAGAAAAAATTATGTTTATAATAAGATTGTCATCTCATAATTAAATTGCCAGCCTGTTCTTTCTTTTGTCAAACAAGATGGGTTTAATAGGTTGTCAAATTTACTCTATTTTATAAATAACATTTTTTTACATCAAATTCTAGGCATGTTCCACTCATATGATACTTAATATCTTTGGCATACCTTTGTGGCTGTCATCTACTATCATGTAATCAGTCCACCCACCAGCTGATAGCATCAGATAATTCTAATCTCTTACATATTAAACTACCTAAAGTTTAGTTTGCCTCTCCTCCTATGTACTTGACAACTATACACATAACATTGTTTTACAGTCACTGCAGATCTGTCCCTTACTTTCTGTATTTCAGTACTGCCTAGCACAGAACTTTTAGCACGTACCATAGCAGTTAGCCTTGAGTATAAAAAGAAAATATTTATCTTATCAACAGAAGCAGAAGTTCTCCAAACTCTTTTTTTCAGTCACAACAAATTAAGAGTTGTAGTTCATAGAGTGTTGCAATTTCTGCACTTGATGAGTGAAGCATTTCTTTGAACTTAGTGACAGCATTGGAAGCAATATTTATTTACTGTTCTCGTGTATTCTTGGTAGCCATTCACTCAACATTGCCCAAGCACTAGAAATTCCTCAGTACTAAAATGTGCATGCAATAAATGAACCAACAAGAGCCTCAATGTGATTGTCTGACTAGCTAGAAATAGCAGCCAAATCTCTATTAAATTACAGTATTATCTTCAAAAAGAAAGGATGTTAGATAATGTAAGCCACTGCTTGAAGGGTTGATAATGGTGATAACATCTTTGATCACAGATCTGCTTTTGGTTTTCTTAAATGCTATAAATAAAAAACAAACAAACAAAAAACAAATTAAATGATCTCGTAAGGTAATCTTTTATAAATTAATATAGTAACTGAAAACGTAATTATATAGTTAATCTATTACTGATTCCAAGTCTGAGCAACCTTCATATGAAAGGAGGTGACTGTCATCGAAATAGTTATTGCTTTATAAAACAATCGAATACAAAAATAATAAACAACCTTCATTCAATGAAAATACAAAGTATTGAAGATGTCTATACAGTTACTTAATTTGCTAGAAATAGCAGCCAAATCTCTCTCTCAAATCATACCTTATCATTTAAAAGGTAAAATAGGATATATTGGATAATATAGTTCTACATGAAGAATAAGAAATTCATAGCTGGAACATCCTTAATTAAGGGTCTACTTGGTCAAGGCTGACCTGAGATTACTGAATAACAATGGAACTTTGGTTACAGTTAACTTCGATAAAACCACAAAAACCGGCGAGAGAATTACTTTATGGATTTTGTGAATGAAAATGTTACATTGAATTCATATTCTGTATAATTTCACTGTGAGAGAGGCGTTAAAAATTGTATGAAAGACAACACGGTTGATGCAAGACATAAAGCTATAATTGTAAGAGGTAATTATATTGTGTAAGATAGAAACAGAGAATGGTAGTGATTTTCAAATTCAGCAAAGATGTTAACAAAATAAGATTGTACATTTTTTCTGTATAAATATGAAAAAAAATACATTGGAAAAGAATGCACTTTATAATAATCAGGATAAAGTCTTTAATGACTATAAAAAAAAAAAACAGTAGTTTTTTTAGGATGTAAAAATATATGTTCATAAATATTTGCAATTTGCAAATTGTACAAGAAGGTCTGCATCAGCAAAAGTGATTACAAAACTGATTACTTTGAGAATGAGATTAATTGCTTCTAAGTTATAAATAGTGGCAGAATCATATGTTATTTTAATCCAAGTAGAATAATAATATGTAGAGAAGTTTTATGAATTTTAGCATTGCTCATGTTACTGAGAGCAAAACATATTCTTAGTAACACGTACACAGCCAAGCTTGTCAGAGTTGTTTAGCGAACAAAAATTCTATCATTGTAATAAAAAGTTATCTTAGTCATTGACACGAAGTAGAAGGCTGGTCAGTGTTTGGATTGCTGTTTGGTGTGTATAGTGGCTTTATATTTAAATTAAAAAGACGAGCCAAACTTTGAAAAAAAAAAAAGAAATTCACAACTGATCACATAAACAGCTAGGCTTGACAGAGCTGTTTAACTAACAAAACTATTATTATAATAAAAAAACCTACCTTAGAGTCACTGACATAATGTAGAATACTAGTCAGTGTTTGAATTGCTGTTTTGCACACAGAGTAGCTATGTAATTTAAAAGGACTGGCTGAACTTTAAGAAGAAATATTCACAACTGGTTACAACTCAGCCATGCATAATATGATTTGGATTAACTTCACTGAAGGTGTGATAATGGATTCAAAACATCAATCCTTCATTAGGGAAACTATTTAGAAGATGGAAGAAGTTAATGAAATAAATATGCTGAGATAGATTGAGGTTTTAAAAAAGTTATGTTCTGCATTTTGTTTCTGGATACTATTGTAGTATATAGTAACTAGTTGATAATTTCATGTTTTAGTGGTATAAAATGGTGCAGTAAATAAACTTACAGGTAAAAATGATAACTTTGAGATGATGACAAGAAATGACTTAGTCCATTCGAATAGTTTATAAGCATAGATCTGAAGATGTGTTAAAAGAAATCCTCCACAAACTAACTTAAATTGAACTTTTCCAATATAATTATCATAATAATGGTTTCAAATTTTGACACAAAATCAGAGATTTTGAAGGAATGTGGTAGGTCAATTTCAATTGGCCTCAGTATTTGAGTGGTATTTAATTGGCCCTGAAAAGATGAAAGATAAAAATCAACCTCAGTGGTATTTGAACTCTGTAAAGAGTCAGAATATATGTTGCAAAACATTATGTCTGATGTGCCAATGATTCTGCCAGCTTAGAACACACATACAAGAGACTTTATATGAATACACATAAGTGTATCACTATGTACAGCTATCAAGAGTTAATATTGTTACAGCCAAATCCACCCGTTCCTTCTATATGATTTATAAATTTGTTGATTCATTAAGAATTGAAAAGTATTTCTGGCCCACACATACAATTTTGAATGCCTAAGACTTCATACATAATAGAACAATCAAATTTCTATAATTCTTTATTTTCCAGCCTCTAATATCTAACTTACAACTGACATATAAACTTTTAAATTACAGGTCATTTTGGGAGATTTTCTCTGTGTTTACACAACAGGAGTTTAACTGAGCTTATTAAATTATTTCAATCAATTAAGTATAATTAATACTTTTTGCTGAAGAACTAGCACCTCCCTGCCTCACAAAAAAAGCATTGCCGAATACAGAAAGAAAAGTTAATCTAAGAAAAACTTTAAAGTACACATAATATTTATCTAAGCAGCAAAAAATATTTTACTGGATAAGTTCATCTATGTAATTAAATACACATTAAAGACTCATTAAATACAACATTCAACTTGTTGGCAGGTAACTTGTTAGGTAAACAAGAATTGATAAATCTGGACAACTTACTTTATGCCTTTTTGATAGTGTGTATGGGGGCAAGCTTGTGTGTCTTGTATGTTGTATCTACACATCTGTATGCATGTGGGTGTACGTATGTATGTATGTATGTATGTATGTATGTATGTATGTACACACACACATGTCTATATATATATATATATATATATATATATATATATGTACAAAGGGGATAGTTTCCCACCATCCCTATCTGGGCAACCAAAGGGACCAGCTGTAGACATCAGACAAAGTTTGTACGCTAATTAGGAACAAACATTACAAGACAAGATTAAAGATGTGAAGATAGGGAAAAGCAACAGTCATTGGCCCTTTGTAAAGCAAGTTGTATTAGCAATTGATGTGTCAGCAACTATCAACTGTTACAAAAGACAGTTCACTGGAAAGCAGAATTTATATGAGTCTCACACTAATCAACCTGGTAATTTAGGAAGAGAACTTAATAAACAAATTTATATTATAGGGCCTGGCTGTGTAGCTAAGAAGCTCACTTTCACATAGTTTCAGGTTCTGTCCTTACTGTGCAGCACCTTGGGGAAAGTGTCTTCAATGGTAGGCCTAGGCTAACCAAAGCCTGTGAGTGAATTTGGTTGATGGAAACTGCATGGAAGCCTGTCATGCACATGTGCATGTATGCGTTTGTTTATTCACCCATACACAACATTTGATAACTAGTGTTGGTTTGTTTACATATTTGTAACTTAGCAGTTTGGCAAAAGAGACTAATAGAATAAGTACCTGACCTAAAGAAATAAGTACCAGGATTGATTTGTTTGACTAAACTGTACAAGGTGGTGTCCCAACATGGCCATAGTCCAATGACTGAAGCAAAAAAAAAAAAAAAAAAAGATAAAAATAGGTAGAACGAAGTTGCTCAGCCATGATCTAGCAGGTCTATGGATAAAAAAACATCCCAGCCATAGCATACAGCCAGTTTAATTTTTCTGTCACAGGGTAGTGAATGAAGTTTGACAGCTATTTTTAGCAGGTCAAATGCCTTTATTTTTTCAGGTACTGTGTACCCCAAAATACATTGTTCAATGCATGATTTTGTTGATTTCTTACCATTTTTTTTTAAAGTAGGGTGTGACTCGAGGGCAATTTGGCTGCTATTTCTAGCAAAGTGAATGACTGTGCAGAGGTTCCTCATTGGTAAGGATAGAGTTAGATGAGATACAATTAGACTTTTATCAAAATGTAGATATCTCTTTCCCTCTTTTAATTATTTCTGTTTTTCAATGCGAGTCTTGTTTCATTTAGGGCTGTGATGTCCAGAAGGTTACAGCCATTTTGTAACCTTTTGTGTGTAGCATTAATTTCAATATGCAAGAAATTATAAGTACATGTTTACATTAAGAAAATACTTGCTTAGGATTATACAATACAATTGTAAACTTGCAAATTAATATAAATAAAGAAAGCTAACTCATCAGAACATCATTTAACAGGAATATTTGACAATCAAATCACTAAATCTGATGTTGCAATTTGTCTATGACATTAAAAAAATATGACCCATCAAGACTTCATATGGAACTGGCTCCAACAACAATTTCATCTTTGGTGTGCTTCTTTCTGAGCCAAACCACCACTATACATCCATAACTGTTAACCCCACTGACAAGAAATGGCAGATAGCATCTGACCCAAGTGCTGGAAGTAAACAAAACAATGAACAGATGGTGAACTAGAGACATCAGAAGAGCAGCTAACCACAATGGATGAACAGTGACAACAACGCATAATAACCAGCTAACATTTTGACTGCTGCTCCTAGCACATCAATCCATGAACAATAATCTTCGAACTCTCTCAATATCTTGTCATTCATAGTAATGACATTTTCTTTTTTGTTTACAAACAGAATAAATATTTTGTTTTCAAAAATCACTAACAGATTTCAGTGTTCTTCTTTGTAACAAGTAGTAACCCAAATGAATCACGACATCAGATATAGTGATCTGATTGCTAAATATGCCTGCTACAAAAATGTAAATAATAATTTCTAAAATAAAGACAAGAAAGTAATTAGGAAACAATAAGATAGAGTAAGGTAGGAGAGATTCATGTATTCAACAGTTTCCACTTAGGATTTTGGTCACATATAGGTGCAGATGTGGCTGTGTGGTAAGAAGTTCAGTTCCCAACCATATGGTTCTGGGTTCAGTCCTACAGCAAAGCACCTTGGGTATGTGCTTTCTACTATAGTCCAGAGCTATTCTTGTCAGTGGGGTTAGCAGTTCTGGATATATAGTGGTAGTTTGGCTCAGAAAGAAGTACACCAAAGTTTCTTGGAGACAGGAACTGAAAGAAACCTATTGTGTGTGTAGGTCCTTGTCTTGACCACATAATTGTTATAAATATTTTTTATTGTCATACAAATATTATGTCATTCATTTCCAATATTCTGCAAGAACATGTCTGACCATAGGGAAATATTACCTTGCTTGTTGGAAACATATTATGGTTAGTGACTGGGATGGCATCAAGCTGTCAGAAAATAAAATTCCATCCGACCTATGCAAACATGGAAAACTGGACATTACATGACAATGGTGATGATGCTTAGTTGTAAATAATTTTCTTTGTATCTTTTAGTCAGGAGGTAAGACATTACCAATTACCGATTGCAGGGTCTCCAAAACTATTGGGAGTAAGAAAGAAAGAGAAAGGTATCCTCAACCTGGAAACCTAACCCAAAAGCTTGAAGTAGTATAGGCACCCAAGGTACCTGGTAGTGATGTTAACCCTGGTGATTAATTAAGTCCACCATAAACAGGCCATGGCAGGATTTGAACTCAGAAGAGAAAGAACCAGAACAAATATCACAAAGTATTCAGCCAGATGTCTTAACATTTTCGCCAATTCACTGTGCTAGACTGATACCCTTTTATTGACTCTGGAAAGATGAAAGGCAAAATTGACAATGACAGGATTTGAACTTACAGTACAGAAATATTGTAGTCTAGCTCAGGAGTTCAACCTAGTTCATGTACAGGAGTAGCTGTGGTTAAGATGTTCGCTTTGTTACCATATGGTTACAAAGTGTCTTCTATTATAACTCTGGATTGATTAATGTCTTATGAGTGAATTTGGTAGGTGGAAACTGTGCAGAATCCCATTGTATGTGTGTGCATATGTATAATTTGTCTGTATTATCCTCTTCACCATTTGACAACTGGTGTTGGTTTGTTTACATCCATATAAGCTGTTCAGCAAAAGAAACTAATAGAATAAGTGCCAAACTTTTAAAAAAAAAGAGAAGTACTGAAGTTGGTTTATTTGACTAAAACCTTTCAAGGCAGTGCCCTAGCAAGGCTATAGTCTGATAACTGAAACAAGTTAAAAAGAGAGATTGCTCTTAAACATTTAATACTGTAGCACCTAACATCACTACATCCTTATAACTTATCTTGTTGGAGAAGCATGTTTGCATAGATAATTTTTATATGTACTTTATATGATTGTTTTTCTTTGTCTTTGGACTTTTTTTGCAGTGACATGGAATACTTTTGAACATTTTTCTATTCTACTTAGTAGTTGGTCTGCAACTGAACTAGTCTTAAAAGGGTTTCAACATATCTGGGGAATTCATTATCTATCAAGTGATATATAAATAAGAGACATAATTTACTTAAAATAAATTCTAAAAGACATAATTTACTTAAAACAAATCCTTAAAGACAGAATACTAGAGAAACTGGTTTCTTCAGAGAAACTATTAAATTGTACTGGTGTTTTTTATTAGTGCAATTAAGTATAGAGTGTGTTTAGTTTCCTGTCACCAGAAACTAGAATATCAATATTTAAACATAACTGCTCAATACAAAGATACAAATGCTTTCACAGAGTGGGGAGTTTTTGCATTACAGTAAAAATGATAGCTTTCAAGATTTTTAGATAGATTAGACCACGTTTTTCTGCGAACATTGACCTAGAGATGTTGAGGCTGAGTATCATCAGCCAAGTTAATTTCACCATTCTGAGAGGGCCAACAATGATCATGTGCTCTACTCCTCTACCAATGGGGAAAAAATAAAATTGAAATAAAACTTAACATGTTATGTTAACTCAACTTTGTAATCTATTTGTCTACACAGGAAAGCATGAAAAGTTGTATCACCATCACTCGTCTTTCTAGCTTTGAATCATATCAAGTGTGCAGATAGTGTTATCAATAGTACCACAGTACCCAAGTTAAGTAAGCAACATTTGTTTGCATAGTGTTTAAGGCTTGTCTATTGGAATTAAAACAGTCTGCTTCGTTTTCTAAAACATGTTTTAACGTCACTTTCGCTGATGAGGAAGGTTGAATTGTCCACAAAAGTAATGTAAATTTAAATTTATGGTTGCATGCATGCACATCGTATTTTGTAGATCATGAATAGTAGTGATCCAAGTATTGAATTAGGAGGAAACCATGAGCTGCACTAGTTTCAAGACATATGAAGTTAAGCACTAAACACAGTAACCTATATGTACAGTAACCACTTTTATATTATGCTTTGTATAGTGTTGTTATATTGATGTCAGTATTTGGTATTCTATGATATCAAAACATAGTTCAAGGTCTACAAATACTGCAGGATTCACTTGTATAAGATTTTTATCAATGAAGTAGAGGATACTGAGCTTTCTTGTAGCCATACTGATTGATAACAGCATAAGATATACCTGGTTAAAAAAATAATACTCATATTCTGGCTGGTATAATCCTTCAACCTTCTTCCCATATCAGTCATATTTTGTTATATTCTGAAATAAATTCATAAGAATAGATTGTTCTCATTCTGTTGTCTATACCAGAGATGTTCTCCAACTTGTGACACCATTTGCTCATTCTGCCTGAACTGGAGTATGTATTGTTTGGCTAATGTAGAAATTCAACACAAGTCCACTAACTAATCTACTTGACTGAATTCTAAAGCCTACAATAAGCCTATGGTTTCCATGGTGTATAAGCAACCACAAATACAATACTTACACCTGAATGAGATGCCAGTTGATCACAGAGCTAACCTCCAGCTATTGCTTGTATCTATTGTCACCTGAATCAACCACAGCAAAGTGAAATGATTTGTTCTGCTCAAGAACTCAATGTGCTCCCCAATTTAAGAATCAAAACCACAACCATACAATCAAGAGTCCAACACCTTAACTACTAGGCCATGCACCTTCAGTATTATGCTTAACACTTAATTGACTATCCCATAGTTCTGTAGGACACTGGTTCAAATAATCCATGTATAACAATGTAATTCAAGATCTCAGAAATTCAGGCAAAGTTAAATTGTTTATGATTTAGTAACCAAGAGAAAGGGTAACACTCATGACCTTTGCAGGACCTCAGAACTGGTGTTGGTGTTGGGGGAGAAACTAGACCTTTAGGGTGCTGCTAAATCTCTAAAAGTAGTCCAAGTGAAAGTCAGAAACTGGAGGAGAATCTGCAAGTAAATAGGGTGCTTATCAAGCCCATCATAGAACCATGCACTTGTCACATCTGACAATAAGCTTCTCATTTACCAAGCTAAAATGCTTTAAAATGTTGGATGTATGCAATGTTGAATTGATCATTGTTATATTTGAGAATATAGGAACAATTTTTAAATATTTAATTATTGTTGGAAAGCGTGTGGCTCCAGCAATTTGCTGAAAAAGAAAGTGTATGAATTATGAATCTAAGTTGTATTTTTTGGGGAGAGTAATGATAATATGTCATCTCCAGTAGAGGTTGTAGGCATAAGACAAAAGCAGTGACTCAAAATACCATTTTCAGTTATCAGTATACATCATGAAAATCATATATAGATTTTTAACAGAGGTGCACAGCTATATATTTTGGGGGAGAAGTTTGCTTCACAACCTCGTGGTTTGGGGTTCTGCTCCACTGTATGGCATCTTGGGAAAGTATCTTCTAGTTTAGCCCCAGGGTAGCCAAATGCCCTGTGTGCGAATTTGGTAGATGGAAACTGTGTGGAAGCCTGCCTGACAGGTGTGTGTGCTTGACCACTTGCCAACTGGTACTGGTTTGTTTATATCACTGCAACTTAGCAAAAGAGACCAACAGAATATATACCAGACTTAAAAATGAGTACAGGGGCTGATTTATTTGACTAAAACCTTTTAAGGCTGCAGTCCAATGACTAAAACAAGAAAAGATAAAAGATGTTTCTCTCAGCTTCTCATTCTTTTGTTTAGCCCCAGGTCAATTCTGATCAAACAGAACTATGATCAAAGGTTTTCCAGATAAGGGCTTTATTAGGGGTGGAGGTGTACAGTGCATCTAGCATTAGCGGTCAGTTGACTTAATCCATCAAGTCATTTGGTGGATCATGAACTTAATCCATCACATGGTTGGTCAATCAATGACTTAATCTGTCAACTCATTTAGTGACTGATAAATCAACCCTTTAGCATTTAAACCAGCCATATCCACCCTAAATATTCTACCTGTTTTATGTTCAAACCAGCCATGTTGGGCCTCTCACCCAACAATGTCATTCAAAACATATACAACTACATCATCAAAATGAGATAATATATGATAATATATGATAAGCTATGACATAATATATGATTAATTCAAAACAATGTGAATAAATAAGCATGACATTTGACAGAATAATCTGAATGCTAAAAGGTTAACCATTACCATCAGGAATCAGGCCCAAAAATATCTTTCCACTTCCTTCCAGTAGTCTTGGAGACCTCCCTCCTCCAAGTAATGCAAAATAATCCAGTGTATCCTTTCTTTAAGTCATCAAAAAGTGATTTGAGAGAAGTTTGGTTGCAATTTCTAGCATGTCAAAGGACTATGCAGGGACCTTACTTCCTTGGCTCAGAGTTTTATTTTATTTCACTTGTTTTGATGCAAAAATATCTTCAAACTGAAAGTCCTACTAAAACATTCTACAGATGCTTTGATGGTAGTCATTTGACTAAGAAAATGATTTCTCCAGAGAAAATGTCAACTAAATTCTACATACATCAGGTTTAAAATTATGTTCATATATTATGTTTGTGAAAGTGTATGGCCTAGTGGTTAGGGTGTTACACATATGATTGCAATGTTGTGGTTTCTATTCTTGGTCAAGTTAGTGTGTTGAGTTCTTGAGCAAAACATTTCATTTCACATTAAGTGTTTTGCTCCAGTCCACTCATCTATAAATGAGTAACTCTGTCTGGCATCCTGTTCAGGGGAAGTGTTATGATCTCATTCATTTACACACAATGGAAATGGGATAACCAGCCTTATGAGTCCTGTGGAATTGAGACAGTAACAGACAGAGATGGACAGATAGAGACAGTTGGACAGAGATAGATAGATGAATAGAGACAGACAGACAGATCAACAGTTAGAGACAGACAGACAGAGGGATATGGACAGACAGACATATGAATAGAGACAGATAGACAAATGAATATATATATATATATATATATATATATATATATATATATGAGAGAGAGAGAGAGAGAGAGAGAAACACAGAGAGAGACAGGCAGACACAGACATATGAATAGAGAAGCACAACATGTACAGATAGACTGACAAACAAGAGTTGGATAGACAAATAGATAGACAGCAAAGACATAGATGGGTATCTAGAGACAGAAACATATACAGATAATGTGATAATTAAATAATGAAAAGGGACAGGAAATGGAGGAAGTAGACCAGGGATTAAGGAGGAGATGTGGTGTAGATAATATTTATGTCTCAGACATATCACTACACACAATATGTTGATAATACAAATTGTGCATTTAGAGAAGAAATAAGACCCCACAAAAGTTAAGTCATGTAAATGAAATATGTTGAAAGTAACTTTGAAATGGAAAGTTAACATGTCAAATAACGCAAATATGAAATACTGAACATTAAATTATTAATGAAAATTTATGGAAATAGCAAATGGTTCAAATAGTAATCGTCTATTTTCTTCAATTTGTCCTAGTAACGAGTCAAGAAAAATATGCAGTGATTTTAAGGTTGAAGACTCTAAAAGAAAAATCATGTTATGGGAAAATATTTTCTTGTTTGTATAGATAGTTATTTACTAACCAATGTTACCTAAATACAAAAATCTTCCCGCTTCAAAAGTTTGGGAATGAATTTCACTCTTTATATTTGTAGACTTAATTATGTAATGTGCTTATTTTTGTTTTATCAGACAGTTACTACAAAAAATATTTTTCTTTTACTGACAAGACAGGATGTAAGAAAAAAGTTTTCCCATCACTCCACCATACAAATTAAGTCATATTGCATACTGTGTGGTGTCTACGTTACTGTTGATGCAAGTAATGCAGCTCAAAGAACTATCTGTTCTTCAAGTTGATTTTAATAAAAGCAGCTACTAAGTGCATGATGCACTCAGTACTTGCCCCATTAGACTTGGTTCAAATAACAAATTTCTCTCATTAGGAATTTAATTATCAAAGAGTTCGAACCAAAAGAAAACATTTTGATAATTATCAAAGGAAATTTTGAAAACTATGGAGGACTTTTCTGTAATAGTAAGCACATATACAACAAGATACCTATAATTCACTAGTGAAATAAAAACAATTCACATAATACTGTTTTAAGTTTAGTATAATTAGCTTATTTTTTAACTCAAGTTTAACTTAACAATTTTTATATAAACACAGCTGATTGTTTAAATGTAACAGCAAACAGATCTTTGCTTACACAATATAATTTGGTTTTAACTTTTTTAATTATTAACACATGTTTTAACAATGGAATCGTCTTTAAATTTATTAATACATTCACCACTCAGTCACATAAAATGTATAATTACTTTGACTTTGCAACTGTTGCTAACATTAGGTAAGATTCAAGGACAATACAAGGCAGACATAAGCTGATTCAGCACTTAACTGTTGTACTTTAATATTGGTTGAAATTGGATAATTAAATGGTACAGAAAACCGTGACACTATATTTAGTAAACTGTTCATCATAATGTAAATTAAGAAGATTTCTTGAACAACCCATCTAGCATATTGTTATTGAATTCCTGTAAAAATCTGCTACTAGTAATTTAAAAAAAACTGAAGATTGCACTTTAACACTAAAAAAATATCAAAAGATATTTTCTGGTTTATTTGAATAAATGTTTGAAATAATAATACTATTTCCAGGTTATAGTAGAATCAGTTAATGCAGCAGATAAACTAAGCATCACCAATTAGTGAAGTTAATTTGTTACACCATCTTAGAAGTGTCTGACTGGCTCACTGCTTACTTACAGCAAAGCTGCATGGTAGTATTCTATAGATTAAAAGCCAAAATTGAGAAAATTCAGTCACAAATACCATTAATACACTAATGTTTAATACATCCTTCATAAAAAAATACAAAAGTATCATGACAAAGTGTAATTTTAAAAAATACAAAAAAAATGTCAAAAGAAAATAAATTGGAAAAATCTTGACATTTTCAATTTTGAAAGCTATTGGTAATTTTATGGATTTCCTGAAATCTGTATATTACATTTTTGCAGAACATTTGGTGTCAAGCTTGGGAAAAAAGGGTTAATTACTTGTCAGACAAATGAAAGTGACACCATGATTCCAAAGCTAAAATGTTAGAATTATACATATATATATTTTTTTAAATCAAATTTTCTTTAATTTTCCTCCCACTATGACCATTTAAGAATAGTACACACGAAAATCTTCCCTATTACCTAACTAAATTTTTGTATTAACTTGCCTTATGCTTTAACTTGACATTTTCAAATATGAACAAGTTAGACAAGATAAACTGCATATAACATATTTAATAAATTTCATCAATAACAAACTACTAAAAATATATATAAGAAAGTGTTTCTTAGAAGATGGTTAAGTTGCTTTTCCTTTTGTGAATTAAAATAAAATGAGCTTGTTCTACATCTGTAACCATCAAAACCACTCACTCAACCTTATTATAACGAAGCTTATGTAAGTGTATCTATAAATGTAACTGAAACACTGGCAGCCTTTCTTTCCTTTCATCACACACTCTCCTCTAAGTCTCTTTGTCTACCACCACCTTTCAGACAGTAGACCTTCCACCTCTTTCACCAACCACTCACCAGAGAGAGAGAGAGAGGGAAAGAGAAGGAGAGAGAGAAAGAAAGAGTGAGGTGTTTTCTGGTAGACAAGATGGTCTGCTTGTTGCGTTGCTGCTAACAATATATTCCTCCATTTAACATCTAAGTATGTCAGCTAGTCGTAGTGTTTAACGAGAGCTTCTATATCAGTCATAGACAACCTGTGGCCTGCAAGACTTTCTGAACAGTATGCCTAATAAAAAATTACCTTTTTTTTTTATTAAGTGATGCAGCCCACCTAAAGACAAACTGCATCTCATGTGACCCACTTCTCAAAAAAGGTCGTCCATACATTCTACAATGTCATTCACCTTACTAGAAACAATAGCAACTCTACCTGAATTTGCACTCTACTAACTCTCAAAAATCTCCTGCATCTTAATTATTAACATCACTCTAGTTTTCCAGTCATTCCTCTACACCCTGTTACCACTGATACCAAAATACTTTATTTTCCTTTTTCATTATTTAATTATCCATCTGTGTGAATCTTCTTTAGAATTAACACACGATACTGGTGTAGGTAAACTACCAGTCAGGTTACTAAGATTATCTATTATATAAAATCCGTTCTGTCTGTCTGTCTTCTAGGATCTCAGGCACTGAGATTGCGCTGAAATCTGATATGTAGATACCGATGGTATCAGGGCGTGTATAAGTCTTGAAAAAATTACAAAAATCGATTCCAGGTGAGAATGTGATCAATAAAGCCGTGGGAACATGCATTTGTAAAATCGTTTTTCTTGGAATAGAAAAAAAGTCTATCTTTATTTCTTCTTTTGCTGGTGTCTCAAATTTAGGTTAAATCAGTGTTTCTCAAAGGGGAGGCCTATGGGACGGTCGAACAAGTTGCTTTGAGAAAATTTGATTTAAATGTTTGACAACTCAGCACCGTTAATTGGAGGGGGTGGGGGATGGCGTTTTGCTCATATAATATAAAACAACAGCACTTTGAGAATTTGTAACTTTCTTGAATGGAGTACCACAATGATCAGTCCTCTCACTTTTATTACCTTATACCAGAGGTTCTCAAATGGGATCCATATGGCCCCTGAGGGTTCATATAACAAAATAGTAAATTGTAGACCAACAAGTATTTTAAGTGTCTCTGAAAAATTTTGCTTAGGTTTCTTTCTCTAACATTTTACATAGTTCAACCTACACAAGTTAAGGTGTGAGAAACCAAATAGGAATTTTGAAAGAAGTTGTCTATAAAACTAGTTTTTAAACATCAAATGGCTATGGTGGCCCACCAGAAAAAATAGTAATCAAAGGGGTTTATAGATCAAAAAACGGTTGAGAAACCCTGCTCTATACTGCTGCAAAAATTACATACAACCTTGTACATAGATGATAACACATTAATATCCTCTTCCTTTCTCTAGACATGGCTGCATGACACCAACATTACTTTTACAAAACATACATACAACCTCATATGTAGATGACATCACAGTCACATCCTCCTACCTTTCCCCACTAACTTCTCCAACTGCCAACAAACCTGACTTGTAGTATCTACCTAATCCACTGTTTCCTTTACCAGAATCACTAAAGAAAAAGTATAAGAAAAACAGTAAGCACACCACACATACATAAAACACTGTGAATCACATACAACATTTATAAAACATTCAATGTTGTGGCATACATAAGATACAACAACAACAAAGAAAACAAAACAATGTGCATACACACCTTGAGCATTTATAGCTATGACATTTTTGCAAACAAAGAAGAAACAACATTAGTGTACAAATAATATAACATAGATCTATTACACTGTGTAACAAAATTTTTATTTATTTATCTATTTTTTCCTTTGGCCAGTAAGTAAGTGTTAATTCTTATTTCCTTTTATCTAGAAATCAAAAGGAAATGATTACTATTCCCTTCAAACCTTTTGTGACCTGGACATCAATGTTTTGAAACTGACCTATTTTCCATTACATATCAGACAGATTCAGTGTTGAGTTGCTGAAGTAGAAATATCATTATAGCAAATATTCTGCTCAATACCACAGATTTGCTTGTCAATTGCTTGACCTTAAGCATGTCCCTTAGTTGCTGACAATATGTGCACATTTGATCATGAGGAAGAGTAGTAGAGGAGCATCGTAGCAATGTGTTTAGAGGGATTCTTTGGGGTTTGAGTAAACATACAAATGCAAAGTTTAAAGGAAATATTAGCCATTTTACATACTTTCTGGGGCTAAGCAAATAGGAAATAACAGATGCTACACAGGGATAAAAAATGTGTTACACAGTGTTATAGATTGGGGTAGTTCTACTTGGGTGCCCAATAACTTCATTACAAACCACAACAAACTGTAAATAACTCAAAACAGTGTACTTTACATCATCACAGGCTGCACACTAAAAATTAAGACACTACAGTTTTTTGTTGAAGCGAACTCTAACTTTGCAATCTTTGCTACAACATACACATCTACAATAAACAGGAATGCTACTTCAACAGCTTCCTGAAAACCTGATCTCTCTAGATAAGTCCAAACAAATAATACAGAATAAATAAATAAATAAATAACCAAACATACACAATAAAATAAAGTAGCATCAACAGCCTTGTAAACACCAAACACTGTGTTGGAATACACACCACTTTTGACAATCAGAGAGAAACAATAACTGTAGCTCACGTGGCTGTAGACACTATCAGAATTTACAGCCAACATAAGAGCCTGTATCTAGTTGATCCCCAACTAGAGATAGCAGCTAAATTTCCCTTAAATCACATCCTTTCATTTTAAAACAGGTTGTATCTAAAATTACATTGTAGTATTTGATACAAAATCATCATCATCATTTTTACATCCATTTTTCTATGCTGGCATGAGTTGTATGAGACACACTGAATCATACTGCTACAGTCAGATGTCCTTGAAGTCAACCCTTACTTTTTCATCAAGTAAGGCACACACAAACACACACAATATATAATGGGCTTCCAAACAGTTTACATCAACCAATTTTCACTCAAAAGACATTGAGGCTGATGAGATGGTCATGAGTGGAATCTTCTTTGATTTTTGGATCTACTCAGTGCCAACTAAGGGCCAAACATTAACAGGTATGCATAGACAGTAAGACTGGCCAGGAAAGAGAGTATGACCAAGTCACATTGGCCCAGTAGAATCAACCAGTGCATATTTGAACATAAAGTATGGTCCTCAAAAACGATGTCAGCAACTAGATTCCAACAAGTTGTTCAACTGGCTACATGTACACCATGGATATGTTTAATGAGAGCACAATATTACAAATACAAATTTTATATATCGAAAGAAAGTTAAGCTCTTTTAGTTTTTAGTCAAATCATACTGATCTCAGTATCTTTTATTTAAAGCCTGGTACTTATTGATCTCTATTTGCCAATCCACTAAGTTATAAGAAAAATACAGTGCACTAATTTCCAAATGGTACAAATGAAAAGACAAATATAGAGACTCATACACACACAATATATATCATCATCATCTTTTAACATATGTCTTCTGTACTGGAAAAGGATGGATGGTTTGACATGAGTTGGCAAGCTGGAGAGCTGCCTGGGCTCCATTTGTCAGTTTTGGAATGGTTTCTATGGCTGGATATCCTTCCTAATGCCAACCCCTTTACAGAATGTTCTAAGCACTTATATGTGGCGCTGGCAAAGGTGTTTTTATGCGGCATCGGCATAGGTGCTTTTATGTGGAATTAGCACCCATGAGCCCACAAGACTAGGATACACATATATACATACACACACACACACACATATAGTGAGTGTATGCACATGTGTTTGAAACCGTCTATGTCTATATACTACTTCTACAGTTTTCATCTCCCAGTTTCACTCATAAGGAGTTGGTCAGTCAAAAGCTGCAGTAGAAGACAGTCAAGATGTTACTTCATAGCTACACAGCCATAGTGAAGCTTGGTTAAATTATTATTTGCTTATTATTTGTGAGACCTCTGGAGATATGCTGTGACTTCGAAGACCAAACAAATGAAGTGAGTTCATGGCTTGCAGGATGGCCTGCTGTGCTAACCTTGGATCGTAGAGTGACTCGCTGTTCTTGAGGAGACCTATTGAGTCAAGTACGTTAACACCAACATCAAAATGAAAATCAAATGGAAATTGTAGTTAAGATATCCATGCTGGTGACACATTAAAAGCACCGTCCGAGCATGGCAGATGCCAGCGCCGCCTCACTGGCGTCCATGTCAGTGACATGTAAAAGCACCATCCGATCGTGGCCGTTTGCCAGCCTCCTCTGGCTCCTGTGCCAGTGGCACGTAAAATGCACCCACTACACTCATGGAGTGGTTGGCGTTAGGAAGGGCATCCAGTTGTAGAAACACTGCTAGATCAGACTGGTGCCTGGTGCAGCCTCCTGGCTTCCCAGACCCCAGGTGAACCGTCCAACCCATGCTAGCATGGAAAACAGACGTTAAGCAATGATGATGATGATGATAATGAGTTTGTCTACAATTAGCTGTCAGTAAATATAATTTAACCAAAATTATGAAAAAAGGAATATTGATTGCAAAACATTTTGAAAAAGGTTTCCACATGGAAGCTAAATAGCAAAGTTTATAAAAAACCCAAAAAGTTAAGAAAAGACCAAAATAAAAAAAAGCAAGATTTGTATGTTAATAATAAATAAATAAAAAGTATAAGGGTTTCAGATTGAAATGACAAGCTTATATGAGAGTGTAAGGCCAAAATCAACATGGGATGGTTAAAAACAACAAAAGCAATACAGAGCTGAAACAGAGATCAGATGGCCAAGTTGGAAACAAACTTAGTGCTTCCTTTTCCTGGACATCAGCTGGTGACAACAGCAACAGGAGGAAGTTACCTAGCTGAGAGAAGAAAACAAACATACCTCTCACTCCACTTGTGTAAGCTAGACCTTTTAGCCTCTGGGACAAATGAAAAACAAACTGAGGGAGGTAGAGATAGTGATTGACTGACTGTGTGTGTGTATGTGTGTGTGTTTGAAGGGGGATAGAAAGGAGCATCTAAATTGGTTTTTAACATGAAAAAGGAAGTTGTCTTAACCCCACTTGCAATGCAGTACAGAAGTACTACCTGCCCTTTCTAAATAATAACCTATGGAGAAAATTAGGGCTGTTTTGTGTACATATAGACAACAATTTTATAAATGTTATAAGAGTCTTTACAAGGCATCACGTCACATTTAGCATTAGTTTTCAAACCAAGGAAGTAATAATAATTGATCCTCTACTTGTTTGAGTCATTGACTCTGGCCGTGTTGAAACGCCACCTCAATCTACAAGATTTATAATTATCTGAGAAAGAAAAAAAGCTAGATTTATTGATGACATAAAATGAGATCTAATATTTGATTTAAATTTTTAGGCATATTTTGTGTAGATCAATTGATTTTATTAGGAGATGAAATTTACTTTAAGAATATTATTCTTTTAATTTTTTATATTTGTCTGAGTCATTTGACTGTGACTATGCTGGAGCACCACCTTAAATGGTTTTAGTTGAATAAATCGACCCCAGGACTTATTTATTCCTTGTAAGCCTAGTACTTATTCTATCAGTCTCTTTTGCCAAACTGCTAAGTTATTGGGACATAAACACACCAGCAATATGGTAATTAAAAGGTTAATTAAATATCCTATAATTTTAAAAAATTATTATCATATGGTTAGAATGTTTGTTTCACAGCCACATGATTCAAGGTGTGGTTTCAATGTGCAGCAAGTGCCTGCTGTAGTCTCAGGTTGATCAATACTTTAGGAGTGGAATTTTGTAGATGGAAACTGTGCAAAAGTTCATCATATCAGTTTATGTTTACTGATGTTAAAGAAAGTGTGTCTTGGTGATTTGACAACTATGGATTGACAAAATAGCAACCTAATATAATACTAGGGTCTATATGATTGACTAAAATTCTTGAAAATGATGCCTCAGCAGTGCAGCAGTCCAATGAATGAAAGTAGGACGAAATTTTTAGTCGTTAAAGTTTATGTGAACTTTGATTAAGTTGGTTGTATAGATTAACTATGATCTTGTGGATGAGTGCATTGAGAAGCTTGCTTCTCAACCATGTGATCTCAGGTTCAGTCCCACTGTGCAGTACCTCGAGTAAATGTTTACTATAACCCTGGGCCAACCAAAGATTTGTGAATGGATTTGGCAGATAAACACTGGAAGAAACCTATCATATATGTGTGTGTATGTATGTACCGTTGTCTTGATATCATATGATGACTGTAAAAGGGCCTCATCACCATACAAGTGATGTTGTTTGAATCCAGTTTTTTGTGAAAAACACACCCAACTATCAGGAAATACTAGTTCGGTTGGAAAATAGTGTAGCTTGGCAAAAAGAAGAAGGGCATCCAACCATAGAAAATCTGATGTGGCAAATTCTGTCAGACTCATGCATACATGGAAAAGTAGACATTAAATGATGATGATAATAACAAAATCATATATTCAAGCAGATAACTTCAATTTAGGGAGTTTCAATAATTTAAACAGACATTTCTCATTAAGTATTTTGGTGAAGTTACTAATTTATTAATTATGAGTTAATTAACTGCTAAGGTTTTCAGCATAAACTTTTATCAGGCTTAAGTACCAATTTGAGAAAGAAAAAGGAAAGAGGCTCACCAGAGAGGATCTGAAGCATGAGTCTAATCAAATTGGTGTTAATAAAATCTAATATAATTTTACTAATGTAATAATATCATAGAAAGTTATAGAAAAAATTTAATAACCCATTCAAAACTCATTTTTTATTGAAATACACAGCTTTTGCTTTAATTAATTTAAGGAATATAGTAAAATAACTTTGTCATAAGTAAGCTGGTATTTGGAACATAAAGTAATATGAAATTTTGATGGAACGTTTTGGTTTAGATCACTCTAAAGCAAAAAGTTTGTATCAGAGGCAGTCTCAGGCAGGTTGGTATGAAAAGGGTTTAATGCCCATTTTCCCATGATGTCATGAGTGTATGAGTGAAATACTGCAAAGCAGTAACTACACTTGAAACTATGTCATCTCATCTGTAAGACCTTGATCACACCACTTCTTCCTGCTCATTCATTGGTTTTTTCTACTGTCAGTGCATGACCCACCCCAACACAGCAGGTACTGCTATTTGCACCATATGTCCATACCAGGGAAGCCACTTCTCCTCCCTACATCAATTAATGGTGTGATTCTCTGCTGCTCTCTAATCTCTTTGAGCTTCTCTCTGCCTTACATGCAGAATTACATTGCTTAAATGTATGAATGTGTGTGTGGGCAGGAGACACTTACATACATGCGTGCATACATATATACACAGACAGACAGAGGCATACATACAGGCAGCAGACAGACACAAAGATAAATCTTTCTTAGCAATCAGACTAAGAACTTCCTCCACCCATTTCTTACTGAAGCTACACTTGAACCACCTCCAGCACAAGTTATGTCACAGAGGAAATAAAAATTGTTAACTAACTGCAGATGGAAAAGTTTAATGATATTCAGTATGCTTTAGCAGTTCAGAGATTTTTTGTAAATAAAATTTAATGCAATCTAGAATAGCCCATTCTGGATTTACTATGAATTATCTGAAAATTACAAGAAAAAAATAGACAAGAAATCTTTTTGCAAAATAGAACATAATGTTGGTATAATTTTCCTCCAAAATTATTCATGTTTTCTGTTCATTAAATTAATGAAATATAAATAGCTGACTTAGACAAAGGCATGATTGTGATTGTGTGGTTAACAAGTCCCCTTGGCAACTATGGGATTTTGAGTTCAATCTGTGTGACACCTTGAGTAAGTGTATCCTACTATAACTTTGGGCCAAACAATGCCTTGTGAGTGATTGATAAAAAAGTATATAAAACGACAGGTCTTCTTTCAGTCTCCATTTCCCACCAAACTTAGGAGCCCTTTCTTAGTTGAAATTTCAAAACCCTCATTATCTGAGAAATATTATATTAATGAAACACAAGCTAAGTTGTAGTATTCCTGTTGAACTTGCATATCTCAAATATGAGGAAAGATGAAAAAAACAGCAACAGAAATAACATTAGCTATGTTAGTTAATAACCCATGTTTCCTCATGTTTTCAAGACTTCAGGGAGGAAGGGCTACATTCTAAATTCAGAGCTTGTTGAGGTTCAGACTTAAACTGATATTAAAAACTCATCAAATACTGAAAATGTATAATTTATTTGGCAACAGAACAATAGAAAGAAGGTAACTGAAAGATAAGAAAGAAGTACAAATGGATATATAATGTGAATATATGAGGTATACAAATCTGAAATGGTAGTGCATAAATGAGATTTGTAAGTATGGAATGTATGTCATGCATACAATTATGAAATATGAGAAGTGTCGTTTGTATGTGCATGTTGCACGTGTGCATGTGCCAATGTCGTTTTGTTCACTCATTTGTTTTATAGCCCTTCTTTTTTTTTTATATGGTGGATAAATATGAGGTCTGATCAATAAGAATCTGGATTGTTGTCATTGTAATGAAGCAAAAGCACGTAGAGTAAAGCTGCTTGGCAGAAATTGACCTTGAACTCTGCTGTGTATGTTCACTAAGTTTTAACATTCTAGCTCATTTCTGCTGTTTACAGTAGTACCTGGAAGGAATGTGTGTAGCATGTAATCATTGCATTGATCATGAATCTGCTTAAAATTTTGACAAAAGCTTGGTGATACCTGCTCAGAGGCCTAAGCAAAGTTGCAGAAAGTGTATGGAGAGGAGTGAATAAGCTGAACAAATATCGATAGTAATCAATATTCTGGAAGAGCTGCAACTAGTAGAACTGAGAAAAACATTGCAGATGTTGACTTAGTGCTTTTTATGTAGCACAAGCACAGGTGAGGTCATTTTTGGAAAGGTCTTTACAGCTGGTTGTCCTCCTGAACACCAACCACTTTACAATATGGACTGGGTGCTTTTCAGTGGCACTTGCACTGACAGGGTCACCAAGTACTTGCAAGACAAAAACTTTTAAGAGGGAAGGAGGCATTGAGGGAGGTGATGACGAAAAGGTAATAGTGAGATAAATATAGGTGTCTTGCTGAATGAAGACAGAAACATGTGTGCTGCCACAAAGGAAAAAAAAGTTGCTGACAGTCAGGGAAGTGCAGGAGAGGGAGAGAGAGAGTGAAAACCAAAGGATGGAGATGGAGGCAAAATATCGAGCATCAGAGTATAAATGAGATACCTAAGTAAAGGAAGACAGAGAGATAGATAGTGGCAAGATGAAGGGCATACCCTTGAGGTTCGAATGCCATAATATAAGTGACAGAATATTGTGAAGGGAGTGCGAGTGAAACATAAATATATATAAATACACACACACACACACACATATATATATATATGATCACCATGACTGACCAGGCTATCAGATGTTGCTACACATCACTGGTCACAATGAGCTGTGCATTGTTTTAGCCTTCAAATGACGCCACCCCACTAGCTAAGTAAATGGGCCAACAAAAGAAAGAGTGAGAGAAAGTTGTGGCGAAAGAGTACAGCAGGGATTGCCACCCCCACCTGCTGGAGCCTTGTGGAGCTTTAGGTGTTTTCACTCAATAAACACTCACAACACCCGGTCTGGGAATTGAAACCGCGATCCTACGACAATGAGTCCACTGCCCTAACCACTGGGCCATTGTGCCTCCACACACACACACACACACACACATATATATACATAAATATACACAGATATATATATATAAATACATAAATATATATACATGCATACATAAATAAAAATTTTTATAATTATGAGTATAATTATAATTAGGGTTCAGCAAAAAATCTGCTTCACCACATACCGAAATTTAGAAATAGCAGCCAAAACTAGTTATTTCTCTACCATAAGAAAATCTCTCAACTAGTTTTGGCTGCTATTTCTAAATTTCGGTATGTGGTGAAGCAGATTTTTGCTGAAACCTAATTATAATTATACTCATAATTATAAAAATTTTTGTTTAAGTTCTTTTAACATGCCAAACTACTTGGTAAAATTATTAATTATTAATTAATTAATTATTTTTACACTTTATTATTATACATACATAAAATATATATGTATATATACATACATACATAAATATATATGTATATATATATACATACATCACCATCATCATCATCATCATCATCGTTTAACGTCCGTTTTCCGCGCTAGCACGGGTTACATAAATATATATGTATATATATATACATACATAAATATATATGTATATATATACATCCATAAATACATATGTATATATATACATACATAAATACATATGTATGTATATACATACATAAATATATATGTATATATATATATATACATACGTAAATATATATATATATATATATAATACATACGTAAATATATATATATATATATACATACGTAAATATATATATAATATATATATACGTAAATATATATATATATATATACATACGTAATATATATATATATATATATACATACGTAATATATATGTATATATATATATATATATATATATTATATATATATATATACGTAAATATATATGTATATATATATACATACGTAAATATATATGTATATATATATATACATACATAAATATATATGTGTATATATATATACATACATAAATATATGTATATATATATACATACATAAATAAATATATGTATATATATGAGGAATCGGTTTCTGACTGAAGAACGAAGGCTTTTGAATGACCCGTCTGTCTCTTATGTTCGTCCCTTTGTGTATTTCACGTTATTTATTTATGTAAAGGTTTATATTATTATATATATATATATATATATTATATATATATATATACATACATAAATATATATGTATATATATACATACATAAATATATATGTATGTATATACATACATAAATATATATGTATACATACATACATAAATATATATGTATACATACATACATAAATATATGTATATACATACATAAATATATGTATATACATACATAAATATATATGTATATATATACACTTAAGGCGGCGAGCTAGCTGAAACGTTAGCACGCCGGGTGAAATGCGTAGCCGTATTTCGTCTGTCGTTACGTTCCGAGTTCAAATTCCGCCGAGGTCAACTTTGCCTTTCATCCTTTCGGGGTCGATAAATTAAGTACCAGTTATGCACTGGGGTCGATATAATAGACTTAATCCCTTTGTCTGTCCTTGTTTGTCCCCTCTGTGTTTAGCCCCTTGTGGGTAGTAAAGAAATATATATATACACATACATAAATATGTATATATATATATATAGATACATAAATATGTGTATATATATATGTATGTGTATATATATATGTATATGTATATACATATATATATGTATATAAATATATATATATAAATATATATATATATTAAGAGGTTTCCATTATAGGAATTCCTTACGCTAGAAAGAACAGCTAAAGTCCAAACCACTAATTAGGGATAAATTCTTGAAGGGAATGAAAAATAAAACATTTACCATCTATTTGCTGGACAATGGTTTCTGACTTATTTTTGCAAATAAAATAATTTGTTAGGTGAAGTCTTCATCAACAGGTACGCCAAGATTAAACATATAAATATGAGGTCAATCCAGCACGTGCCTCTTGCTTATACATTTTTATTCTTTCAAATCCACCATGCAAGCTTCTGTTTCAAAACTAGTCTGTGGATGCCAGACCAGCAAGTGGAAGCTGCTGACTTCCCCTGTTCTAACATTATTATGGACACAGATTTGTGTGTCACATAGCTAGCTAGAGGCGATGGCCTCTTGGAGCTAATCAACGGCAGCATTCGTCCTGTTTTTCTGGACTGCTATGTTAGTTTGGTGATAACTATTAGTATCCAGTACCACTGCCGTAGTCTCCTTTAGAGAGAATTAGAAATAATGATTTTATGTATGTATATATATATATATACTAACTTAAACACTAGTATATAGCTTATAAGCAAGTAACCCCAAATGGGAAGATTTGTCTACGAAATCCACTTGGAAGTATTTAGTTAGCCAAGCCTTAAATACAAGATACTTGTCAAAATGCAGGGCAGTGAGACTGAACCTAAAACCATGTGATTGGGAAGCAAACTTTTTAAGAACACAACCAAGCTTGCACCTAAATGGATGTGTGTGTGTGTGTGTGTGTGTGTGTGTGTGTGTGTGTGTGTGTGTGTGTGTGTGTATATTTGTCTGCAATGTGATAGGTGTATATACTTGTACAAATGTATGTGACTCAAAACTAAAAAACAGAAATGTTATTTTAGTGAGTGTTGTAAAGAGGAAAAGGTTGGGCTGACCTTAGAAATAGTTAAAGAACAAATTTAATTTGAGACAATTTAGCAGAAGGAATATTCTTTAACTTTATATTTTGAATGACATTATAAAACAGCTTGAAATATTGTTTAAAGTTGTTAAGTTCTGTTATCAATAATATTAGTGAAACAGCTGCTTGTCACAAAAAATTATCAGTTGTTTATTCTTTTACCTGTTTTCCCTCCCTAGCATGGGTTAGACAAATATATTGTTGAAGCAGAGTTTTATAGCTGGATGGGTTTTTTCTATCACTAATGCTTACATCTTTTCAAGTAAAGGATCTTTTATTTTATATATCTATGAGACTCTGATGTGAATGATTTGCTGATAGAAGAAATGACAATAACAACGCCAATTGCTGAGTGCAAATGTAAAGAAACATTCATGTTCACACACACATGTATGATATTAAACTGCACCCATTGCTGAGACTCCAGTTTGAGAATTCTGAAGTTGTGGGAGTGGAAAGTCAACCCTTAATTACCAATACTCCCAGGAACAGTAATAGCTGTCAGGGTCCCATCTATGGGTTAAACACATTTCCCATAAGTAGAGGAAGCTCCTGTCATTTTTCACAAAGTTATGGAGAAGGCATCTCTTGTAGGAGATAAATACTTTGGCACAAAACCTGCAGCCAAAATAGTACCAGTCATCTTGCAATGTTTGTCACTGAAGCTTACTATGCTGAGCAAGTGAATGGCAGAAGTATTGTACAAGCTTTTATCACTAAAAATCCTATGGTGTACAGATGTCTCACTTAAGACAGCTATCATCTTATTTCTTTATTGCCCACAAGGGGCTAAACATAGAGGGGACAAACAAGGACAGACAAAGGGATTAAGTCGATTACATCGACCCCAGTGCGTAATTGGTACTTAATTTATTGACCCTGAAAGAATGAAAGGCAAAGTCAATCTCGGCGGAATTTGAACTCAGAACATATAGACGGACAAAATACCGCTATGCATTTCACCCGGCATGCTAACATTTCTGCCAGCTCACCACCTTAAGACAACTATCATCTGACGAGATGAGGCAATCATCACACATACACACTATATGTCAAGCTCTTTTCAATTTGCCCAAGGTGTTGCACAGTTGGACTGAACATAAAACCAAATGATTGGGAAGTAAATTTCTTAACTACACTGGAATTTATCTTGAATTTTGCAACTGACTGAAATCAGTTATCAAACTGATGGGCTAAGTAATGAAAGTAACTTAAGTATATCTTTAATGGTTTATATTAAAAAAAAAAAAAATGTTTAACTTAGAAGCAAAACAATTACAAGCACAATTGTTATAATCATTGAAAGAACAGAGACAATGTTGCATTGAGAGGATTCATTAGCCTTGCAAAGGACAAAGTGACTTTTTTAGTATTGGTATTAATGATAATAGGCGTAGGAGTGGCTGTGTGGTAAGTAGCTTGTTTACCAACCACATGGTTCCAGGTTCAGTCCCACTGTGTGGCACTTTGGGCAAGTGTCTTCAACTATAGCCTTGGGTTGACCAAAGCCTTGTGAGTGGATTTGATAGATGGAAACTGAAAGAAACCCGTTGTATATATGTATATATATATATATGTGTGTGTGTATATGTTTGTGTGTCTGTGTTTGTCCCCCCAACATCGCTTGACAACTGATGCTGGTGTGTTTACGTCACCGTAACTTAGTGGCTCGGCAAAAGAGACTGATAGAATAAGTACTAGGCTTACAAAGAATAAGTCCTGGGGTTGATTTGTTCGACTAAAGGCGGTGCTCCAGCATGGCCACTGTCAAATGATTGAAACAAGTAAAAGAGTATAATATCTACAGTGTTCTATGTAAAGTAGTTTAATGTTAGGAAAGGCATCCATTATTAGAAACCATGCTAGAATAGAATATACAAGCAGAATGTGGTCCTTTTGTCCAGCTAAGAAGACATTAACTTCAAATAAGAACCGAATGACCTGTCCAATGAATGCTAGCTTGAAAAATGGATGCAAAATGATAATGATGAACACAAAACATTTTGTGTGTCCCTACTGTAAGTAATTTTATAGAAGATTAAGCTAATCAAGTAAATAAATACATAAAATAATTATGCTACTTTCATATTTATTGGCTAACTGGGTCTAGATGTAACTATAAAAGGTCAAGGTTTAAATCCTGAACTTAAGTAGGATATTTAAAGTTCCAACTCTAGAAAATGGCATCATCTGATCAGCAAATTAGTAAGTTAACATATAATAGTTGATAAGGTGCCAGGCAATAGTGTAGTACCAAATTGAGTGGCTTATATATTCATGTGTTCATTAAAGCTTTCTTAGATATAAATTCTGTCGTGAAGTTAATTCTTTGTAAATTAAATAGTTAACAAAATCAAAGTATTTTACTCTCCTTTTGCATACTCTAACTGCAATAATCAATTGAAATTAATTGAAATGAAACTGTAGAGTAATTTGCAATTATTGATAAATCATTTTAATTACTGTTTCATTAATTTGGTGACTATATGTATAATGGTAAAGAGTATTTGCTAAAATAATTCTACAAGTGCCATAAATCATTGCCATATTATGGCATAAAAAAACAAAAAAAAAACATATAATAATATTTATTTTAATTGGGATTGAGGATATTCCTATTTAACCATTTTGTGACCATATTTGTAATAAGAAAACTCTAAAAATTAAACAAAACACATGGTTAAGTAATAAAGAATTTTTTGAAAGAATACAGTAGAATAAACCATTTTCTTAACTTATTGGTGCATTAAGTTGATAAGACTTACCAAATAGAATTATGAAAGAACATTTAAAAAAATTTTTTACAAAATGAAATCTTTTATCAATTATAATTAGTAAAAATTCATTGAAATTTCAATTGAAATACAACACTAATGCAGGCTATTTGATGTAGGTTACAAACATGTAACTGGTGTATCAAAATGGTTGACTCAATAACAGAACTAATTAGTGATTGAAAAAAAAGAGAAAAAAATGTTCAATATTTTCTGCAAATGTCTAGGATGTACCATTATTTTCAAAAGATCTTAACTGTTCACAACTGAAACTGATAAAGTTAAGTAAATTTAGTTACCTGATGAGTAGGTAAAATTTCTGCCTCACATCCATTAAATAATAATAATCCTTTCTACTATAAGAACAGGGCCTAAAATTTGGGGAGAAGGGTTAAGTCGATTACATGAACTCCAGTGTGTAACTGGTACTTATTTCACTGACACTGAAAGGATGAAAGGCAAAGTCGACCTCAGCAGAATTTGAGCATAAGGACAAATGGAATGCCACTATGCATTTTGCCTGGCATGCTAATGATTCTGCAAGCTTGCTGTCTTTTGGCACCAGGCCACACAATAATAATAACACTAATTAAATATAGCTGAAGCAGTGGACAGCATCAATTCTGGCTTCTTTCATTCTGAGTTCAAATCCCACTATAGCTTACTTGGGCAGTAAACATAATTGTCACCTGGTCTAACACCCCTACCACTTGACTCTTGAGTGTTTTCAATGGAGTCCACTTAAGTACAAGCATTCAGGTTAAGTCTCAGGTTTAAAGACATTTCCCTCCCATCCTCCTTCCTATCATCCCTTCCATCTGTCTTAGAGGTACTGAAAAAGGTCATGGGCACTGGTTTACTTCTAGACTACATGCAAAAAAAAAAAAAAATTAATAGGTTAAAAGAAAACTTGAAAAGTAAATTTTCTTGCAAATAATAAAAGTGGAAGATAAAGTAGTGATTGTGCCTATCAGGATGTATTTTTAGTAATTTATTATTCATGTCAGTACTATGTGTAATGTGTTTCCACTCTATAAGCAATGACCATCATCAACATCTAATAGTTTAGATGTTTTCATAGGCCTCCAGTGCTTCTTAAAACAGTGATCCTTGAAATCAAAGCTTCAGCTGTCATGTTGAAAGTTAAACTTCAAGGTTTTGCAGAAAAGAAAATTTCCCCAAAGAAAACAATATTTTATTTGTATTATTGCAAGGAAATCTAGTACACAGGACCTTATTAGCTTTTATTTTATTTAACAGGGCTTTTATTCAGCAAAATTAGAATGTATGGAAAACAAAAATATTGAAAGAGTATATATTATATATTTGCATGATATTCAAGTTGGTTTTCCACTAGTTTTAAAGTCAAGAATAAGACTTCTTCCAATATTCCTATGTACCAACCTAATAACACACACTGTTTGTTTTTTACTTCATCTTTGTTTTTGTACCTTATTTTTACATGTATGCATATGCTATCTCTCTCTCTCTCTCTCTCTCATAAGTCTGAGAATCAAAATCACAATTTTGCAATCATGAGTGCAACACTAACCACTAGACCATGTGCCTTCACCTTATGTATACATAATATATACAGGGGTTGGACAAAATAATGGAAACACTTAGCATCATAATTTTGAAATATCTATAAAACCATCAAAAGCTTGTTTATTTTTATGTTTTTTTGATTTATTATTACTGTTGCTTAATATGTTTTGCTAAAATTGCTGTTTCTTTTCAGCTATCATCAGAAAAAAGTAATTAAAATTCATTAAAATGTCAGATGTATCAGACTTTCAAAGAGGTCAAATTGTTGGTGCTCGTATGGCAGGCACTAGCATATTGAAAACAGCCAAAATGTTTGGTGTATCAAAAAGTAATGACAGCCTTTGAGAAAGAGAGGAAAACCTTCATGTTGAAACAAAACTCTGGAACAAAACCAAAACTTTCAAATAGGGACCATCGGACTCTTATGTGAATTGTTAGAAAGGATCACAAAAGTACAGCTCCCAAAATTACTGCAGAGCTTAATGACCACCTTGAGAACCCAGTTTCCACAAAAACTGTTTGCTAGGAGCTGCACAAAGCCAGATTTCATGGGAGGGCTGCAATCAGAAAACCACTGCTTTCAAAAACAAACATTGCAAAGCATTTAGAGTAGAGTAAAAATCTACAGAATTGATCCCTAGAGCAGTGGAAGAATGTTATTTTCTTGGACAAATCATCCTTTACCTCATTTCCAACCACAGCTGAGTATACGTGTGAAGACAGCCAAAAGAAGCATTTGACCCAGACTGCCTTCTTCCAACTGTTAAACATGGAGGAGGATCTGTGATGATCTGATGGGGCTATATCTTGGAAATCTGCCAGCCCAATGGTTTCCTTTCATGGCAAAATTAATAGTCAAGACTATTTAAGCATTTTATCTGATCAAATTCATCTTATGGTTGCAGAACTATTTCTGGAGGGAAATGCAATCTTTCAAGATGATAATGCACCGATTCACACAGCTAAAGTTGTTACTGAATGGCACAAGGAACTTTCTAGTGAAGTTGAACATCTTATCTGGCCACCACATTCCCCAGATTTCAATATTATTGAACATTTATGGTGCATTTTAGAAAAATAAGTAAGGAGGCAATATCCTCCACCATTATCACTAAAAGAACTGGAGACTGTTTTAGCTGAAGAATGGACAAAAATTCCTTTGGAAACAATTCAAACTTTGTATGAGTTCATGCCTCATAGAATTCAAGCTGTAATTGCTTCCAAAGGTGGTCCTACCTCATATTAAAATAAATTTGTTTAAAATTTTAAGCTGTTTCCATTATTTTGTCCAACCCCTGTGTGTATATATATATATATATATACATACATATATATATAAAGGATATATATATATATATAAGGGATATTAGATATCCAAAGAATTTACTGGGTTTTTTAAACCTATATAAATAACAATGTTATTTATTCGGCAATATATATATATATATATATATATATATATATATATATATATATATATCATCATCATCGTTTAACGTCAGCTTTCCATGCTGGCATGGGTTGGACGATTTGACTGAGGTCTGGCGAACCAGATGGCTGCACCAGACTCCAATCTGATCTGGCAGAGTTTCTACAGCTGGATGCCCTTCTTAATGCCAACCACTCCACAAGTGTAGTGGGTGCTTTTACATGCCACCAGCATGTAATATATAATATATTATATACATTATATATATATATATATATATATATATATATATATATATATATATTTCCATGTCTAGTTATATTTACAATATATTATGTATAATGTCTTTGCTGTTATGTAATGGTGTAATAAAGTATTGATTGGGTATTATCTGATGGTTGATGATTGATTGATTTAAGTATGTTTCTCCATTTTCTCATTTTGTATATATACTCTTTACTCTTTACTCTTTTACTTGTTTCAGTCATTTGACTGCGGCCATGCTGGAGCACCACCTTTTAGTACTTATTCTATCGGTCTCTTTTTGCCGAACCGCTAAGTGACGGGGACGTAAACGCACCAGCATCGGTTGTCAAGCAATGCTAGGGGGACAAACACAAACACACACACATATACATATATATACATATATACGACAGGCTTCTTTCAGTTTCCGTCTACCAAATCCACTCACAAGACATTGGTCGGCCCGGGGCTATAGCAGAAGACACTTGCCCAAGATGCCACGCAGTGGGACTGAACCCGCAATCGTGTGGTCGGTTAGCAAGCTACTTACCACACAGCCACTCCTGTATATATAAAATTGTGATTTTGATTCTCAAACTGAGTGGTGTGTTATATTCTTGAGCAAAACATATCATTTCATGTTTCTCTGCAATCATTTCAACATTTGACATGTGTAACACTTGTGCACCTATACAGGCAATGCTATTTGATGGAGTGAGCGAGCTTATGTGAACACCATAATTTGATCACTTACATACAAAAAATTTACTAGTTATGAGTACATTTCACCTTAGCTTGAAAATCTAAATGTATATGTATGCATGTGATTCTAAATAACATGGCTAAAACATATTAGCTTTGGGCTTTAAAGAGGAAAAGAATTTATGCAAAAGTATAAGATTACTTAATCATAATATCAGTTAATAGTTCTTTAACACCAAGTCAGCCTTGATTGAATGGACATATGATCAAATATATTTTAGCTCAGTGGTTCTCAACTGGGGTCCATATAAGATTTTGCTGTTAAAATTTATTAGCAATGGAGTGGTTATACTTTTACATTACACAAAATAATTTAAGAATTTTTTTTTATGCAATTCCTAATAATAATTATAGAAATGTAATATTTTTAAAACATTGAATGGCTAGGAGGGTCCACTCGAATAAAATAAGAATCAAAGAGCTCCATGGGTAAAAAATGATTGAGAAACAGTTCCAGTTGTCACCATCCTGTCTTTCTGTATAACATCAAGAACTACATCATTTTAAGACAATGTGGTGGGAGTTGAAGATTTCAATGATATTTATAACAGTTTGAACAATCACATAGAATTTTCTTTGAGTGAATATGAAAAGAACTAGAGAAACTGGAATTAGTAAATACTGCACAATATTTCAAATATCCTTTATTTGCAATATCATTCTTTACTTTCAAGTAGGGGTTTAGAGGTCAATCAAACTTCTGTGTTCAAAGCCTATTATAGACAACAAGGCTTTAATATTCTAAAAAAAAAAACAAAAAAACATACAGTTTATGCTATAATATAAATGCTAAATTAAACCATTTTTGCTATATAAATTCAGATATTTTTTTAAATGCTCAACCATTTATACCCATGCTCTTGCTCTATTTGGTCAAAGCTGACCAAAAATGACTAAAACTGAGATATGTGATGGAGACTCATAACTAGAATGTTGTAACACTAAATTTTACTGGTAACCAAATGAAGATCAAACCCTATCAAATGTTTACAAGAGGGTGATTATATTCATGGGATTACGAGCATGGCAGACTTTACAGCATTAATGCCAATGTCTGAGTCTAAGTACCATAGCGGTCAATTTTGCTTTTCATCCTTGGGGTCAGTAAAGTATGTAGCCAGTCAAGTACTGAGGTTGATGTAAATGACTAATTCCTTTTCTGAAAATCCTGTCTGTGTACCTAAATCAAAAATCATTTGCAACAAGAAAAGATGGCAGCAGTTTTAGAATCAGTCGTGTACAGGTCTGCATGCCTTGCAATATGTTCTGGTTCAATTCCTGCTGAGATTGCTAAGATAAATATCAACCATGCAGTAAGGGCTGATTCAACTGAGAAGACTCACCCCATACCAACTGTAGCCTAATATTTATGCGAGAAACCGTTAAAATTACAAAAGAAAAAAAAAAAAAAAAAGAAAACAGGAAAAAATGAAAAATCATAATATACATACAGTTTGTCATAATATTTTTTTGAAACAATCCCGAATATTACTTCATAAATAAAAACTTTTTGTTTATAGTTTTGAAAACAGATGTAATTAAAGTATTAAATCTGACATATACCAAGGGCAGAGGTACAGTTTGTTTTCATAGTGACTTTTATTATGATCATCATCAAAAGGCAGTACATAGCAGTTGATAGTATTGCTCCCATATCTGGGATGCTGCTGCTGCTGTACAGACATCCTAAACCACTTCTAAAGAAAGGCCACTTGACAGATTGATATAACATCATTATAGATATGTTGTTTCCTCTCTCCCTTTTCTACCATTACTATTATGGTTTCTGATAGCTAATCTTGTGTCACCTTCACTCAAACACTATCAGCTCAGTTGTTTCTCATCACCCATATTGTGTCCAACATCACTTGCTCTAAGCTAACCACTACTACCAATCTTTTCTTCCAAGAAAGTCATCCCCTGAAACTCCCCCCACCCTGCATATATCTTTCTTTTAGATATTGACTTCATCATCATCATTTAATGCCTACTGTTCCATGCTCACATGGGTCAGACAGAATATGTTGAGGTAGATTTTTCAATGGCTGTCATCACTCTTCACTTTTTTCTAAGTAAAGTAATATTTCCCTGGGGCCAGACGTTTTTCACAGAAGACTGGAAACAAACAAAATTACTTGAATGATGGTGATGCTTGCTCATAACCATCACACACACACACACAGACACATGCACACACTAGGGGCTTCTTTCAGTTTCTGTCTATTAAATTCACTCACAAAGATTTGGTTGGCCTGGTGCTATTGTAGAAGACACTTGCTCAAAGTACCATGCAGTGGGACTGAACCCGAAACCATATGGTTGGGAAATAGGCTTCTTAACCACACAGTCATGCCTCCACCTATACACAGTAGTTTAAGCAGAGCATTAACAGCATCAATCTTATAGAATCTTCAAAGGTGATTAGCACTTTACCTTTCTTCAGACCCAACAAAAGACAAAAAAATTGCATACAGTTAGAGCCTTACAGTATTTATTTATATCCCTGCATGTTCTGAGTTGAAATTCCACCTACAGTTAATAAAATAAATGTCCATGCTGTGCTAATTGAATTGATTATATCCACATCTGGAATTTGTGAATCTTGTATTATTAAGAAATTACTATGAGATAAGATAGAAAAGCAGAAACATGAGGTTACTGGATTGAAGTTCAAATCTTCTCAGGCACAACTTGGCCTTTCATTCTTCATGTATCAAAATAATTGATGTATTCTATAAATTTATAGTTCTAGAAGAATTGTTAGTACACAGGGCAAAATGCTTAGTGGCATTTTGTCTGTCTTTAAGTTCTAAGTTTAAATTTTGCCGAAGTTGACTTTGTTTTTCATCCTTTCAGGGTCAATAAAATATGTACCAGTCGTGCACAGGGGTTGATGTAATCGACTTACATCTCCTGAAATTGCTTGCCTTGCACCAAAGTGCATAGAGGTATTTCATCTGTCTTTACATTCTGAGTTCAAATTCTGCCAAGGTTGATTAGCCTTTCATCCTTTTGGGGTCAATAAAAAAGTACCAGTTGATCACTGGGGTTGATGTAATCAACTCATCCCCTCCCCCAAATTTGCTGCCCTTGTGGCAAAATTTGAAATCATCATTATTATTATCTATTTATTTATTTATTTATACTGTAATCTGAATGTCTTTATTTTCAAAAAGATTCATCTCCTCTCATATTTTAGCCAGTATATTTTCCTGATGTATATTTGCTATACTTCTACACTCATAATTGTACTGAACAGCAAATGAGGAATGCTGGATGAAAAAGTTTAAAGTTCTGTCAAAGAAGATATGGAGAGATGTAGTAATATCAAATCTCAGAACTTTTAGCCTCAGGGATAAGATGACAAAAGACCACAATGAATGAGGATAATGCTATACAAATCAATTTACCCAAATCATACTAATATGGAGAAATGACACTACCATCATTACAACAATAATAGTAATGATGATACATACTCATGTGGTTGGAATAAACTCAAACCTTTTTATTTCTAATATTATGATTAGAAAGAAAAAAATAAAGGAAAAACACAGAAGGTAAAACATATGCTCATTTAAAAATGATCTATCATACGTGCATGGATTAAACAACCAGAACATAATTTATGGATACATTTTGAAAGGACAAGAAATTGATTTTTTTTACTCCTCATAAAGACAATTATGCAGAATATAGCTGATGGAACATGAAAGACTCCAATACATTTGGACTAAAGAATAATGACATATAGCTGTTTCTGTTAACTCTATCCCCCTTGAACAAACAAAATGCCAGACATAAACTTAAATGATATGCTACTTATTTATGTAAAAAAGACTGGGGGATGGGGCTCATTTCAAAAACCAAATCAAACTTTTCTGTACATTTGGGCTGCATATGTTACATATGTATGCATGCTTTTACTAACTACCCTAATTAACAGTTCTATCCAGCTTCTCACTTATTGACAATGGATAGTGCACTTATTAAGGAACATGAATGTTCTTTATTCTCATTTCAGCTGTCTCAGAGCTGAGCTACCACCTGCAGGCAGAATAAATGGAAAAGCATGAAAAAATGTGCAGTGTGTATTCAGCAAAATACATTTGGCCAACAATTCAAAAAAACGTAAGTACACTGTTGTTTTGCTTCTCAACACAAGAATAAGAAGCTTTACAGCTTCTCTAAAATACATTTCATGGTGAAATGTTTCATTACAGTTTTAGATAAGAAACTGACTTAACAGTCATCAGTTATTATGCTATTATTTATCTCATTTGCTTTTCAAGCCAAGCTAATAAGATTGTATTTGTTATTATTTTATTTTTCAATCTCAAGTCAGAAACAACCAATATAAATCCCACTTGACTAAATAAGAATCTATTAAAAAAAAATCTATAGGTGCAGGTATGTTTTTGGGGTAAGAAATTTGCTCCCAAACCACATGGTTTCAGGTTCAGACCCACTACATGACACTTTGGGCAAGTGACTTCTACTACAGTCTTGGTCCAACCAAAGCCTTGTGAGTGGATTTGAAAGATGGAAACTGAAAGCAACCCATCATTTGTAAATATATAAGTATGTGTCTGTGTGTGTGTGTGTGTGTGAGTGTGTGAGTGTGTGTGCACATGCATCTGTCTGTGTCCTCTACCAGTGCTTGACAACCAGTGTTGGTGTGTTTACATCCATGTAACTTAGTGGTTTGGTAAAAGAAACTGACAGAATAAGTGCAAGGCTTAAAAAAAGATACTGGGGTTGCTTTGTTTGACTAAAATTTTTCAAGGTAATACTCCAGCATGGCTGCAGTATAATGATTTATAATGACTGGAACAAGTGAAAAGGTAAAAAGGAATTTTGGTAACACTCTTTACATTAAAAAATCAATTTCTCTAAAGTTTGCTAGTATCATTCAAACATCAATTTAAGTTAAACACTCCATTCAGCAGAAAGTTTAAATAAATTCCAAGTACACTTAATTATTATAAACACTAAATATGACTAAACATTCAGAAAAAAAAATTGGATAATAGCATTGTGCTCACTTTCAAGACAATCGATCTCAAAGATCAGAGCTAAAAAGTGCTCCTTTCCTGAAATTGCCTTTTTTTTTCTCTTTTGTATATACTTCCTACATAGTTCAGTTTATAAGTATTCTATAGAAACAACTTCTCTTTGGAAGAATATTCCTATATTAGTTTCAAACATTCTTCTTTCTAACTGTTTCCTGTTCTACCAAATAAACCATTAGTATGGTGCCATTAGTAGATCTGTAAAGATTGGTGTGTAGCCATATCTTTTTCAATATCATAAATAGAATCCTCTAGTGTGGAATATTATTCCATGGACTTTTGGTATTGAAACTTTAGTTCCTAAAGTTCTTTGTTGTTATGTAATAAAATTTAGAAGGGGAACATTAAAACAGTAGGATACTAACTGAATGACAGCATGCTAGACTTATGTAATCTGAGGAGCTCCTTTCAAGTTCTTTTACACTTTTCTGTATTTGTACTAACCAATGTCTCACTACACTTCTTAGGCTGTCATGAAAAATATACAGCAGTAATCAATCTAACTTTGATAAGAATGATGTATCTGCATGTACAATAGTCGACAGGCATATTTACAGGCAATCATAACAGGTTTTAAGGCCAAATCCCCGTCCCCTATTCAAGTTAGAATCAACATAGAACAACTGAAACAGAATATTAGAGGAAAATAGGAATCAAATGTAGACATCTTCACAGAAAATATGGCTTAGAAATATTTTAAAAAGTGAATAAAAAGAGAAAAAACTTTTAGTGCCATTACATTTAACAGCTCCCTTCAACATCACCAACAGCTGTGTTAAGGAAACAGTGTCAGAATTTCAACATATATACCTAGAGCTATTAACACAGTTGGGGGTAGGCCTCTTTAATATTCATCCCAAAGTTTGACAATGGGAAATAGCAGCTGGATAGACAAGCTTATTCTGTGACATTCTGCATGTGGTAGAATGTTTCTTATTAAAAGGAGTAGAGGAGTGTACAATACTATCATAATTTCTAATGATATCTTGTGGTGACTTACTTATGAAATATTGTCAGAAAATGCATTACAAACAAAAAAAGTCTTTTACAAATGAGAAAACATCAACTCTGACCAATGGTTGATCATCTACAAAAGAAGTGTGGCCCTAGATTGCTTACACATCTAGGAAAATGCCACTGCTACAGGCTTAAACAGCCTGTATTTAAAAACAAAATGCATCTGGCTTATTGGCAAACACTTGCGAACAAGCTGTAACCATTGGCTGACAGATGCACCATTTTTTTCTCTGCCTCTTCTACTTCAACTACCAGTTAATGATCTTCTGAAGTAGCAAGCAGCATGCTTCCTCCATCATGACCCAGACACACCTGTTTCTCCTCTTGTCAATATTTCCACTATGTTACCTCTCAGATTTCTCCTAACTTCCCACATGTAAACATTCAAATCAATATTCAAGCACTACTAAATGATTTGGAGAAGTTGGGAGGAAAAATGGTTAGGAAATTAATTCCACTATTATATAAATATATATATATATATATATATATATATATATTTATAAAAATGGCAAGACAACAAAAGAATGAAAGAGACCTCGATATTATGCAAATAGAGGAATTTATCTGTAAATGTAATATGTGACAATTATTCGTTAGCTATGATGAAATTCCGAGTTTTGGATGCCAATGTGGAAATCCACACCCTGAAGAGATGGCGGTGTGGATTTCCACCTTGGCATCCAAAACTCGGAGCTTTATCATGGCTAATGAATAATTGTCACATATTACATTAACATATATATATATATATATATATATTTGGCTAAAGACCTTAATACCTGATCAAGTTGTCAGGACACCATTGTGATACGATATGTACCAGGCTTCTTAAAATGTTGCATTTGAATGTTTGAACTCAGTCTCTGCTAATGCTCCTGCTATCTAGTTATTATTATTATTTTTTCTTTTTGTCCATCCAGTTTTTCTTTCGTTTTTATTTTGTCCCCATTTTGTTGAAAACTGGTCTTTGCTTTGCCACTGGATTTTACTATGCCACACTCTTCCAGCTTTCTTTCCTTCACTGCTATGTGATGCAGGTCGTGTGGCATTGGATAGTTTCATAGATCTGCTCATTTATGATATGCTCCAACTATGATGAAAAGTCTAAGATGTGGTAATTTTTAGAAAGATGGATTAAGTAAAACGTTCAGTAAGGGATTTTGGATGTATGATCATGTCTGTGATGAGAGGATAAAATGAATCCTTTTAAACCTGATTCTGCAAATATAATAACCAAGCCCAGAGGAACAGAGACCATTTTAGTAAAAGTGGTAGGAAAAAAAAATGAGACAAGACGTTTTTTCTCATAGAGAGAGAGCTTTCTCAGGATATATATGTCATTTACAATGTGTTTTGTAGGATACACATCCTATAATTTGAAAGGAGTTAATTGTTTAAGGCTAAAAATATATCTAACCCTCAAAAGGAGCTGTAACCCTTAAGGAATTTTGGTTGGCCTTAAGCTGCCCTGACTGGTGATCAGCTTTTTTTGTATATCTCAGTCTAACTTGTCCAATGGGTCCTTCTTTATTTTATTTATTTAAAAAATAGGGTGTGATTTTGAAGATTTGGCTGCTATTTCTAGCAGGTTGGTAGGTTCTTTATAAGAAATTAAATAAAACAGAATTTCAAAGACATTCTTTTATATAGTTTGCAACCTTTTCTCCATGAAAGCTGCAAATAATTTTCATAAATCTGGAGGAGAACCATAAACTAGAGTACAACACCACCAAATTAAACCTATGTAGATGAAGAGTGCTCCAAGCATAAGCTTGTTTCTCTATCAGTAATAATCAGTCAGGTTTCAATGGCTTGCAGCTTCCAATATTAGTGATGGGGGTGGGTAGTTAGGCAGTCATCCTCAGATTTGAGAACTCATTGGAATAATTGCAAAAGACTGGACTCCGTTCAAGGCACAAAAAGGTCAGATAGGAATGTTAGACTGGGCAATGGATTAAGTCCATCATACAAGACCAAAGAGAGTCTCTCTGATGAAACTTCACACAGCATCCATTTACCATACATTCTTCACAAGACTTTGGTTGATCTAAAACCATGGTAGGAAACACTTGTCCAAGAATCTGTGCATGAAGGTCAAAACCCCAAAAAACACTGACTATATAGATTAAGGTAAAACAGAATTAACTCAATGAAATAAGTTGCAACATAACTGAGAGGTTAGTTTTATGAAGCAAAACAGAAACAGTCATTCTTCTCCAATACTGTGCCGATGATTTTCAACCATAGTAAATGATAGAGAAAAATATATTGTTTTGCCAGGCTGACTTGTCTTGCACACTAGAAGCAAATAAAGGGGTTTGGTGGTGAGATGAGGTCACAAGAATTTGATAGGCAACCTTCATGCTGAAGTATGGGTTAACTAACATTATACAACACCATAATACAAAACTAAAAGTTGAGGAAAAAAAAAAAGAAAATGGGAGCCTCTATGCAGTTATTGAACTTACTAGAAATAGCAACTAAATCTCCCTCAAATCATTTCACATCATCTTTTGGAAAGATGGATATATTGGATAATATAGAGCCAGATATACAAAGCTCAAAAGAATGACAGGATTGTTTGTCATGGTTGGTAATACTTTTGTTTTGTAAGTCTGGTTGGGGTCAACTTGTAGCAAAACCACAAAATTGATAATATAAAACTAAGTTACACAAGATCTCAACACAAAATGTTATGCTCCTGGTTATACCCATGAGAATTTAATTAAAAATAACTTTTTTTCATTCATATTTTAAACCACTTCTCCTTGCCTTATAATTGGTACCAGACTTGTGTATAGAATTGTTAAAATTGTCAGAAGATATAAGGAAATATATATATTATATATAAACTTACTGTAAACACATCATTTTAACTATTTCAGAGATGTTTCTTACCTGAAAATGAAAGAAGAATATATATTAAAAATATTATATAACAATATCATATACATATAAAAGATATTAAGCTTTATTTATTATTTCATATTCTGAATTCAAATACTCCTAGCATATTTATAAATATTTATGCACCTATGCATATCCATGTGTGGGCAGCTTGTGTAAAAGAAGTTGTAATACAAGCAGTGAACACATGGGCAGAAAGTTAGAGACAGTTAAGTAAGCACATGGACAGACAGAACACATGGAATAAGTAAAAGTAATAGACTATATTTCATATATTGGATTTCATAATACGATCCTATCCTCAAGTTCCCTTTTTTTCTCTTGCTTCTCCTTACAATCTCTGACTGAGCATAAGTAATAGCAATTTCTCATAGTAGGAAGCTGTTTTATTGTGAGCTAGCTGCATAAAATATTTAACTTCTTTATCATTTAAATGAGTTGTTTTTAAGGAACTTCCCCCCATTTTTTTTTTGTCAAGATATTTCAAAACATGAATACAGGAAAACTTTGCATTTTGATAAAAGGCATCTTAATGTGTTTTATTCATTAAAGCAACTGTAGGTTAAGCTAATATATAATGTAAAGTAATATATAAAATTCTAATTATATTTACAATATAGCTGAGGAAAAACACCCTAAAGGAGTGTTTTGCATGCTATATACATATACGGTAAGTCTTACATATGTAACAGAGCAAACTGAAAAACTTTCTCTTTTAGTCATCAAGCAACCTCATCCAACTTTCTTGAAGTAAATCTGTTGAGGAAATGGAAAATTCCTTTCATCACCTTCAACAATATAACCATCTCCTTCTAGTTATTCTTCCAGTTATTAAAACTTTAATCTGTTTTATTACTGTTAAAGTGTAAACTACTTTTAAATTTTAATGCATAATTACAACTTGACAGATTTAAGAGGTTGGGTTATTGTCACAGTATAAATAGACTAATATGCTCGCTTATAAACTGCAGCCAAGACAAAGCTGCTGAATAAGCAAGTAATTAATGCTATTTAAATTCCATTCCACCCACTTTTCCTTCATATGGATGCTCTTTCTACTATTAAACAATCATCAATAAAACAGGGAAGAAATCTATTGCCAAGTAAACAAAATGGGACAAGTAGAGTTATATACTTTTGAAACTGTGATCCTGTGGTTAATAGTCTAGTTCAGGGGTTCTCAACCAGGATCCATATGACACATAGGGGTCTATATACGATTTTGTTGTTAAAATTAATGTGCTATAAATTGGCTCACTTCTACAAAACTCAAAATATTAAAAAAAAATTTTTATACACTTCCTAATAATATTTGATTATAAAAATATACGATTTTTTAAAAACGCCGAATAGCTAGGAGGATCCTGTAGAGTAAAATAAGAATCAAAGGGATCCACAGGCAAAAAATACGAGAGAACCCTGGTCTACTTCTTTATCCAAAGTTATTGTTGTATCATAAACTAAAATCCTCTATCATATTTTTTAATCAGGAAAACAAATAGGTAATTAACTTTTGTACTAGCAACAAAAAAATGTTTCACAAACTTCATTATGTACGAGGAAGTAAAGTATTCTGGGATATATTTAAAACTTGACAAGCAGTGAGGTGTATAATATATCACATATATATTTCATTTCAAATATCTTTCGAATAAGAATGAAATAAAAAAAAAAAAACATAAAACATTTAAACCTAGAACACTGAAATTCATAATTATCATAAAGCTTCAAAGAAATTGTATACATCTTGTATTATTTATAAAGCAACTTAAAATGAGCAATAACATTATCATGTAAGGCTAAATTAGTGGAGTGAAGAGATAGCTGAACTAGATGCCTTATGATAGCTTTACTGCTGAGTTCAAATCTTGAAAGTAATTTACTAAGACTGCAGCTGTAATTTATATCTCCCTTCCCTTATAAGAAAAGAAATCCAAGCCATAGCACTAAGTTGGTAAACTGACAAACAGTACAACACATTCATTCATTGAATTTATAACTTTCCCATCAGTCATAAAGAACCCAATTCAAAAATGTTAGAGCATTCTGTAAATTTTTGCCCAATCCCAATAGATCTTATTCTGAAACATTAAATAACAGCAATGGTTACATTCTAATAGACTGGTGATACTTTCACTCCAGTAACATCTACACTGCTTTTTAAATCAAATAATATCCCAAACCTAAAAAGTTTACTGTTTTCACATAAAACTTTGTTAAATTAAATATTTAAATTTTAAAACAAACTTTTATATCAGCTTCAATATTTACATAAGGCTCTGCTGCTACTACTGCATTGATTATTACATAAAACATAGAAGACCAGTCACGCATGGCTGAATCAACAGAGGGCAGAATTCTGACTGACCTGCTGGCTCCAAATATCCAAATAAGTGTTTGAATTTTCAGAAACCAGTTAAACCATATTTGCATGAAGAATGAAAATAAATAAATAAAAAAGAAAACAAATATGGTATTCACATTATTTATATTTGACGCATATTTGTCCTCATATCTGTCAAATGTAAATAATGTAAATAATTCCTCATCTCTTAAATATAGAACTGAAATATGGTATTAATTTAGATGAATCAATATAAAAAAAGTTGATAAATCTAGAAATCATTTCATCAATCACATAGGAGTGGCTGTGTGGTAACTAGCTTGCTTACCAACCACATGGTTCTGGGTTCCTTGGGCAAGTGTCTTCTACTATAGCCTGGGGCTAACCAAAGCCTTGTGAGTGGATTTGGTAGACAGAAACTGAAAGAAGCCCATCGTATATATGTATATATGTGTGTGAGTGTGTATGTTTGTGTGTCTGTGTCTGTCCCCCCCCCCAACATCGCTTGACAACTGATGCTGGTGTGTTTACGTCCCCGTAACTTAGCAGTTCGGCAAAAGAGACCGATAGAATAAGTACTAGGCTTACAAACAATAAGTCCTGGGGTCGATTTGCTTGACTAAAGGCATTGCTCCAGCATGGCCACAGTCAAATGACTGAAACAAGTAAAAGAGTAAAGAGTAAGAGTAATCATTATTTAAAGTGAACCATCGATTGATATATTGATCTCATTTATCTTGGTATTTAAAATGACAGTTATTTTAATAATTCTTCACATAAACTTCTGTAATCTAAGAAAGGATAACTGAATTTGGACAATAAACGTTTATTTCTTCCTTGGCAAGAATGAAAACCAGTGCTGTTAAAACTGAGACACTTGTCTCCTCAAAGAAGCCTGTGCAATGCTCTCTACATGTGAACGGAGTTCCATTGAAGTAGGTGAAATGTTCATGTATCTCAGGATCATTTTCACAAATGATGGATGGTAGGAGGCTGAATTAAGCACCAAAATTGCAGGAGATGGTGTTGTAAGGTGTCAGTTTCAACATCTGATCATTAGAGGAAGGAAACCTACCCTTCTCTATGGTCATGGGTCTTGTGTAATGGCCAGAAGAATATGACTGTGAATACAAACAGCTGAGATGGGGTCTTTGGAATAATGTTACTTGATAGAATGTGTAGCTCAGAGACCAGAGGGGTGCTGCAGATAGAGTTGCTATTTCTGTGAATTGAGAGCTTACAGCTTCAATACTATGGACATGTGGTAAGGATGTTTCTTAAAAAAAAAATTGCTGGACAGGTCTTACAGGAAAAACCAACTGACAGAAGATTCAGGGGTAGACTTCAACCAAAGTGGTTGGATAACATCCATGAGCTTGGTTGGTCTCACTTTGTGATCCAGGTGGATCAATTGGAGATGGTTGCTTCTGAGGGGATCTGATGGGAAGCTTATTTGAGGACTCTGCTCCCACAACCTTCCCAGGATTAAGTGGGTGAAGAAGATGAGATGAGATGAACATTTATTTCTAAACCAAGTATCGTTATGTCCTTATTCACTAGATCAGTATTTCTATAAGAAGAAGAATTATAAGGATGCAAACTATTTTGTTTAATTAGTAAACAGGTAATGGAGCAAAAATCTCACAAATAGTTGGGGGTGGCTATTTGTTAGTTTGGGTACCTCTGCACTAAAACATGTATAAATTTAGGAATAAGACACTTTAGGAAGAGTGGGGAACTGGACCAATCAAAATGTGAATACCCTTTCTAAAGATTAGATTAATAATTTAGAAAATGATATTACCGACATCTCAGACATCTAATGAGTCATAGCTTTGTTAGATAGCACCCATTAAAAGCAATCACATAGAACCTGTTTTGTGTGTTATATACAAGAGAATTATAGTATTTTCATTCATTAAATTTGTTTACTTCTAAAGAACTTCTCAAAATGAACTTGCATCAAATAATCTATTGTTCTTACTTTAACAAGTAGTTAGTTTATACATACTATTTTATATATGTGTGTGTGTGTGTGTGTGTGTGTGCGCACACATATGTATATGTATGTATAAATCCGAAATGAAAATCATATATAAAAGAAAAGGCAATTTGTTTTTTTAACAAGTTCTCATTAAAATGCCACGATATAAACCTTTGAAGAATAAATGTTTCAACTATTTCAGATAAAAATAGTATCTATTTGAGAATTCATTAGTAGGTCATTCTTATTTATTATGATCACCATTTAATAAAATACAAAGGTCTTGCTCTTCAAACCACAATATCCTAAGAGTAACCACCTGAACAAATTATGGGGGAGGCCAGAAGGAATGTTACGACAGAACTGTTGCCTTGTCTTCTCTTTTCTTTTTTCTTGGCATGGTCTCTTTTTAAACATTAGTACTACTTTTCTAAATAGTAGCAAGAATTATCTATGCCTGCTGGTAAATTGCCAAACCAACTAGTGTTTATTCCAATTAATCTACAGAACTGATTGGCAACAATGATAAACATTAAGTTAACATTTTTTCCAACTCCACTATGTTAAAAGAAACTGCTAACAAATGACACAGTATAATATTTACATGGAACAATATGACAAAGGTTCCTTGTCCCTGACCAAAAATACATACACTACTTCCAGAATATTGCATTGTTAAATTTCAAAATAAACATTCTTGAAATTGATTGAGAATTTGAAATATTATCCTAAGTCTAGACAAGCTGATAGTTAAAGCTACTAGCTGTTTGTAACACAAAAAGCACTTTACAATGTATCTGGTACTTTTTTTTTTCACAAGAAACCATCACAGACTTTTCACTTGATAACTGTTCCAACATTTTAGCAATAGAGATATTAGTTTAGCCTGTTTTAATAAATAAATATTATCACATGTAAATATCTCAACCATAATAAAAAAAAAACATTAAGATATAAAGTTGTAAATCCAAGAACTTTGAAAAACTAAAATAAAAATAGAAACTTGTCCTAAATACTTTTGTTGGTAAACTGTTTGAACTTTTCCTCCCTCTGGTGGTCATTGTGCGCATCAAGATAATGTTATTCTATATTTTTTCCCCATTTAATGATGGATACTCATTTCAGTAGTTTTCTATTCCAGTCAGTCAACTGGTGCATCATGTTAGTTTAAATGACCTCTTTTGACATATTTCCAGTCCAGCTGCTTGTGAAAGAGGGAGATGCCAGCATGAACCACACACACATACACAGAGATTGTAGACTATAACAAATAGACACTGAGAAGTGGAAATAATATTCTCTAGTGCTGAACTGAAAACTAGGATTTACCGAAGTAAAACTGAAAATACCAAGTTTGTATAAGTTAGTATATGATAGCTTTGAAATATTTCATTGGAAAAGAAGATTACTTATGAAAAGAAAACTAGAAAATAATTTAGTATACAAAACTTCAGCACGTATCTAAATGCTATCAGAGAAACCAAACATCAAAATAACTACAGCAATACTTTCCTTACTAGGCACAAAGAATTTATCACCTTCTTGGGTACTTTTAACTATTTTAATTTCAATGTTTTGTAAGTATTGGCAATATAACATCTCAATTTATCCTGCCTTGAAAAATCCCAAAAGTCCTTTTAATTTCCTAGATCAATTTTTTTTTCTTGAAACTTGCTGTATTTCTAATCAATTAACTATATCGCTTTTTTAAACGAGGTAGTAACGAAACTTAAGCAGCATTTATTAATATTTGAAAGTAGTTTATTTACTCGGTCATTCCTTTAAGAGAAGCAAAATAATAGAGGGGAGAAGAATATAGATCTTCTCTAGAAGATTTATATAAACCTGCTCTAGAAGAGTATAAATCTTCACCCTGTCAGTATTTTGTCCCTTCTATCTCAGTTTACCTATCAAGAATACATGCTTCTGATATAGAAATCCTATGTAGATAAATGGATAACAAAAGATGATTGAATCAACAGGGTATTGAGCTGATGACAAGAGAGTACTGAGTTGTTGGAATCCAAATCTTGGACTATATACACAGACTAGTACAATTGATTCCTTAAAGAGAGGTTGGACTCTACTATAACAAGTTCTTTATACAGTGTCCAGAAAACAAAATGGTTGACCCTATGGATTATAAGAAACACTGGGAAAATTGATACTTAAATCTGAAACGAAACACCAGCTTCATAGATCTACAAAGAGAGGTAACATCAAAAAGCATATCATTCTGATATCCACTTTTCCATGCTTGCATGAGTTGGACAGGGTTTATTGAAGCAGATTTTCTATGGCTAAATGCCCTACCTATTGCCACATTTCACCTGTTTCCAAGCAAGGTAATATTTACCCATGCCCAGAAAATGGCTTCATAGAATATTAGAATTGAATAACATTCATTTACAACAATCTCATGGTGTCAAGACAAGGAGTCACAAATGTACACACACACACACAGCAGGCTTCTTTCAGTTTCTGTCTACCAAAATCTATTCACAAAGCTTTTTTTTTTTACTGAATAAATCCAGTATCCTAATGTGACTATTTTCTATCAACAATTCTCTTGCAATATTTTATTCACTACAGTAAGAATTGTTGGCTAGCCAGGCAAAATGCTTAGCAGCATTTCATTGCCTGTCTTTACATTCTGAGTTCAAATTCTACCGAGGTTGGCTTTACCTTTTATCCTTTCAGGGTTGATAAAATAAGTACCAGTTGAGTACTGGTGTCAATTCAATTAACTTATCACTCCCCTGAAATTGCTGGTCTTGTGTTAAAACTTGAAGGCAATATTTTATTCATTGGGCTGATTCTAAAATAATATTTGATGACCACCTTGCAAGATACTGGAATATAAGGAGTCGTATCAAACAAAATTCACAAGCTGACCATTGAATTTTTTGAAACAGTAACCAATGTTGGGCCATGAATGCATATATCTTATACTCAAGAAATAGTTGAGAAAATACTAAGAATGCACATAAATATAAAAGAAAAAATTTTCAGGATATTTTTCTAGTTTTATTATTATAAAGCTACTGTACAAGAGAAAAAGTTATAACAACAAAATTTTGCCACCTAAAAATTACATTTAAATAATACAATGACAAAATAACAGCAAGAATGGCTAACAGATGTGGAAGAAAAGGAATCAACTTTAGAAAAGAACTTGTCTGCAATTAACTAACAATGTTTGAAATTGTAAATCCATCTGGGATGAAGTTCTCCAATGTTTTAAGGAAGCAGACACATCTGTTAGACTGGGGTGTTTTCAAAATGAACTCAAGTCATTTCAAAGGTATTTCCTTCAGAAAAAAAAAAAAGTATTGAAATGTTACCAAGAAGTTCTTCAATAAAGACAAGACATGAAAAACCTGTTCTCTGTGAATCCAACATATGCAGCAACTCTAGGGATTATTGTGGAAATAGTAAGTTGAGAAATTAATGCATGAGAAAGCAAAGGAAGTCATAGAGATCTTGGAAGTATTAGAATGGTTACTAAAATGGATATAAGAATAACATTACTCCAATCATTCTCTTATCTAATTATAATCTGGCTGAAATAGAGAAGAAAGTCTAACAAAGAGCATTATCAACAGCTTAGACAGGAAGTAAGACTACAGATTTACTTAGCTGGAAAAGAAATTGAGAGCAAGAGGCTTTTTAAGGTTCAGCACTATAAGGATAAAATGTTTTAAGTATTATGAGAGATATTAAGAATCATGAATGGTAATGCAGAGTGTTTGATGAATGAGGTTGTTCCTGAAAAGTAAAGTATGCCAGAAATAAGAGTACTTGCCCCGAAGCAAAACAAAGAATCATGGATGTATTACTATGAAATACTGAATAAGGAATAAGATGGGGGATAGGGAGTGAAAAACCTATTGAAGAGGAATTAGCAATAAAGGCAAGTTATAGAACTTAATTCAGACAAGATTATGAACATATATTATGGAAAAATAGTAGGTTCAACCAGAGTAACTGTCAAATGCTAAAAGCATCAAGCTTTGTAGGTACTCTGTTATTTAGTTACCAATAATACTGATACACAAACAGTATTATGATGTAGTAGTAAAAGAGATACACTAAAGGCATTTTAGAGTTCTACAAGCGTTTAGAACAAATCTTAGGAATATTCCTGAAAGTGCTTAAAAGAAGAGTATAAGGTTAGTTTGGATAAGATGTAGTTCTCATACTACTAGTGTGACAACAAGAAAAGACAATTCTACTTTGCATTCTTCAAACTTTCAAGAATAGTTCAGAGTCTAAAAGAATAAAAAGTTAACAGAGAAGACCACAGAATTATTAATCTTTAAGGAAGAGGTGAAAGAAATCTAGGGAGGTGTTTGTTACCTCTGTAGGCACAAAAGGTTTTTCATGATCTCTATAAAACAGATTTTATGAATCACATGTAAGGAATTGGATGTTACATGGTAATGAGACACATTGATCATGTTAGATCTGCAAATGCTGGAGAGAAATGAATGAAGCATAATACACTGGATAGGACACGGCCTGAGTTTGAGAAAGCATATGAACTTATACACACACTGTGTATCCTATAAAACAAGCTTTTATATATATATATATATATATATATAGATAGATAGATAGATAGAGAGAGAGAGAGAACTAACAACTGTGCATGCTGACCTAGAATAAAAAACTTGACAGTTTCACTCTCTGTGGCCTGTCTGGTGAGCAGTGAGAACACTAAATGCAATAGAATGGTACATTACACCAGTTTAGGTCATGTACAAATAAGCAAAGTTGTGTATATAATCTCCTTAGTGAGTTCACTGCTAGCCACAAGTGGAGGATTAAATAAGGCTTTTCTTCATTGCAGTGCTTCAGGAAATCACATAAATGCATATCATTGGGAAATTGTTAATGTTTAGTCCTGATTTCATTACATAATGTTTTGAGGAATTTCAGTAAAAATGACTGGACTATATTTTATTGCATTTTAATCTGAAAAACTAAAGATTCAATAGGATCTCAAGCAAACTGACTTAATTGCTAGGATGTACCAGACACATTGATGATGCTCACAAGAACAGTTACAAATCCAAAACACCAGGCATTTCAGATATTTCACTCTAAGTAGAAATATTACCTAATCCTTATTATAGCAGTTATACTACTATATATATATATATATATGAGTAAATGCCCCCCCCCCCGTCCAATGGTGCTGAGTTGTCAAAATGCCTTTATCGATCGCATTCTCACCTGGAATCAATTTTTGCAATTATTTAAGACTTATACATGCCCTGATACCGTCAGTATCTACATATCAAATTTGAGTGCAATCGGATGGAGGATGCCCGAGATCCAAGAAGACACACACACAGACAGACAGACAGAACGGATTTTATATAAGATATATATATATATATATATATGTTATACATGCTTGCATGGGTCAAATGAAATTTGTTGAGGCACATTTTCTACGGCTAGATGTTGCCAACCCTACCTGTTTCCAAGCAAGATATTTTTTTCCCATGGTCATGCATGCTTTTTATGGAAGACTCAAACCAAACATCTCTTGTATGATGGTGATGCTTGTTTAGAACCATCATGTTACGTCAAGACAAATAGATACATGCACACATAGACAGATAAGGAACAGGTTTCTTTCAGCCTCTGTTTAGCAATCACAACTCATAAACAATTGGTTAACTCATACTTCACTGCCAGCCATTCTCCTTATCACTAATAATTTTTTTTCCTTAAGTAACTCTCATACTTCTTGCACTAACCAACTCTCTCACTCCTCTCATCCACGACCTACACCCCTTATTCATTGAGATCATTTCTTCTTTTCTTTCTGGTCTCCACCTATTAACCAATTCACATTTTTTCTTTTAACCAGCCACTACATTACTACTCTACGTAAGTTCAGGAAAAGGGGTTTTGAAAAACTTGTTATATAGGTACACATCATACAGATTCATACACATGCCATTTCTCTCAAAGTACCAGGGTCCTGTTATTAGTTGTGAAGACTGACCTTAGAATATTGAGTATCATGAAAAAGACGACAAGCAATTTGCCGGGCTCAAAAAGGTCTGTCTACCTTGGCAAAAATGAGGCCCAAAAGCATGTTTTGTCTATACCCATGCATTCAAGTTGTTCCCACAACCTATCTTTGCAACACCTAGCTCCCCCATCATTCTTCTAACCACAATACTAAAGATGCACATATTTCATCCCCAACAATTTTGAGCTACCAGTTTCCCTTCTCCTTGGAGCTACCTCCCCAAATACCTATTTCTCATTATGTCCATTTTCATTATACCTCAATAAACCATGACAACCCATGCAAGCATGGAAAAATGGACATTCTCATTATGGTTTTGTACCACTATGAATACCATCTACTAACCATCACTCACCCCCACCCACTCAATCTTGGGCATCACTTTGTATTTACTCATAAATATCTCTAATCTTCCCCTTGTCACTCAGTACACCTCTCTCTCTCCCTTTTTGCACTGCTATGTATCACTTCTTCCTAACCTATTCCTATTTCCTTCACCTCTCCTCCAAACTGATATTCAGCATTGATCATGCCCCCACCCTTGTTTGTTATTCAGTACATTATCTATAACTCTATATTCCCTACCTCTAACCATCTATTGCTCACCTCACACCTTTGCAAGCTTAACTGATGCTCTGTTCCTACCCACCTCACATTTACTCTCTTGCACTTTAAGAGTATGTCCTGAAATCTCATCTCATCACCACGACCTTCTCTCCTTTCCCAGCAAAACACCTGGCATAAGCAAAACACCTGGCATAAGCTATCTCCATCAAAACTACACAACCCTCAATCAAGGGGTCTTGTCTTGTGAGCTACTTGGCATCATCACAAGTGCTGGAGACATGAAAGAGCACTCAGTACATTCAGTAAAGTGACTGGCGCTTGGAATGGCATCTGGTCATAGAAGCAATGCCAAAAGCAAACATTCAAGCTTGACATAATCCTGTGATATGTTGGATCATGTCAAAATGTCTCACACAGGCCAGTATGGAATACCGATGCTAAATGATGATGATAATGATGTGTGTTTTGGTGGACCGGCTGTGTATATATATATTTATACACACACACACACACACAGACAGACAGCCCACTAAAAGAATGTATTCACACTTCAAGAAAGGAAAAAAATCTGTAAAAATATTTTAATGCAGTGTTATTGCAATTTATTCAGTGCTATCACAATTTGATAAAACATCAAAAGGGGTATCTATATTTATAGGGGTACTAATTCAAGTTAAATATTTATACAGATTTTTCCTTTCCTGAAGTGTGCATAAATTTGTTTGGTGGACTCTGAATATGTGCATATATGTGGACAGACATGTACACACACAAATAAATCTAGGCAGTAGAATTCAAGATGAACCACTCCCTATACTGTGGGGTTATGTACGTACACAGAAAGGTAATATAGACAGATAATGGTAGATCCATGTTCATTGAGAAACCCCTCAGTCAACATCCTTGTTACACCCATATCTATAAATACTGACAGGATATCAGATATCACTTTCAATTAGATACAGCCACACCTCAAACAGCCATCATTGACTTTGGCGCTATCTATAAAAAGTAAAATCTATATATCTAATTCACACACACAAAAGGAAAATCTTGAAAATATATTAATATATTGTCTGAAATCATTTTCATATCATATTAAAAGTTCCCAGCTTAATAGCTCCACCCCCTCTATAGAATCTTACATAAAATATATCATTATCAAATAAAGAGTTAACATTCTGAATCTCAATGTCCTTGAAATTGGTCTGTTAACTGTTGAATTATCATGTTCAACACAATGCTACCATTATTAGTATAAAGCAATATGATACATTGTCATACTCTGCTACTGTCGTAATATAAGTATTTAATAACTATATCTTAAAAAGTATGTCTTAGCTAAACAATTGAAGTGACTTGACAATTGAGAGCAAATTACCATTTAATGGTAGTGTTTTAAAAGTATTATGTCTTAATTTAAAAAAAATACTGTACAAGTTACAAAGGTTAAATAAATTAAAATATTAATAACTTCATCTAAGAGACCTTTAAAAAATCTCACAGACATACCAAAAGAATGAAAAATTGATTATCATAGTATTAAATGAAGTAGTGTATTTCAATATCAGCATTTATCTATCAATGGAATAGGTATTTACATTATAGTATAAGTCTTGTACATTGATATACAAAGTGTTTAAACATCTCTGACACTGATATATCCCATTCTTGAATTAGAGTTTTTACTGTTACAAGCTGTTTGTTTATTTAACCTTGGAATGTTTCAATGAATGTGTAAAAACTTTAGTAAAGTAACACTATAGTTGGAAATTTGCAACCTATTATCCTTGCAATAATGCAATTCATCAAAGTGGTGATAAAATGTTTAATGTGCAAATGTTATGAGTTGATAAGAGACTGACAGGAAATTAGTAGTTATACAAGGAACCCCAAAATCAGTGAGAACTAAAGAAGTCATTTTTAGAAAAGTAAAAAGATGATTCAGATTAAACATTTTTTTGCTTGTTTTCAATAATTTTTCTCGTTGGTAGAATCATTAGACCACCAGATAAAAGGATTTCTGACATTTTGTTACAACCCTTTATGGATGAGGATCAAATCCTGTCCAGGTTGATTACATTTCCATCCTTCCAGGAGCAATAAAATAGGATCCAGTTAAGTACTTGGATTGATACTCAAATTTTTGATCCTGTATCTAGGAATCAATGTTTACATTTATGTAATCATTTACATTTATATAATCATCAATAATCAATTGTTTTACACACACACACACACACACACACAGCTACAGCTTGGTTAGAATTCAGTTTAGGTTTATCCAGGAAGTTTTCTGGTGATTCAACAACAAGAAATGGAAATTAAAGAAGAGCTATGTTCTGTTGGTGAAAAATACTGAGTCTGGTGGGGATCTTTTACTAGTCAACACTTTCTACTCTGGTAGGGAATAAAAACACCATATTTCAAAGATGGTAGATATGTGTATGGGGTCATACATGATGGTGATAAAAGTGAATTTTCCAATATTAATAAGGAATTGCAAGTTAAGATTTTTGTTCCATCTATTCTCAAGTTTTTGTCTTCAATTTAACCCTTTAGCATTTAAATCAGCTGTATCTGGCCCAAATATTTTTCCTGCCATACGTTCAAACTGGCTAGATCTGGCCTATAGTATCATTCTAAAAACAAATCACATCTATGAGATAATGTGTAACTAATTCAAAACAATGTGAATAAATAAGCATTACATCAGACAGAGAAATCTGAATGCTAAAGGGTTAAACCAGATACCCAAGGCATCTTTTATATGCCAATAGATGTATTTTTATTACTGAATCAGTCAAATAACTATGAAAGAATTTTGAACCTGGTTAGAGTGAAATTAAATCACAAGGTTCCAAAACATTTATGTAACTGAGACCAAAGTATTTGTCATTTAGTCCCAAGTCAGGTTTAATCAGGCAGAGCTATGAGCAAAGATATTCTAAAACCATTTTCATCCATTTATATATCCAGATCATACATAGTGTCTAATGTATCAATTTTTAAAGATGGTATGCTATGATTTGAGAGAAATTTTTATTTGAACACCGAACCAAGTGGTTGTGAAGTCCATTTCTTGGCATACAACCAAACCTGCTTCCAAATGATCATGCAGAAGTGCTCTTGTTGACTGGTCTCAAGTACTACTAGTTTATAAAAGGAGCTATTAAATTCCAGTAGCATCAGAGACATACCTTATGCAGTATGAATTACTGGTCTTGGAGATAAGATGAATTTTCAAATCCTGATATTGTCAAATTCCTACAACAGAGCTGGATGGTTTTCCTGGGACCAAATTTTATAACTTTTAGTGATGCGTATTTCTCAACTAAAAGGTATGAATTTCAGAGTTATTTAATTTTTGATTACTCTATGTTTACAGAAAACTAAGCCACATCATTAATAAATAACAAGAAAGGAACATTTCCATTGTCACTCAATTTGGTAAAAATAGCAGCCTAATCTCCCTCAAACCGTACCTGTTTGTGTTTGTGTTCATGTATGTGTTTAAGAAGAATAGGAAATGGATTCAATTAATTAATCCTTGATACAAAGTCTGGAGGAAAAAAGATCAATGACCCAACAACAACAACAACAACCCAAAGAAAAACAAGAACAAAACAAAACAGAATGGTCACAGCTGGAATGGTTTTCATCCAAAGTCTGCTTGATCAGGGCTCATTTGGGGTGTAAAAAGGAAAAAAAATTCAACTCTGGCATTAAACTTTAATTCATAGATCACTATGCAATATATTTGGCTAATTTGGAAGGCAAGTTATTGCTTGTTTAATGAACATACAGTTTTAATAGTGAAAAGTAAACCATGTTATTTTTATCTCTCTGTCATCAAAAAAGAAAAAAAAAAGAGGATTGATCAGATTGTTTCAAGCTTTGCCATACTGTGAGAAGTAATGTGGCTCATGGTAATTTATAATGCATAATACAAACTAGGTCAGTCAAATTTGCATAGCATTGAAAATATGGATTTTAATTAATTATATAGGTATTAATTAATCCCCATTGTCAGCATATGCTCTGTGGTGCAGATAATCACTTAATGAAAAGAAGAGGGTGTTAAGAACTTATTCTAGTCGAGGAGTTTGTGAACCAGCAGAAATAAATGTGTTGTCTTTTCCCTCTTGCCAACATGTTTAATGTGATTGGACTAGACCATGTGCTATCAAAGGACATTTATCTGGGGACTTATTAAAATTAAAGTGAACATAGAAAAGGATTTCTTGTCTCTTTTCCTTGAGGGAGGTCTGGTTCTTGCCTCATCTTGTCTTTTGTGTTAATTTTTACAATATCTTTTACTTGTTTCAGTCATTGAACTGCAGCCATGCTGGGCACCACTTTCAAGGGTTTAGTTGAGTAAGCCAACCCCAATACTTATTTTTTAAGCCTACGACTTCTTCAGTTGATCTCTATTGCTGAACTGCTAAGTTACAAAAACATAAGCAAACCAACACCAGTTGTCAAGTGATGCTATGACACACACACACATATATACATGCAAGCACACACAATAGGCTTCTTTCAGTTTCTGTCTACTAAATCCAACTGTGAGTGGATTTGGTAGAAGTGGTTGGCCAGGGGCTATACAAGAAAACACTTGCTCAAGGTACCACACAAGAGGATTGAACCTAGAACCATGTGGTGAGAAGCAGACTTCTTACCACAGGACACGCACACACAATAGGCTTCTTTCAGTTTCTGTCTACTAAATCCAACTGTGAGTGGATTTGGTAGAAGTGGTTGGCCAGGGGCTATACTAGAAAACACTTGCTCAAGGTACCACACAAGAGGATTGAACCTAGAACCATGTGGTGAGAAGCAGACTTCTTACCACATAGTCATGCCTGTGTTAAGTATTTTTCCAGTGACCAAGTGTTATTCTCACAACTGTTTAGTACCAACTATACCCGAAACATTGACCAGAATTATTTCTTTCTGTAGTTATTTATTTGATTCTTTTTGTTTAGAATTTGCATGATTAGAAAAGGTGAATATTCTTTCTCTGATGAAGATTTAAGATAACTAGAAACTAGTCCCATTGATTCTACTTTTTCTGTCTATGGAGAGATAAAAACTTGTGGTGCAGCAAGTTTGTTTCCTTTTTTACAATAAGGTTTAAATGCAATGTTTATTTAGAAATGAATAGCTTATATTACAAATTAAATTTCTCTGTTGATTCATTACATATACAAACTAGCCAATGAAGTGATAGAAGAAAATGTTTATAAAACAAGCTACTTCTAAGTTTGAAAAACAAAAACTTCAAACACTAAACAACAGTGTGTATACTTACACATACAAACCACATAAATCTTACACTAATGTTAGTTGACATTTTGCTGTGTCAACAAAAACATACAAATAGAAAACTAAACAGCAGACAATAATATGTCACTTAGTCACCTGACCAAAAAGTTTTGGGTGGGGATTTCAAATAGAAGGAAAGAGATGTGAATCTGAATAAAAGAGAAAAAATAAATAAAAACAAACTTGGGCAGCAGAGGACAGAGAAAAAAAAAACACTCCCTACTCCCACCCTGCAGAGATAGAACTCAGAACATATAGCTGACATCAAATAATTACATTCAGATATCAGTAAATATTCCCAGCTAAATTTTCCAGTAGCTGGTGATGAAGGAAGGGGAGCAGAGAAGCTGAAAAGAGTTTCTGCATAGACATCTAGACATCGCCTGATATAGTTAAAATCCTCCAGAGAATCACCTGATGTAACTGCTGTTTCCTATGAAGACTCTTTGATGACATTAATAACATAAGTACAAATTATGAAATTTATCTGCAAATGTAAGAGGAGACAATTTAAAAGAAAATAAATGGGAGAAGACAGAGATAGATAGGCAAAGAGAAAAAGTTTACATGAGAGAGAGAGAGAGAGAGAGAGCGAGAGAGAGAGAGAAACCTCTACCACATTTTTCCATCAGTCAAATGGGGCAATATATTTCATTGGTCACAGAGACACTCCTTGAAGTTGTTACAGGCTTGTTAAATAAAACAAAGACACATGTGTCTGATACAACCAACTGAAGCTAAATGACTTTGATAAATAAAGAATTCGAAACAAGATTTCTATAAAATCTGAGTACAAAGTCTAATTTTGTTATACAAATTAAAAGCTGTTTATTATGAAGATAAATTGGTTTATTTAAATATCATTTTCTAAGAGTTTTTCTCTAGAATGGTTTGAAAAACAGGCAGGAAGTATTTTTGAGAGCATTTTGTTTACTTGCTCTTGGCACTGCATTTATTTGTGGGTGGTCAAGATTATTTAATAAGTTTTTTAACCAAAAACCAAGTAAATTAAACTAGAATTAACAAAAAATGAAATTTGTTAGCTGTGTTAAAATAATCATAAGTTAAAATTTTTTAAATGTTTATATTACTCAAGGCAGGTTTCCTGTTTGTTAGACAAATCTGGGGATCTTTTCAGTTTGAACGGCAGTTTTTTAAAATAATTTCCACATAACAGGAGGCGCAATGGCCTAGTGGTTAGGGCAGCGGACTTGCGGTCGGAGGATCGCGGTTTCGATTCCCAGACCGGGCGTTGTGTGTGTTTATTGAGCGAAAACACCTAAAAGCTCCACGAGGCTCCGGCAGGAGGTGGTGATCCCTGCTGTACTCTTTCACCACTCTAAAAGGCGGTGCTCCAGCATGGCCGCAGTTAAATGACTGAAACAAGTACAGAAAAAAAAAAACTAAACACTTTTAAACTTAGTATACTGGTAGAATGTGTTTATAAAACATCTTTTTCTCTTGGCTTTATTGAGAAAATTCTATAGTTTGTAAGATATTTGTTGTTTTTTTTCTTCAATTTCTGCAATTTCAACCAATCAATGACGTCTATTGAGGTGAAAACATTCTGTGCCGTATGAATATGTCCCTCGTTTAAGAAACAGATTGAGTTTATTTACATTTCTGAAGAAAAAAAAAAAGATACCCTCCCCCCACCCCTAACCTTAAAACAGATTGAAATGCAATAGATCGATACAAGGGTCATAATTATGGGTGACAATTTCATATGACACCGCTAGAAAAAACTGCCATTCAAACCAAAAAGATCCCAAATCTGGTACATAATCATCATCGTTTAATATCTATGTTTCATGTTGTCATGGCTTGGACAGTTTGACAAGATCTGATGGGTACAAGAACTGCATTGAGCTCCATTGTCTACTTTGGTATGGTTTCTAGACTCAATGCCCTTCCTAATGCCAACCACTTTACAGCATCTAACTGGATACTCTTTTCATGCCAGCAGCACAAATGTGGTTATCATGTAGCTTGCAAGACTGACTCTTGAAAGAGGTGACTTTATACTAGGAGATATGAGTGGTTCAAGAGTCAGGGCAGGAGCCAGAACAGAACAGGTTTCTTGCTGTAGAGAAGTGACATGTTTACTCACATTTTAGAAGAGAGGGTGGAGATTGATTGGGGTTGAACTGGGCAGAGATATAGTGGTGATGAGGTGTCCAAGTGGACCTTAAGGAACAGGGACAGTAAAAGGTTAGGGAGACAGAGGAACTGGTAATGTGGGTGGGTAGAGGTCGTAAGAGTGTAAAGTAGAGTGAAAGATGGGTAATGGGTGAAGAGAGTGTGTATGCATATAATGAATGAAGAACAAGGGTTCAGGAGTGGCTGGTAGATACACAGGGTAGTAGTGAAGAGCAGCAGAATAGCAATATTGACATAGTAAATAGGATGAGAGAGCGAAAAATGATGCCTGATTGGGTAGGTTGCCAGTGTATGGGGAGAAAGGCAGGCACAACACACAGGGAGAGTGAGATGTCTAGTGGTGGAGGAGAGATCATTTTATAGCTTAGTGGGGAGATCAATGTAAAATATGAGTAGGGATGATAGGATACAGATGGATGATGGATATTAAGAAAAATGGTTCCAGGCAGTGGAGAAAGATTAATTTAACAAGGAAAAGATGCAGTTAGAGAAAAATGATGGGTATTGGGAATGTCTCGAGGAGGAAATTGAGTGAGTGGCACAGTTATGCATAGGCAATCACACACACAGTGCTTCCATAACTTAGTTTTTGCTGATTTGGTTGCAACTTTTCAAGAACAGCACACTGCCAATCATCCTGCTCCCTTATCTTTGCCATACAATGTTTACAAAATAACAGACCAGTAAAGAACCTCTAAAAGGAAAATATCAACCAGTTTTTATCAATTTCTTACTGTAATTCTAAATAACATAAAACTGAGAAAACAAAAGTAGCAATAAATAATTGAGGGAGAGTAGTGACTCAGTGGAAGAAAGCTTCTACCGAGACTGAATAAATTGACACAAGACCTGCCTGCTAGCCCCCCCCCCTTTTTTTTTACTTATTAGTCAGTCTGAAAGAGAAAGCTGTATCCATGGCCTTTACTGGCCCTCCTAAACTGTGAGATTAATGTTCCTCTTGGGCCTGTAGAAAAGAGATGAGCAAGGTGGAAACTTCAGAGGGCCAATGAACTAGGAAGGAAGGACTGAGAATAGTGATTAATGCAGGGTCTGGAGGTTTGACACAAGGCATGATGAAAGGAGTGATGAATAGGACGAGATCCTTGATTGGTGGTGGCATGAATCCACTCAACTCGAAGGAGTAGTGGTCATTTCTAAGTTTAAATAGTGCTTAGAGTTGAAATGGCTAAGTATTTGTTTAGCATTAAAAATGTAACAGATACCAAGCAAGATGGTGGTATGAGAGAAATAGGAGTGGAGAGGGTCTAAATACAGTGTGGTATTTAGTTCTGTCCTTTTACATTAGCTTCTCTATTAGAAGAAACAAAAAAAGATTAGCTGCCATGCAAAGTTAACCCTTTTGTTACTGTATTTATTTTGAGATGCTTTGTGTTTCTTTCTATTACTTTAAATATAACAAAGAATTTAGTAAAAAAAAATTAGTTATCTTTAAGGTAGTGTTAGGAATATAAATTGTGACTAGAGTTTGGTGGAAGATTTTAATTCAAAATTTATGAAAACAAGACATTTGTACTGCAGAGCCAGAGGCAGTTTCAGCCGGGTTGGTATCGAAAGGGTTAAACATTAACAAAAGCCCTCTCCAACCTGCATGTAGCCTTGCTATTTACCATATTTACAAATTCCTAAGCCTGAACAAACAGCTAATACTATTTTCAACCAATGAGGGGAGCACATAGCAGTCACTCAAGTTGCAAGAAATAGTAGTTAAAGCTTCCTCAAAACATACATCAAATAATGTGGAGTTAACACTTTTGATACCAACTTGCCTGAGACTACCCTCGATTCTATGAAACAAACTCCTTACTTTAAAATGATCTAAATTAAAACCTTCCAGCAAAATCTCATGTTGATTTATGTTCCAAATATTAGCTTAAAAATGACAATGTTATTTTACCAAATTCTTCATCGATTAATTGAAATAAAAAGCAGTTTGCTTCAACAGGAATGTGGCAATAAAAGGGTCATAACATCCCCATCCTTTATTAAAGTATTTAATACTTTAATAAAGGATGGGAATGTTATGATAGGAATATTTCTGAACATAAGTTGGCTCTATCAGAGTTGATTTTGGATTAAACAACAACAAATACTAACAAGGGACCATTATATAATAAAAACACAAATATTAGGTGCAGGCATGGCTGTGTGGTAAGAAGCTTGCTTCCCAACCACATGGTTCCAGGTTCAGTCCCACTGCATGACACCTTGGGCTTGTGTCTTCTACTATAGCCTCAGGCTGACCAAATCCTTGTGAGTAGATTTGGTAAATGGAAACTGAAAGAAGATTGTCGTTTGTATATATATATATATATATATATATATATGTGTGTGTGTGTATGTCTCCAACAATTGCTTGACAACTAATGTTGGTATGTTTACATACCTGTAACTTAGCAGTTTGGCAAAAGAGACCAATAGAATAAGTACTAGGCTTACAAAGAATAAGTCCTGGTGTTGATTTCTTTGACTAAAACCTTTTAAGGAGGTGCTGCAGCATAGCTGCAGACTAATGACTGATACAAATAACAGAAACAGAATACACTATTGATGCATTAAGGTGCTGCTATGATTGTAAGTTGTTCAAGCATGATTTCAAAATTCTATTGATTTGTTTTGCTAAACTTTTTTGTTTCACAGATATTACTCTTGTATTTCATAGCCTTAGTTTTGTCTTAAGTAGTTTAAATGCATTGGTTTGTGCTGTAGCTTCCATTAAACAAAAATTGTTCTTTCAGTATGGTTATAGCATACAAATTGTTTCATATCAAGATTTCTTTCTTTATCAATGCAATATTTGACAAGTGTTCAATATTGTATTAAAGTTAGCTATGTAGTTCATGTCAGTTCTATGACACATCAAAGACTATTGGAAGTATTCCACTCAGATGCACTGTATTATTATTATTATCATCACCATCATCACCATCACCACTATCACCAAAAACTTGTTAGCATGGGGATCAACAGATTTAAACATTCAACTTTTGTAGTGATTGAAGTTAATTCCTCAGCTCCAAACAAAATCCTTTTTTAAAGACTAGACTGACATCTCAGAGTAAAACATTACAAGAATTTCCGGAAAGTACTTAAAAAAGAACGATATTTATGCACCCTTTACCTCACAAACACCTATTTATACCCACTGTCTTTTAGTTGAAAGTCAGAAGAGTTTTTTACATAAAAACCTACTAATCTTAATTAATCCTAGACCGTTTTTTCCTTGATGCACTAAAGGAAGTCTGCATTTATGCATAAAATCGACTTAAAGGAATGTCAGTGCAAAACTAACATGAAGGGGGTAATTTTATGCAAGTTTGCTACTAAGATTTCATTTCATTTAACTCAGTCAAGTGGAAAATAAATTGTTTTAATTACTTTTAAATTTATGGCTGGTTGTTTATAAAATTTAAATTACATACAAATACTGATGTGGTTACTGTGCTAAGTGACTCAAACCAAAACACACTTACAGAAAGAAAATGAACAACAAGCCATAGTTGTTCTTTTTACATTAACATTAAAAAATTATGAAAACCAACTTCATTTATTTTAAACGAAATATATAAATTTTGGAAATTTAAAGAAACTTAAAATCATAACAAAAATAAATTATTTCGTTTTTATTATCAGGCATTCAATTAAAAAAAATTTTTTTCGAGTAAAAAGAAGAGTGCCACTCATAACCATTGCATGAACTCTCTCAATTGATATGATTGACATTTAGCTTCAATTTCTAGAAGATAATAACCAAAGAAGGAAAAATTAGCAGAGAATGGATTTCAGAGGGCTGTGATTCTGAGAAGAGATGATAGGGAAAGATGTTTAGTGTAGGATTCGAGAGAAAAAAACATAGCAGGGACGATAAGAGCAGGTGGGTGCAACCAGGTTTAAGTAAAGGTGGAAGGTCTCAGCTTATTTGACCAGTGGCATCTCATGTTAAAGCAAGCAGATTAACAACCAGAAAACAAAAGCAACTGACAAATATCAACCAAAGCATTAAATTGAACACAGCCTACCATCTTTCACAAGACTCCATTGAATAATGATATACAAAAAAACCAAAAAAAAATGGGATGGTCATGACTGGAATGCCATTGATTTGCTTAGTCAGAGATGACCTGCAGGTAAACATTAACATCTATGATCACTATTTTCTGGCTACTGGTTTTTAAAAATAAAAACATGTGGGAAAAACAAAAGGATCCCAAAAGATTTATGATTAAAAAAGTAATCTAATAAAGTAGACTGTTTTAGTTTCATACTTGGTTTTCGAGTTATCAAATGCCCATCAATAAGCAGTCGCCAAGTCAAATACTATTTGGTGCCAGTTTGGACATAAAAAATTAAACATTTCAACCAACAACACTAGTTAAGTTGAATTAATATTAGCATTGAAGTTGCCTTACAAAAGATTATGAATAGAACTGATAACAGTGTTGGATATGGTACAGTTTGTGAACGAATCAAAAGCAGATTGTATGCAAACGTCTATGCTTGCTGTTGAAGCATTACTTTTTCATTGCCTAGAAGCTGTAGTTCTTACTCTCTTATCAATACCACCAGGAAGCAACTATCAATGCAGACACTTCCTTATCCAAAAGAATATAGAAAAGCATTTCATAAATGTTCAAAATATCCAAAATCAAAGAGAAAGTAAAAGGAAATAGATGAAAGCAGTGATAGAATATTTGGTGATATGAAGACCTTTTAAACTATTTTCTTGAGTAAAACAAATAAAATTCCGTCTTTTGGTGTATTAATGTGAAAATAAAAGGAGTAACTTAATAAAATATCTTTTGCTTATTTTAGCACTTTGATAATTTCAATGAAATGACATAACATAGAAACAACACTTAAATTTGCTTAAAAAAATCAGTTATCTTTATAGTGTATATATCTATTTTATGTATATACTTTCTTTATAAACAATTATTTCAGTCTGTTTTTCTCAGATTCAGCTGTATTTTCTTTATATTGCCTTTAAAAGATTTTCATGCTCAATTAAATACTTAGTTATTTTAAAATGTTTATCAAAGGTTTCTATATAATTTAATAATGGTGCTTTATGTTAGAAAAGCAAAGTCAAGTTTCAATGAAACAATATCTGCTTTAATATTGTTTTAAAAAAAACTGTTACATGAATTTTTTTTTTTTTTAACTACCAGCAAAGCTTAAATAGGTTTTATATATCCGAACAATTATCGGTGGAAAAATTCTACAACTGGAGGCTTTCCAGTTGTGAAACATTCAAGCATGAAATATGTGGGACACTCATTATCAGAAAGGGGGCAAATGAATGACTGAGAAATTATCTCCTCTAAAATGATGAGTGAGACAGATTTAAGTTGTCACAAAAATGATTGCCACAAAATTAGAATTTTATTTTCTAGCATCTTATATGCAGGCATTTGCATAAATTTTAGAACCATTTGTCATTGGTGAGCACTATTTCTTGGTAATATATAAATATTAGACCCAAAGATACCATGGGATTCAGAGAAGTACTAAATGAAAGCCTCTCACCCTACCATGTTTCTTATTTCTTTATTGCCCACAAGGGGCTAAACATAGAGGGGACAAACAAAGACAAACGGATTAAGTTGATTATATCGACCCCAGTGCGTAACTGGTACTTATTTAATTGACCCCGAAAGGATGAAATGCAAAGTCGACCTCGGAGGAATTTGAACTCAGAACGCAAAGACAGACGAAATACTGCTAAGCATTTCACCTGGCGTGCTAACGTTCCTGCCAGCTCACCACCTACCATGTTATTCTCTAAATAGTCTGTCACACATGCACATGTATATGTGTACATGATGGTTGTAAATGAGCATCATTGTCATACAAACAACATTGTTCATTTCCAATCTCCCATGAAAAACATGTCTACTTATGGGGGAAATATTATCTTACCTGGAAACAGGTGAGAACTAATGACAGGAAGGGCATCTGTCAGGTCCATGTAAGCATGGAAAAGTGGACATTAACTGATATTTTAGGTCTTACCTCAGGAGAAAAAGATTCATGGGATATTCAGAATTATATCAGTGATAGAATAAATGGAGTTATAATGGAAAATTATTTATAAAAGCTATAAAAATGTCACAGAACATTCAAGGATATATTCAACTAAAGCAAAGAAAAATCAGCTTTTAGAAATCATCATCATCCTCATCATTTAACGTCCGTTTTCCATGCTGGCATGGTTGGACAATTTGACAGAAGCTGACTGGCTGAAGGGCTGTTCAGGCTTCATGTCTGTTTTGGCATTTCTATGGCTGGATGCTCTTCGTAATGCTAACTACTTTACAGAATGTACCGGGTGCTTTTATGCAGCACCAGCATGGGTACTTTTTATGTTGCACCAGTACCTATGAGCCTAGAAGATTAGGGATGCTTAGCTGGGGAGGGTTGCAGGGGATGAGCCTGTATGCAAGGGCAACCATGCTTTTACTTAGCTTGACACGTCTTTTCATGCACAGCAAACCACCAGGAGTCTAGGTCCCCTGTCATTCCCTCTGTGAGTCCCAACAAATAAATCTGAGGACAACACAAACTCCAGGAAAATTTACTGAGAATATGGAGTGCCTCCAAGTGGTGATATGCGAGTAATGGCAATACTTAATCATATAAGAATATTATGCTTGTGATGTTTTTGCATAATAATACTATTAGCAAGTTCACTTGCTACACTGGGAAAACATTTATAGAATTGATTTGCATCTCGCTAATCTGAAAATGGCAAATGAAGAGACACCCAGAAAAATTTGCAACACACAGATCTATGCATGTGGTTTGTTAACTGTGATTCTTGGAACATTGGCAGAATATGTTAACTTTCAGTAAGTAAATTAACATCTCAATGCTGCAGCAGGTATTGCAATAGTTACTCTATTTTGTTCATTTGAAACAGCCTAATGCATAAAAATAAATAATAATAAATATGAATCATGTAATAGAAGTAACGTAATCCAGAACAGACAATGTAAGAAATAAGACAGTATATATTTGCTTAATCACTTGCTGAGCAGAGTGGCACAGTGACAGCATGGTGGGCCTAAAACCCAGGGGTCCATAATTTGAAACTACATCTGTGAAAAAATGGGTGCTATTTTTTATATTCATACATTGCAACTGAGCTGTATACAAATATACAAACCATATACAAGTATACATACCTCTAAGAGTAGGTACACATTATGCAACAGCAAGTTATATATGGGTAAGGGATCACCAACTGCCCAAGGTACACCAAAACTCAAGTAGTGTAGTTTTGCATTTAGTATGGAGGATTATTAATGATAATGTTTTCTATTTGTTAAGAGTAATAAAAATGGTACATTAGAGTAAAGTGAGTAAAAAAACAAAAAAAAACAAACAACAACAGATGCCGATCTGAACCAAATAATTATATTAGTATTAGGATGTAGTAGTAACACACAAAATATCCTTGCGGTAGTAGTTGTTTAGCTCAAGGTCAGACCTGGTCATGTCTTTTTTTATGTATCAAGGACTACATTGTCCAATGCATTAAGATGGTGATTTGAGTGAGATTTGGCTGGTATTTCTAGTAAATCATGTGACTGCCTGGAACAGTGGTTCTCAATCATTTTTTACTTATAGACTCCTTTGATTCCTATTTTACTCTCCTGGACTTCCAGTCATTCAATGTAAATAAAAAAAATCCTACTGTATTTCGATAATCAAATATTAGGAATTGTATAAAAAAAAATTAAAACATTTTGTGTATTGTAGCAATTTATTGCACAAAATTTTAACAAAACTTATATGGACTCCAGTTAAGAACACTGGCCTATAAACTCCCGTATTGGTTCATACAGAAAAAGTAATTTCATTTTATCAGATGCTTTTGTTCAATACAGAATCCTATGTTCTTCACTTTGATGGATAATGAACAGTGGTTGAACAAAATGTGAAAACAAATAATGCTGTATATGAGAGTATGGACAGGACTAAAAGCCATATTAGAAGTACTTCTGTGGTAGAATAGAAAATACATATTTTAACCCTTTCATTACTACATTTCTATTAAAATATCCCCTCAATATTTTTCTTCTAATATTAAAAATTCTCAAGAATTCTAAACAGCTGAAAATTTTTTTTTTCATTATTAAAGCTGTGAATTTAGAAAATAACTTCAGGTTCTCACATAAAATTAAATTCAAATACGTATATTCAATTTAAATATGTATATTTTATAATGGTATGGTTTATACCAGTGAACATACCTACTTTTTACATACCAACTTGCCTGGAGCCAAGCAGGTTGGTATGAAAAAGGTTAAATGTTCTAAATAAATTGATTTGATAGTATTGCTAAGTACAGTTCGACCTCGATTATCAAAATGAGACAGGCCGAGAGTATTTTGTTCAGTTAACTGTTCAGATAATTGATTGGATCATAATGAAAAGAAGTCACAGTGAATAAACATAATTAGTTAGTTTTTATTAGTTTTACAATGTTGTACTCTTGTGCAATCTGTCATGCCTTTTCACTATGATCCAAAAGCTGTAAAGTCTTACTTTTCTGTTTGGCTAGTGATAGTGTTTGGTTCCTCTTCTTAGATATGGTAACAGCAACAAACTCAATTACTTGTGATAGATATGTACTTGGAACAAAATGCAGACTACTAATTTTGATGCATTTTCAAACCCTTCAGCAAGTATTTTCATTTTTCTTTTTGTCAAAACTTTTAAAAGACACTGATTAAAAAGACCAGATGACATCAAATTAACAGACCAATTCAAATGTAGTACTAATGATAACGAAATAAAAGACAGTCATTGCATCTCTGTCATTAGCACATTTTTTATGTAAATTTCATATTTTCTTCAGTTATTTGAATTCACATTTAATCATCATACACAAAAGATGAAATGGCAACGTCAATATTACTTTCTAGTGCTACACAGTATGACTAATTAAATACTCATATGATTTTGAGATCTTGTTTTGGTAATCCCAAAACTTGATGTTTGGATAACTGAGTTCTGACCATAATAATGGTATTTTCTAATGAACTTTTGATAGTTGCAGTTAATTTCTTAACTGAATTACAACTGAAGAGAGATTCAACACTAATTAATATTTCTGATAATAAAATTCTCCCTGCATAAAAAGGAGGTATTTACAACTGAAGAGAGATTCAACACTAATTAATATTTTTGGTAATAAAACCATTCTCCCTGCATAAAAATGAGGTATATACATGGAATAATAGTTCAACATATGTGATAAAAACTAGGGAGTGATAAACTGAGAATTAATTTTAAGATGTAAAACATAAAATCAGTGCACAGACTAAGTATATCACAGGCTTCTGGTGCATTAGAAATTTTATGTATACAAACAACTGTACTAAAATGGGGTATGTATTAACAATAATGGAAAATGCATGTTAGGTGAGAAAATGAATGCAAGCTGAAACAAGAGTACCAAGAGTTAAGGGGAAGGGACTAAATCTCATTATAATATTAGGATCTACATATAAAAGATAAATAAATCATCTGCAAAAAAAAATAAAATTACATAATTTATTCTAACATGTACGAAAAAATTGTTGAGCACATGACTACTAGTTTAGATTTTATGAAATTGAATTGAATAAAAACAACTGAAACAAACTTCAGCATTAATAAACCCAGCTGTTACATATTTGCTTAAATTTTACTCTAATGCTCAAAATTTTAAAGTATTACATAACTTGTGGAGGCGTGTGGCTTAGTGGTTAGGGTGTCAGCATTATGATCATAAAATTGTGGTTTTGATTCCTGGACAGGGCGCTGCATTGTGTTCTTGAGCAAAACACTTCATTTCATGTTGCTCCTGTCCACTCAGCTGGCAAAAATGAGTAACGCTGTGATGGACTGGCTGGGGAACACATATGCCATAGAAACCAGAAAACCGGGCCCTTGAGCCTGGCTAGGCTTTAAAAGGGTGCATTTATATTTATTACATAACTTACAATGCTCCTCCAAAAATGTCAGCTATATAGGCGTAGGAGTGGCTGTGTGGTAAGTAACTTGCTTACGAAGTACACTGTTCTGGGTTCAGTCCCACTGAGTGGCACCTTGGGCAAGTGTCTTCTACTATAGCCTCAGGCCGACCAAAGCCTTGTGAGTGGATTTGGTAGACGGAAACTGAAAGAAGCTTGTCGTATATATATATATGTATGTATGTATGTGTGTATATGTTTGTGTGTCTGTGTTTGTCCCCCCCAATATCGCTTGACAACTGATGCTGGTGTGTTTACGTCCCCGTTACTTAGCGGTTCACCAAAAGAGACTGATAGAATAAGTACTAGGCTTACAAAAAATAAGTCCTAGGGTTGATTTTCTCGACTAAAGGTGGTGCTCCAGCATGGCCACAGTCAAATGACTGAAACAAGTAAAAGAGTATACTTCAATAGCAATACTAAGTATTGGTGTGTTTTTACTTGAGTGCACTAATAAAGCAGATTCTAACACTGTCATTTATATTTTATCATTTACTTGTTTTAGTCATTGTATTGCAGCCATGCTGGGACACTGCCTTGAAAAGTTTTTAGTCAAACAAATCAATCCAAGTACATATTTTTTAAGTGTGTCACTTACTCTTTTAATGCTGAGCCTCTAGGTCACAAGGATGTAAATGATTACAGGATGTAAACAAAAGAACACAGGTTGTCAAGCAGTGGGAGGAGGTCAAACAGACACAAAGACACACAACATACATTTGAGGGGGTGCTGAAAAGTTCCTGGCTTTAAGAGTATTGTGAAAGACCTAGCTGGAGGCCCAACCTTGAGTTTTTTTACAGGACTTAGAAAAACTGAAGGACCACTGCAATAAGTGTGTGAATCTCAGAGTGGAATATGTTGAATAAAATCATAACTGATTATCCTGTATTTTATTTTACCCAAAACCAGGAATTTTTCAGCACCCTCTTGTATATAGGCATACACACAATGTTTTCCATGCAGTCTCAGTCTACCCAGTTGGCTTGGTGATACAGCAGAAGTGTTGTACAATGGAACTGAACCTGAAACCATGAGGTTGGAAATCAAGCTTCTTAACCACACTGCCATACTTTTTGTAAGTCCAGTAACCCTAGGAAATATTTCATTTAATGTTTTGCTGTCCATACAATGGCAATACTACATATGAAAAGTCAACTTTGTAATAATTATTTTCACTTTGAAAATTAAACCAAATACAATTCTGTGAGTAAACAAACTGAACTAAAAACAATAAACTTTTAGCTCTGTGCATAAAAATGCAAATGTAAATTAAGCAATTAGAGAAAAGAAAACTGTAAACAGTATTATCAATTACAATATCTAAACATAAAATTCAATAACTTCTTTGTTTCTGCCTCTAATTCCCAGCCATATCAAAAACTGGAACTTCCTTGCAGACTGCAACCTGTAGGCCTGTCTGTGGATTCATACAATTCCTAGGTTTTGTGTTGATTGAAAGAAGAGAACTGAATCCAGATTCCCACAAGTATGCCATTGCAAATGGAATGAAGTCACAGTTCTAGGTCATAATTCCTTGAGGGTTAAATCTACATATGTTAAATAATAAAGCTCTTCATGTACATAGCTTTAGCTTTTAGGGTTGTTTATTTTTTTCAGTCATTGAACTGTGGCCATGCTGGAGCACCATCTTCAAGGGTTCAGTTGAACAAATCTACCCCAGTACTTATTCTATTGGTTCTCTCTTGTTAAACTGCTAAATTACAGGAATGTAAACAAACCAACATCAGTTGTTGAGCAGTGGGTGAAGGGACCAATACAAACACAATGACACACACAAATGTATACACTACATATATATATTCACACACATACAATGAGCTTCCACACAATTTCTGTCAACCAAATTCACTCACAAAGCTTTAGGTCATTCATAATTTTCTTTTAAGCTAATAATTTTATTTTGAAAAGCAATTTTAATAATACATTCTTCCCCTCTTTATTGCATCCCCTGAAATACCATCTTGCATCCTCAAGGGCTGTGGGTACTCAAACTGCAAACTTCTGTCCTAATTCAAACTAGTCCCACAGTTCTTATGAGAAGAAATCTTTTAGGAGAAGCAATGTAACTGAAAGAAATATTTTTTGCCATGAGGAGAAAAGAAATTTCACTTTTGGGCATTCATGTCCTCTGATAAATACGTATTAAAACTTTGTATGCATAAAAAGAGCTAAGACTATTCAAGGGAATAACTAGAGTTTTATCAGTCTTGGAGAATTTACAAAGGCCAAGACAACAACCCATTCCCCAATAGTAAATCAATAACAAAGGTATTTGTTGTTTATCCCTAGGTCAATTGATCAATGGCTTTTCAACCATGACCAGCCCATCTTCCTTGTACATTAGGCATTATATTGTCTAACACCCTTCTTTAACATAGTAGAATATAATTTGTGAGAGGTTTGGCTGATGTTGCAAGCAGAGAAAGCAATCCAGTAGAGGCTCTTTCATTGGCTCAATGTATTCTATGTAAATCTTACTAGTTCTCAGAGATAATTTATAAGTTTTTGTTCTTTCTTAATTATGTAAATTATCTTCAACCATAGGAATCTTTATCAGTACAACTACATACAAAGTTTACAAATGTATATTGCTATTGAAAATGAAAACAAACATTACTTATGAGGTGATCTGACAGTCATTATTTCCTCTAAATTGAAATTATACCAATTAGTTATCAATTTGGTCACAGACACTTAATTAGGTCACACATTGTGAATGAAGTATGTTTTTACAAGATAGATCATCCCACATATGAAAAAAGCAGCTATTAACTATTTTCCAACAATGTAATGGCTTTTTACTTCATTACTAAAAATGTTTTGAAAGCAACAAACAACTAGTTGGATTTATTTTCTGAAAAATAACTTTATATAGTCATATGCAGGCACTCCCCAGCAGTGATAAGGAAATGTCCTATAAAATTATAGAATAATTTAATTATTGCCTTTACTAAGATAGCAGGAGCATTCAAAGAAATAAGACTGTGAGAAAACCCATAAACAAGATTTTTATGTGAGAGAAAAGAAAACAGAATGACAGTTTCATATTTTTATCATGGATGCTTAATTTTTGACAAAATTAGAGAGAAAAAAAATTATTCATCAAATTGACATTTGAGATTTAGTATCATCTCTGGTCCTATTCTTTAATATTGCTTTTATAATTTGAGAAACTGAAGTTTGCTAACTAACCAATTGAAAGAATTTTTATCATGGTGCAGCCATTGGTTTAACATTTATTTTAAGCAATTTGAACTGCCAACTGGTTAAAAAAGTAGTTACTTTAACCTCACAATATCTTCAGCAGAAACAGGTTGGTTTGGAGATAACAGAAAAACTATCAGTAATGTGGTATAAGCATATCCCAAAACCTAGTCATCAGTGATATCAACTACAGGGAATCATAAATGATATAAAATGTTTGTTTTTATATAACAAATGTGAAGCCACTACCAATGTAGTCAGTATTGGTAAACAATAAGTATGGTTAGTGTGAATGAATGGCCTATAAGAGCTTTGAAGTACAAAGTGAAGAGGTATTATAGAATTACAGTCAGGATTAGCAACACACTATTTTTGCACTAAAGTCAAAACAAAATGTCCTGTTCTGATATAATTACAGAATAAAGTGAAAGAGCAGTAAAAATTTGGAGGCAAAGTAAAACAAAAAAATTAAGCATTGATGTTATTCATAAGTGCTGTGCTTTGTTTAGTTGAAAAATAGGGCATATAGTGCCCTTATTGATGAGATAACTACTGGGGCAGGCTAATGAAACCTTACATGAAACTATTAACATAGAAAAAAAAAGATACATTAAACAATATACTCCCTGATATAAAAAAGGCCAGTTGATCATGGATAGAATACCCTTGACCACAGGTCTGCTTTAACAGGTTTCCTGTGGGTAAACAACAACATAAAGGGATATATTGTGGCATTTTATACTGCCCCACTAGTCATTGTTTTAACCTTTTATTGATTTATACATGCTAAATGAAACTTGAAAATATTGTAGGATGCATTATGAAAGCCATTTAACATCCATAACTACTGAACAGATCATCAACAAAAGAATACAATAAATATTGATATCCTGAAGAGATCTATAAGAAAATAGAATATATTTAAATCAAAACTTAAAAGGAGGCTGAAATTATTTTAACAAATTCTTGTCTTCAAATGCTAGAGTGCTAACAATGATATAATTTATAGCCTCCATAACCAACTTCAACAAAAGAGAAAATCAAAAACAAAAAATTTGATTCATATTGGCACCCAAGAGAAAAATGAGGATAAAAATTGATTTTTGTTTTTCTTTCCCATGGCCCTGTGTTTATATTTTTCATATGCATTCTACATTGAACAAGAGAAAGGAATTTAAGCCAACAGCTAGAATTACTAATTGAAATAATTAGTCGAAACAGACTACAGATATGTGAAAGCAGTGCATTTTTGGCAGGTTTTACAATAGGTCATCCTAATGTTAATCAAAACAACTGATTTATTTTAGAAATCTACTATCCCAAGCGAAAGTTTGAAGAAACCTACATTTTAATTGGTAGAACTGATATGTCTAAAGAAAAAAAAAGTTTGCATACTCATTCAGGACCATGTAAATATTGATAGGATAGGCTAAAACAGATAAAATTGGATTCTGTAACAGCTCCAGTCTTTCCAGGTCAAATATAGTGTGTGATTAGTGTAATTATAGAGCATAAAAATAACTGAAAAGCAGTAAGTCAGATCTCTCTTGAAAATGAATAACAAAAGAAATAGAGAAACAAATATGTTAAAAGTGGTACTGAATTTTATAAGGAAATTGATTATTCTAATACATAAAATGATAATGTGATTGGAGGTATACACACAGTCATTTGAGTGCTGGTTAGAATACCTCCTGGTATTTGTTTTAATATTGTATTCTGAGTTCAAGTATGAACTAGGTGAACATTACCTTTCATCTTTTGAGGTAAAAAAAAAAAAAAATGTACTAATCTAGGGCAGTGAATTGGCAAAATGTTTATTAGAAAATTTACTGATGCAGGATCCTAACAGTAAATGTCCTTCCTAACAGTAAATATTTTTCTCTGCAAAAATAAAAATATTTTTTATTAATCATTAATTAAATGTGGATTGAAATTATTCAAATTTCATTTGAAGACGTATTTTTAGAAACCTTTATTTAAATCAAAAATACACTTTAGGTACCAGGTTAAATAATTTCTTTTTATTAAGACAAATGAGACTTCAGTGCATTTTCAGTAGTACCTCTCATAGCTGATGCATTGAATATCTTTTTGTATTGGCTCTTTTCACAGCTGTGTTCATTGGTTCTTTTGATATGATTAACTATGCATGTCAACGTGAAGATTAAAACCCCATGAGTCTTTGGCATGTCTTTGAAAAGTGTTCTGTGACCATCCCATTTTCCTTAACTATTCCAATTTGACCACCTAGTCTTTTTTTCTGAAGAGTGTTTCAAATGGAACCACCATCTTTTCAAGACAAAATCTCCCTTGTGTCACACCTTACCATCTGCTCTAAATAGTATGATGTAGACTGGGGTACACTCATTGTTGTCATTTTATATTCATTTTCCATACTGGCAAGAGTTGGATGGTTTCACAGGATCTGATGAGTTGAATAACTATCTCATATTCAAGCAACTCAGATCACACACAATATACCAAGCATGGCCATTACTCTGTTAGCAGCAGAGACACAGGTCTTCTTTTCTACTAAGCATAACTTCAGTTTGAGTTAAGTTTACTTTAAAGCCTAGAAAATACAAGATGGGATGGTTATTGGTGAAACGCCTTTGATCATCATCTTGCTAGATCATAGTTAACCTGGAGCTGAACAACAACAACAAACAACAGAAAGGTCAATGAAAAGATGGCAATCTATATACAGTTATGTGAAAAGATCCAATGGAAAAATGACATTCAAAAACTATGGGGGGATAATATTGAAAAAGCATCAATATTTTTCTAAGAAGACAGTATAACCTACACACACACATTATAAATAGATTAATATAGATGTGACTTTGGACAGAAGAAATCTGACAAGCAGCCAGGTTCCAGAAATTTTTGGATAACTATTTTAGAGTAAAAAAAATAGCATTGAAAAATAGTTATTGGATGAAACATTTCTAGTTCGATTCATGTTAAAAATCAGTTTCTAATTACTTTTTGTCCTTTCTCTAATTTTAAGAAAACAAAAAGTTCATATATTCATTTATTCTTTTACTTGTTTCAATCATTTGACTGCAGCCATGCTGGAGCACCACCTTAAAAGTTTTTTAATTGAAGAAATCAACCCCAGGACTTATTCTTTGTAAGCCTGGTATTTATTCTATCAGTCTCTTTTGCTGAACCACTAAGTTATGGGGATGTAAACACCAACACTAGTTGTCAAGCGATGGTGAGGGGACATACAGACACACAATTATATATATATATATATATATATATATACACACACACAATGGGCCTCTTCCAGTTTCCATCTACTAAATCCACTCACAAGGATTTGGTCTGCCTGAGGCTATAATAAAAGACACTTGCCCAAAGTGCCAATGCAGTGGGACTGAACTTGGAACCACTGTGGTCGGGAAGCAAGCTTCTTACCACACAACCATGTCTGTATAGTGCATATATCTTCAAAAAGTTTTAATTAAAACTTTATTGCATGTTTTATTCACTGTTACTCATGGTCTACTCTGAAGTTGCCCATACACTGCCAAAAGATTAAGAATTAACTTTACAGTCATTTTTGTTTTTCCAATAACTTCACTTTTAAAATGATAATACATTAATTAATCATTGATTTTGATTTCTAAATAACGTATTTCACAAGCTTAACCAATATTTATTGTCTCAGAAATGAAACTTAACAAGGATTTAAAAAAAATTCTGTAATAGAACAAAATACTTAGATAAGATGGGTTGAACAATTTCTAAATTTATTTAAAATATGTTCAGTATATAGACATTTTAATGCTTTTAGTGCTTTATAGTTTTACTACACCTTTTAATATAGAGCTACCAGAAAAAAAAAGTGCATGTTGATGCATATACATACATACATACATATATATGTGTATATATATATATATATATATATATACACACACACTTGTACGGGTATGCACAGGTTTGATAAAAAAAATATGAATTTCCTTGATGCCTTCTGTAAAACACTTGCGTATATTGTTATAATATCCTTCAAAGTTTCCTTGTTTTTTTTTTTATTTTTTAACAGAAAGTGAAAAGGTCAAATCCATCCACCATTACTAACAGACTTTTTTCTACATATCATATCAAACCCATGACAGCATGTAGAAAAAAGAAAAATTAAAACTTTTAAAACTGATGTGCAACAAAATTAACTGTATTCTCAATGCTTGACACATATCCAGCATAGGAAAAAAATCCAAACATCCTAGCTATCAATTACACTGTTCACAGTAAAACAACCAAGTTTTCTGGTAGAGTAATACATATAAGGGGGTGCTGAAAAGTTCCTGGCTTTAGGGGTGTAGTGAAAGGCCTGGTTGGAGGCCCAACCTTCCAAGTTCTTTTACAGGGCTTAGAAAAACTGAAGGACCGCTGCAATAAGTGTGTGAATCTGAGAGGGAAATATGTTAAATAAAATCATAAATAACTGATCCCCCTGTATTTTCTTTTACCTAATGCCAGCATCATCTTGTACATATATCATCATCATCATTTAACATCCGTGTTCTCTGCTGGTACTGGTTGGACAATTTGACAGTATTTGATGGGCCCACCGACTGCATCTTGCTCCAGTGTCTGCTTTGGCATGGTTGCTATGTCCTTCCTAACAGTAAACTACTTTACAACATGTACTGGGTGCTGTTTTCGTGCTACCATCACTAGTGAGGCCGTCATGAAGTTTGCAGGATTATGAACCCTGAGGTTTCTGTATTGATGTTTCAGATTAACAGTTTAATATTAATCAAGTAAATTTTTAGTTTTAATCCTGCCATCACCAGAAACATTAACTATAGCATTAATAATAATTTCAAATTTTAGCATGAGGTCAGATATTTCAGGGGAAGGGGCTAAGTCAATTAGATCTAACAAGTGGCTAACATTAGAAATGGACTGTAACATGCTGGGGGACTAAACACCTTGAGGTTTAGTCAAACAAATTGACCCAGTACTTATTTGTTTCCTTAAATCTAGTACTTATTCTATTTATCTCTTTTACTCAACTGCTAAGTTATAGGGATATAAACAAACCAACAACAGTTGTCAAGTGGTGGTGGAGGGGGAGGCACAAGCACAAACATACATGTATATACAACCGGCTTCTACACAGTTTCAATCAATCAAATTCACTCACAAGGCACTGGTTGGTCCTGGTCTACAGTAGAAGTCACCCAAAGTGCTGCACAGTGAGACTGAACCCAAAACCACGTGGTTGTTAAGCAAGCTTCTTAACCACACAGCCAATGTAAGTATATGAAAAAAACAAAAGTGATATAAAAGAATGGGATTTGAGGGAGATTTTGTTATTGATTCAAGCAGATCACATAACCATTTAGAAGCTTCCTCATTAGTTAATAAGCTGTGTTGTGAGGGAAGAGAGGATAGTTTTGATATTTCAAGTACAGCCCTTTTTGAAAGGAAACAAAACCAAAAAAACATTCCATTTTACTTTTAATTTCTTAAATGTTTAAACAATAAGTAGTGATTAAATCTAATCAACTAAGATATCAATTCCTGTTTGAAAGCAAACCTAATTAAGAGAATGGAAGTATGTCTAGAATGTATGTATATACATATAGAGAATATAGACTGATAAATGGTATAAAATTGCAAAGCTAATAAAGGAAGTGAGCATAAAAATAATTAAATATATAAATAAATAAAAGCTAAAAATGAAAATTGTGCATGTAGACAAATGCAAATGTGCACGTAGGCCAGTGCATGTGTGTGAGTATGAGCACACATGCCTATGTGTATGTGCATGTATGTGTATAAGTGGGGAATGTGCACATATGTGTAGAGTACAAGCATGCATGTGTATGTGTGTAGTACAAGCATGTGTGTATGTGTAGTATGAGCATGCGTGTGTATGTGTGGAGTATGGGCATGCATATGTGTGGACTACAAGCATGTGTGTGTATGTGTGGAGTACGAGGATGCATGTGTATGTGTGGAGAATGAGCATGCGTGTGTATGTGTGGAGAATGAGCATGCGTGTGTATGTGTAGAGTTCTAGCATGCATGAGTATCTGTGGAGTACGACCATGCATGTGTATCTGAGTATGAGGATGCTTGTATGTGTGGGGTATGAGCATGTGTCTGGAATATGAACATGTGTGTGCATGTTTGTGAGGAGTATATGTGTGTATGTAAGGAGTACATGCATGCATATGTGTGTGTGGGTGAAGTATGAGCATGCATGTGTGTGTGTGTGTGTGTGCAGAGTACAAGCATGCATGTGTATGTGGAGTATGTGTGTATATGTGTGTGAGTGTGTGTGTGTGTGTGTGTGTGAAATATGTGTGTATGCAAGGAGTACGATCATGCATGTGTGTGTGTGTGTGTGTGTGTGGAGCATGAGTACGCATGTGTATGCAGAGTACAAGCATGCATGTGTATGTGAAGTACGAGCATGTGTGTATGTTTGTGCAAAATATGTGCGTATGTGAGGAGTACAAATATGCACGTGTGTGTGTGTGGAGTACAAGCGTGGACGTGTATGTGGTGTATGAGCATGTATGTGTATGAATTACAAGCATGTGTGTATTGAGTACAAGCATGTATGTGGGTGTATGTGGGTGCAGAGTACAAGCAAGCATGTGTATGTATGGAGTATAAGCATATGCATGAGGGAGAGCACGTGTATGCATGTAATCATGTCTATGTATAGGGATTGTATTTATATATGCATACATGTGCAACTTAAGGCAGACAATAAGATGAAAGTGAAAGAAAAAAATGATCTTCACCTTTCATTCAAACATGGAATGAAATAAAAATGACTTTATTATAGATAAAGTAAATCAACTTATAAATCATTCACTAATCAACTTAGACAGCAGCCACAATAATTCAAAATTTGATAATTGGCACATTTTTAGAAATATCTACACTTATAAATGCATTACCAGGGGAATAATAAAAAAATTTATATATAATAAAGAAAAGAGGGCAAAATAGAGAGAAGAGAGAAAGCAGTATCAGGAATCCTTCCCCCTCTCTCTTACTCATTAAAATGAAAGAAAAGAGATCAAAAGTTTTTGTTTCAGACTGTTTCATCAATGAATTACAGTTAATAGATACATTTTATGTCTTTAATTGACTGGAAACTGTTATTGTTACTTGTGCTTTAAAATAGTTCTTGTAAATTTAAGATCAGAAACAAATCCTTGCAGCCAAAATGATAAAACCAATTACTGACTACAACCATTTGTCCTTCAACTGAAAGTGAAGTGTTATATTTTTCACTCTTTAAGGCAGTTAAATTCTTTTAGGATTCTATTAATTAAATTAGTAATTCTCAATTTTTTTTCCATTTAGTTCAGTACTAAATAGAATAGTTTGCATGCTGGGCGAAATGCTTAGCATTATTTTATCTGCTGTTACATTCTGAGTTCAAATTCTGCCAAGGTCGACTTTGCCTTTCATCCTTTCGGGGTTGATTAAATAAGTACCAGTTACACACTGTGGTCGATGTAATCGACTTAATCCCTTTGTCTGTCCTTGTATGCCCCCTCTATGTTTTGCCCCTTGTGGGCAATTAAGAAATAAATATTTATTATACTGAATAAAATTTTTCTTAAAATCCTTTTCCATCAAAAGATTTTTTACTTTTTCTCATTTGGAAAACTAGCAATATAGTAGGTATATACCAAATATTATACATGAATATTAATGTAATTTGGCCAAATGAACAAAAAAAAAAAAAAGATTTCTAATGGACAGGTAACTTTTACTATTATTTTTAAAGCCAATCTGCTCAACTCTTGGGACAGGTTGAGCAGGCTTTGAACTGACTAACTCTTCTCACTGTACCTGAAAAAAGGGACTTTTTAAAAAAAATGCTGAAATATTGGAATATCAACAATGGGATTTTTTAGATATTTCTATCTCTGTTATTCACTGGCAAATGACTGGCTTTGGATGGCTATAAACATAATTCTTTTATTTACACACGATGAAACTGTTTTATTTTGTTCTAGGTGGAAAATTAAAAAAATGTATTTGATAATTAATACAGTTTGACAACTGAAAACAGATTTGTTTTTGTGGGACTGAGTCAGCACAGAACTGAGCAGTGCCCAAGTTATAGCCAGTGAAACATATATAGCCAGTGAAACATATTGGTTCTGTGAACCACAACACACTCTAATATACAGTATGTAGTATTGAGTGGAAGTCTGGGGCAAGTGGTATTCTCTCACTAGTGTCCAGACTGTTGGCTCAGAAACAAATGTCTTATTAGTCAAATAATCTGTTAAAAATAGCAGCTATATCTCCCTCGATCTTTATCAGAACATCTTAAAAAAGGAAAAACTAATTTGATAATTTCCATTTGTTGAGGAAATACCATCACACTAAATCATAAAAATAAATGAATGACCCACAAGATAATTATCGCAGAATGATATGAGAAAAAAAATGCAGTCATTTGTCACTTAGACTATATATATTATACCAAGATCACTTCTAAATTTGACAAGTAGGGAAGTAACATTCTTAGATGTAGAAATATCATTGCCATTGCTGTTTTAGTTTTCCTCGTTCTGATTGCATTCATTATTGTTGGCCTTTCAGATGAATTTTCTATCCATATATCAAGCAAGGTAATTATCTTTACATAGCAACCAAACCAAGCAGATTGTGTTGTTCTAAGTAAAATTACTAAACATAGATCATGAGGTCATCTTACATTTATAGCTGGCAACACACTTGCTCCCATCATCTGACAAAGCTAGTGAAAACAAATCACATGACATCAAAACTGCCCCTAAATATTATAATTTTAAAATTCAACTAAAAAGCCTCATAAAGAAAAGAATTTCTCACAAAAAAAATGTAATAATAATAATATAATAATAATAATAATAATTCAAACTGTGCCAAGTATTTATTTGAAGTTACATTTAGAGATGAATTATTATATATTACCAAAGTCACCTTAAAACAAAGGAACTAGTATTTATACTAACATTTCATTTCAAATAACACATAACAATGTATGTATTACTTATGTTGAAGTTGTGTTTATAATCTCACATGAAAGCTTGAAATGTATAAAACGGAAATATTTTTTGTGTATATATATATATATATATATATATATATAGATATATACACAAACACATACATACATACATGCATGCATAGACATGTATTAAACCAATAAAGCATAATTGCCACACCCAGCTACCAATCTTATAACTTTTTTTACTTCTACAGCTGCAAGCATCCATTAAGCAAACAAAACCATCTTCCAGTGATAGTAGTAATTAGCTTAGGTAAGATCTTTTTACAAAACAAATAAATGATAGAGAAATGGATCCAGCTTATTAATACTGACAGTTACATGTAGTTCTTGATGGTAATCTTGTGTATGATGCCACAATATTTGAATATAACATTACACAGGATAATAATTTTTTTTTTTAATCCACAATATGTATTAGTTTGAGCTAATAATTTTGTAGTTATCTACTGATTCCCATCCTTTCCCTATTTTGTCTTGTTTAAAGACAATGCTATGTTTATGAAGTTAACAACTTTGTCCCTTGAGAGAAAAGTGTTTATGAATAAATGTATTAGCTGGATGCCTAAGCATTTTACTGAAATAAAAATGTAGGTCAATGCCAGAAGGAAAGCTAATCAAAGAGATTCAATTACTCATTTTTTTTTTTTCTTTCCCAGTATTCTTTAGTGTCATTTTAAAACAAAACTAAAGAAACACTTTCCATAAACCTGCTTGATTGTAATTCAACAACTAATTTCAGTACATGATAATTTCATTGAAAATAATTAAAATTCTATACAAGAATGTTAACCAGTAGCAGGGGGGGGGGGAATCAAATATTTAAAAGGTAATTAATTCTCGCAACGGTTTCTCAACTGCATCATTGCAAATGCAATATGTACATAAGTAATTATTCTTAAATTTAAGTAAGCCATATTAAAGTGACACTTACAAGCTAAAATGTTTAAATAGATATGTATATCATAAACATTTCAATGTCCACTTTCCCATAATTGTATGTCAGATGAGAGTATGTTGGGGAAGAATTTTCTAATGGTTGGAGACCCTTCCAGTCACCAAGTTACATCTATTTCTGGGTAAGGTAATAATATACCAATCATTTGAACAACAAACAGCCTGGACATGCTTATGTGGAGACCTAGAAACAAACTACACGAAAAACTAACCTTTTGCTCACTAAAGTTGTGCAACATGTCAAAACATGTCAAGTAGCCTGAACAAGATCTTATAGTAGACTGTAAGTAAACAATACCACTTGCAAAGGTACTGTGTTTACAACCAATGAGTGAAACACATGTGTAGATGAGGAAAATATAAAATCACTCATATAAACACAAAAATGCACATGTAGACACACATACGTGTGTATGTATATATATATATATATATATATATATATATATATATATATATATATATATATATATATCATTGTTATTATGCAAAAGTGTCATAAGTCCAAAACATTGCTTTTTCAGAAAACGAAAAAATAGCTTTACCATTCTATAGCAAAACTGTTGTACTACACTTTGACAATTTTTGATATCTTGGCATCTGAAGCAGCTGGAGATACGATAGTTTGACCAAACGAACCAGCTATTGCAAGTAAAAATAAATATTGTGAAAAATGCATTTGGCTAAATTTGGACATACAACAGTTTAACATAATATATATATTGTTGTTATAATGTTAAACTGTTGTATGTCCAAATATATATATAATATATATATATATATATACACAAAAGGTTGAGGCCATGCTGGGACATTGCCAGTATTTTTTAAAACATAGTCCTCTATTACTCCACTTATTTAAAAATCAAACATCGTGCAAATCACCAAAATCAATAATTCCTGTAAAATTTCTAAAAGCTCATTTAAGATGTTCTGCAATTGTAAGAACTGAGTTATATTTGCCAAATCCATGAAGAGATTAATATGAAGATTATACTTCAGTTACTAACTACCATATTAAAAAAATTGAAAAAAAAAAAATGGTGATGTCAGAAAATTAAAATTTTGCTATATTATGTATGATTGGAGTGATCAGGAAAGTGTTATAAGTTCAGGAACCTAACGATTATTTTGCTTTTAAGAACCTGGAAGAATTACACTACAAATGTAACAAAGAGAACTTAATTGTACTATTGTAGACAAGAGTAGTGGAGGCTGGAATTCAGTTTGTATTTTGCTCTGGTGCATTGGCATGTTGATATCATGTTCTGGTGTTGCAACTGCAAAACAACTATTCTGCAAAATGCAAATGATATTGCTGTTGATAAACACAGAATAATAAAAGCCATTCAAACCGTCATAATTGCCATAATCTGGTGAACAATAACAAAATTATGTGTAAGTGATTCACAATAGCTGTGTAAGATATGTATGAAGGAGACTGAAGCTTTTGGTAACAATTCTGAAATTAATAGAGTTCAAAAATGAGTTACAGGTACAGGCATGGTTGTGTGGTAAGAAGCTTGCTTCTCATCCACATGGTTCTGGGTTCAGTCCTACTGCATGGCACCTTGGGTAAGTATCTTCTGCTACAGTCTTGGGCTGACTTTTGAGTGGATTGGATAGATGGAAACTGAAAGAAGCCTGTCGTTTGTATGTATGCATGTAAGTATGTATGAGTGTGTGTGAGTGCATGTGTCCCACTACCACTTGAAGACTGGTGTTAGTATGTTTACATCCCGATAACTTTGCAGTTCAAAGAAATCTATAGGATAAGTACCAGGCTTAAAATTGAATATAAACAAAGAAGAAAAAAGGAATGGGGTTAATTCATTCAACTAAAAAAGATCCAAGGTGGTGCCCCAGCATAGCCACTGTTTAATGACTGAAACAAGTACAAGATAAAAGAGACTCTTGTATGTACATAACTTAGCCCTTTCGTTACCATATTTCTGTTGAGATGCTCTGTGTTTCATTCAATTAATTTTAAATATAACTAAGAATTTAGTAAAATAACTTAGTTATCATTAAGTTAGTGTTAGGAACATAAATTGTGACTAAGGTTCGGTAGATTTTAATTCAGAACTTTTGAAAACAAGACATTTGTACTACAGAGCCAGATGCAGTTTCAGGTGGGTTGGTATCAAAAGCATTAAGTCTCATTGGAAAGACAACCCAGAAAAAAAATTCCAACTAAAAGATGAAGGAGGCTCGAATGGAAAGGTCTAGAACATTCATAACCACCTTTAACATCTAGGAAATGACTGAAGTCTTGTAACAAGCTTAACCCTTTTGTTACCAACCCGGCTGAAACCGGCTCTGGCTCCGAGTACAAATGTCTTGTTTTCATAAGTTTTGAATTAAAATCTTCCACCAAACGTTAGTCACAATTTATGTTCCTAACTATGATAACTAAGTTATTTTACTAAATTCTTTGTTATATTTAAAGTAATTGAAAGAAACACAGCACATCTCAAAATAAATACAGTAACGAAAGGGTTAAGAAAAATTAAAAGCTCATAGTAGACTCAATGAAAGTCTGAATAGATGCAATGAAAAGTTTTGCTGTTCATATGTTCTCAATATGGGTTTTAAGCCAAAACCATTTTCATAAGCAAGACTAAATATATTTGTATACACACGTAAATTGAGTTCTATGTAGAAAGGTGGAGGAGGAAGCATACAGAAATTCAATATTATGTAGACAGTGCAACTGATGTGCCAAGAAGTTGCAACAAGTTTACAGATAGAGTAGTAAGGAACCAAAATTCAAGTAGTCCAGATAGATGGGTGTAGTCAACAATGAGATAAACAAAGAGTTAAAGATTACAGACTGTATTCAAGAGAAGGTTTGTTACCTAGACAACCTGTTTAATCTTGGGAAAAGTGCAATCAATATTATAATAATAATGCTGAGTTTGAAATAGAAGTTTGGCATTTTTAAAAACTTTTTTAGGTGTGGCTGTGTGCTAAGAAGCTTGCTTCCCAACCACATGGTTCCAAGTTCAGTCCCACTGCATGGCACTTAGTGCAAGTGTCTTATACTATAGCCTAGAGTCAACCAAACCCTTGGAAGTTGATTTGGTAGACAGAAACTGAAAGAAGCCTATCGTATGTATGTATATATTTATGTGTGTGTGTCTCTTTGTGTTTGTCCCCAACACTGCTTGACAACTAGTGTTGGTGTGTTTATGTCTCTGCAACTTAGAGATTTAGCAACAGAGAGTGATAGAATAAGTATCAGGCTTAAAAAAACGTCCTGGGGTCGATTTGTTTGACTAAAACCCTTCAAGGCAATGCCCCAGCATAGCAGCAGTCAAATAACAAACAAGTATTTCTCCCAGACAAGGGAGTTAAACTGTATGAAGTGGAAATGAAGTATGTTTAAATGAATGAGTGTATGAACACACAAATTTAAGTTGCTTTCCAGAAATAATTTTCTAATCTGTTTTAATGTAAGTTAATAAAACTACTTTGTTCCCACAGGAAGGAATTTATCCAATAGGTTCAAAGCCTAAGAACTTGCTTTAGAAATTTGATTCTAGCTTTTCATGTGGCAAACAAAAAAAGAAATATGGCCAAGTTGATTAGGTACCAAACAACTAGAAGATAGCTTAGTGGCTCATATCAAACAACTGGTACTATTATACTTAACTCAATGGTTAAGTTTGTCTGGCTCCAAATAAAGATTTCAAGTAGCATTCTACTGTTGTAGAATTAGGGAGTAATTCATTTACTTCAATTGTGGATTTCAAATAAACCTGCAGAAAGTAAAAGTTACCTGTAATAAATCATTCTATTGAAAGGAAAATGATTCACTATTTAACATTGTATTTCTCAACCAGTGCCCATGTTAAATTTTATTGTTAAAATTTATGGGCAATAAATAGGTTATACTTCTACAATACACAAAATATTAAATATTTTTTAATACAATTCCTAATAATGTTTAATTATAAAAATACAACAGGATTTTTTAAACATACAATGGTTATGAGGGTTGGCCTGAATAAAATAGGAATGAAAGGGGTCCATAAGTAAAATGTGGTTGAGAAACACTGATTTAACACTAAAAATATAATGATAAGTACTGAACCCATGAATCTATGATTCAGAAAAGAAGTTTATTTGTTTCTCCTTTCTTATGAAGTTTAAAGCAAGTATCTTTTAAAGACACACAAACACACACACAAAAAAAAAAGGTAGGGAATCACTAAACAAAATCTAGACAGAAAAGCACTTATAATAGAACAAGTCTAGCTATTTTAAAAGTAAATATATTATTACTAATTGTTTTTTTTTCTTGTGCTTTTAGCATTTATCCCACGCATTTATATTGATGCAACTGAAATGGTGCTACAATTGACGCGTCGTTCTGTCTGACATTATAGACCTATCACCCCCTGGTGACAAGAGGAAAATTTTATTTTGGAATACAAAGCACCAAAAAATACACTGCAAGGCATTTCATCCACACTAATAATTCGGTCAATCTCCTGTACTAGACTTAAAACTTTATTGATCAACCCCCAAAGGACAAAAGGCAAAGTTGATCATGGTGGGGTCTGAACTCAGATCACAGAGAGTCAGTATAGGATCACTATGTACATTATCCAGTGCTCTAATGACTGCCAATTTATAGCTCATAAAAATTATAAAGGCTATCAATAGTGAAGTACAAAATGGATTTAATAACTGATTATTTACAACTAAAGCAGAAAGTAAACTAAATTAAAAGAAAGACAACTGATATAATGTAATTTGTGTGCTTCAACATGATTTGTGTTTTCTATTTGTCTATATTTCACTTTGTAAATAGAAAAAACATTTTAAATGTCAAATCTTGCTCTGGAAATTTGATTCCAGCTTTCTGTAGTGTGACTGTCAAAAGAAAGATGATGTTTTCATTTACAATCAGAAAATATATTATTATTTCATTGAGTTGGTAAGATTAGTAAAGTTAAACCATTATTAATTCATTCTATTACTATTCTATTAATATTCTATTATTTTTAGTGTTGCAAAAATGTTGATACAAAAGAAATATTGCTAATAGGATGAAATGATGAACATTAATAAAAACGTTATTTATTTTAAAATGCTAAATATATCAACAAATTACATTAACAATTCAGAAGATAACTTAGAAAATTTAGACCCCACCTCTCATCCCCCTATACCTTTATGATTAAAATCTTTATATGTAACTGAAACGAATCATCTATCTCTGGTTCTATCACAGTTTTGATGACCTCTTCCACCAGCTTTGAATAGTAGTAAGCAATAGTAAGAAACATACTTTTAGCTGTAATATAAATCTTGTCTACTGATATTAGGTTTCCTAAAGTTAGCTTATCCTCTTCTACCAGTCTTAAGAATCCATTCCTATGCAATAGAAATGTTATAGATAACTTTTTTTTTTATAAGGTTAGAATAAAAATACATCAGTTTGAGGAAAATGAAGGATGTGAGACCTTGAACAAAGCTCCCTTAGAGTTCAAAATAAAAAGGGATGTGAGACCTTATTGAGCCCAGGAAATGCATTAATTATGACAAGTGACAGTTAGCACACATCGAAACCATATTTAGAAATTACACATAGGAAAAAGGACAAAGGTTATTATACTTAAAACATACTTTCAATGAAAATAAATTAGAGAGAAAGTTAATAACTTTAGGACAGGATAGGTGAAGTTACTAGGTTCCTGTGTGTAGCATCTCTATAAAATGACCACCACCATGTTAATGTGATGAAAAGCAGTGTAATTATCATTCTATTACTAGTTATTTGAGGGTACCAAGCTGGCAGTATTGGAAGCATGCCAAACAAAATGCTTTACATCATATTGTCTGGGTTGAAAATCTGTCCAAGTTAATTACCTTTCATCTTTTGGGCTCAATGAAATATGTACTAGCTGAGCAGTGGGGTTAAAGCAATTGTTATTTATATTTCAATTCTATAATAATTGCAAAATTTATGCTTGAAATTTCTACCTAATGGAGAAAGCTCAAATGTCATGGCTAAGAAATGCTTAGTACTGTTGTGGGCAAGCACTGACTCACAGGACTTTCTAAATGATATGCTTAACAAAAGATGACCTTGAATTCTTTTAGTAGTAGCCAGTTGATGAACCAAGTCTCATGCAGTCAGCTTCTCATAAAAGGATACCCATGCTTGGCTTAGTATAACTAGAAATGTATACATTCGAACTTTCCCTTCCATGCAACATCATGAATTGAGAAATGTACAAGAGAGAAAGCTCTGAATATGTAACTTCTACAAGAGTGGCTTTTCATGACAATTACATCTTTTTTTAATATCTAAATTCTAGATAAACAAGTTAAACTTTTACATTAAAAAATTCACATTAATATGTATTTTATTTACAATAAAAGCATTTTTTTTCTTACAAGACTTTCTGATAATTTCACTCAGCCTAAATATAAAAGAGAAATCCTTTTCTATACAATATATAGTCACTAATTAACTGTACTGCAAACTAAACATATTTCTTCAGAATATTTATTTAATGAATGAACACAAATCGAATAAATATAATTCATAAGACTAAAGAATTTTTAACTAAGGCTTTGATATTCACTCAAAAGTTCTTTAATATTTATTTTAACTTTTAACAGAATTTCTATGCAGTTTACAAACTAATACAATTTAAAATACTTATGTTTATAGACAAATGATATTGATTTCTGGAATGTTATAATCAATTATGCTGTGTTCTGTGCTTCACTGGCACTTATTTCACTGACATCCAGTAGGATGAAAAGCAAAGTTGACCTTGGCATAATTTGAACTGAGAATGGAACTAAATATCGCAAACCATTTAGTCTAGAGTTCTACTAATTTTGCCATAATATTGGCAGACAGAACAGATAAAAAATAAAAATAATAATAATAGTACTCTGACTAAGCAGTTGAGAGATTCCAGTGAAATTTCCTGACATTTTGGTCACAGGAAATTGATCAAATAATTTTACAGAAGGCCCTATACACAGCTACGTTAACTTTAGGAAATGGCTCACTACACCAAACAAACTAACCAATAAGGACATGCAGAAGTTGTAGACAGAATGAAGAGTAAAAGGAAATATAATTAAATATATGACCCAGAAATTTTATATCATGTCCAACCTGAAAAAAAAGACATGGACAGTGGATTTCTCAAGTGAAAAATTAATATTTCTGTTCAGAATTGTTCATATTATTTAATTATTGTAGTAAGAATTCTATATTAATTGCAAAAAAAGTAATTGTTTTTATTGTTGTTGCTTACCCCTAATTGAACAGACTTATAATCAAAGAAGATCCAGTAATGACCATTCCATCTTACTTTAAAATATATTCTATCTAGAACCACATATAGTCTTTTCATTTTTAAGACTAGTGATTTGAGGGATTTTTGGCTACCATTTCTAGCAAGTCAAGTGATGACATACTAATTCTTTTGGTGGTTCACAGTTTTGAAGGTCATTGCATTGGTAGAATTAGTAGAGTTGTGCACATAATGTCTAATACTATTATATCTCTTTACAGTCAGAGTTCAAACCCGACAAAAATCCCTCAATTTTGTCCTTCATCCTTACGGGATTGTACTTGATTTAATAGACTATAACCCTTGTCCCAAATGTGTGCTCTTATGTATGTGTTAAAAAATTATTTTGTTTATCAATACAACTGAGTGTTGGTAACATCTTAGAAGTTTTGTTCAATAACCCTGAAAATTATGTGTACCAATAAAATTACCTCATGAGTTACTGTTCTTTTGGCAATTGTAAAGTTTTTATCCTGTATGATGATAATGATCATCATCATTGTCATTTTGAATCTGTTTCTCATACTGGCATAAGTGGAACAGGTAATCAAGGCCCAAATTAATTTTTATTTGAAGTTACTACTCTCTTGAGTGGGTCAGAGGATTATATCACACACACACACACACATATATTCCAATTTTTGGCATGATTTGTATAGCTGGATTCACCCAAACACTAACCGTTTAACAAAGTGTATTGGTGAACTTTATCATGATGCCTGCACTAGAGGCACTTTTATATCTATGCCAAGATTCAAGGCTCATCTTGATCCTGTGATAATGCCATTTTTCAATGAAGAGAACTGAGTAACAACATAAGGACCAAGGCAAGTGTGTGCGTGTGTGAGTGAGAGAGAGAGAGAGAGAGAGGAATGAGGGTATGGTTTGTATCCAAATGAAAGAACACCAATTTTAACAGTAAATAAGTAATGTTGAAATATCAGTGACTCTGTTGCAGCTTATAATTATTATGGTTCAGTAGTATTTCTAATATAACAAATTCCCCTTTCTGGTTATTTAATCAATACCAGACAGCAATATTACAAACTTTGGCTCAACATTTCATCTGTAGGTAGAGGTTATACACAATTAATTATAGTTCCATAAACAGAATGCATATTTGCAAAGAATAGAATATTACAAGGGAACCTAAGCACAGTTGTTTGAAATAGCCAGATCTCCTTCAAATCATAGATTTACATCTTACAAATAAAGACATCTACTTTGGAGAATGCAGTCACTGATACAGAAAGCAATAAATGCAATGGACTACTGGTCTCCTTGATCAGGGACAGCTTGGGGCTAAACAACAACACAATGCTTTCAAGATGGTAGGGCCTTAAAAAACCTCACAAAACATAAAAATATAACAACTATTACACAACTGGAATAGTCAACTTGATACAAACCAAAGAGGAACTCAAGCTCAATACATTATAATAAACAGAATTAAATAAATAGACATCCTTACGTTATAGGAGCAAAGCATGGTCGTGTGGTTAAGAAGTTCACTTTGCTGCCATGTGGTTTTGGGTTCAGTTCCGTTACATGGCACCTTAGGAAAGTGTCTATAAATCCAAGGTGACCAATGCTTTGTGAGTGAATTTGGTCAATGGAAACTATGAGAAGCACATCGACATGAGCATGTGAGTATTTGTTCCCCACTGTTTGACAACCAGTGATGGTTTGTTTATGTCACCCATAACTTAATGGTTTAGCAAAAGAAAGTGATAGAATAAGACTTAGGGTAAGTACTAGCATCAATTTGTATATCTAACTTCACAAGGTGGTGTTCTAACATGGCCACTGTCCAACAACCGGTGTAAAAGAGCAAAAAGATACATTACAAATATACAATTCATGTACAAAATACAATTAATACAAATAATGTTTGTGACTCCAAGGCTCAACAAATGTAAATCTTGATCATGTTAATAGACTGGAACTGATGTCATAGGTGCATGTGTGAGACTGATTTTTTTGTGTGTGTGCGCATGTCACCAGAAGTTCAACGACCACGAACATGAATTCCACAATTCTGATGACACAGAAGATTTCTTACTTGCAGATATAAGTGTATGTGTGTGGTTATGCATGTGTGTGATGTATTTTGATGAACTCACTTCAAGTTCTGCTTTAGCTATTTCCTCTCAAATACATGAGGACACAGCTATCAGTGATTTCCTGAAGCAAACACACTAGAAGCTTCCATCAATTTCTGATCTTTTTATATATATTTTTTTCATATATCCATTTCATAATTTTCTTTTCATAAAAGTACTTTTTTTATTCCCAGTTTTCTTTCAGATACTTTTCTCAAATAAATGCTTTTAGCTTTCCATTTGCCAATCTATAATTTTCAATATTTCCTTTCAGGTTTTATAATATATATCATCATCATCATCATCATCATCATTTAGCGTCCGTTTTCCATGCTAGCATGGGTTGGACGGTTCTACTGGGGTCTGTGAAGCCAGAAGGCTTCATCAGGCCCAGTCAAATCTGGCAGTGTTTCTACGGCTGGATGCCCTTCCTAACGCCAACCACTCCGTGAGTGTAGTGGGTGCTTTTTACGTGCCACCCGCACTGGTGCCAGACAGAGCTGGCAAACGGCCACGAACGGATGGTGCTTTTTATGTGCCACCGGCACGAGGGCCAGGCGAGGCTGGCAACGGACACGAAACGGGGCGGTGCTGGCAACGGTCGCGAAACGGAAAGTTCTCTTACATGCCACCGGCACTGGTAACACATCTGCAATTTCCATTGATCGATTTCCATTGATCGATTTCGATTCTGATCCTCACTTGCCTCAATGGGTCTTCACAAGCAGAGTTTCGACATGCCACCGGCACTGGTAGCACATCCGCAATTTCCATTGATCGATTTCGATTCTGATCCTCACTTGCCTCAACACGTCTTCACAAGTAGAGTTTTGTGTCCCAAGAAGGGAAGGTATGCATACGTAGGCTGGCTCCATCCCATGTAGAAGGCCACGGGTTGTGGACTCACTTGTCCTGCCGGGTCTTCTCGCGCACAGCACACTTCCAGAGGTCTCGGTCTCTAGTCATTTCCTCAGTGAGACCTAAAGTTCGAAGGTCGTGCTTCACCACCTCGTCCCAGGTTTTCCTGGGTCTGCCTCTTCCACAGGTTCCCTCAACCGCTAGGGTGTGGCACTTTTTCACACAACTATCTTCATCCATTCTCGCCACATGACCATACCAGCGCAAACGTCTCTCTTGCACACCACAACTGATGCTTCTTAGGTCCAGCTTTTCTCTCAAGGTACTTACACTCTGCCGAGTGTGAGTACCGGCATTACACATCCATCGGAGCATACTGGCTTCATTTCTAGCGAGCTTACGCATATCCTCAGCAGTCACGGCCCATGTTTCACTGCCATGTAGCATGGCTGTTCGTACACACGCATCATACAGTCTGCCTTTCACTCTGTGCGAGAGGCCTTTTGTCACCAGCAGAGGTAAGAGCTCTCTGAACTTTGCCCAAGCTATTCTTACTCTAGCAGTTACACTTTCAGCACACCCGCCCCCGCTGCTGACTTGGTCACCTAGGTAACGGAAACTATCAACTATTTCTAGTTTTTCTCCCTGGAAAGTGACGGAAGTTGGTCTCAGAGCATTTTCAGTGTTTATTGTTCCTGAGCATCTGCCACATACAAAAGCCATCTTCCTAGTTAGCCTTCCTTTGACATTGCTGCATCTCTTATGTGTCCATAGCTTACACTTGGTGCATCTTATAGAGTTTCTACCTACACCTTTTCTACAGATCGAGCAGGGCCATCTACCTGAAGGTGTTTGTGATTTGTCTACCTTCCTACTGATTACGACTTTGGTTTTAGCTAGATTGACTCTGAGGCCCTTCGATTCTAATCCTTGTTTCCACACCTGAAACTTCTCCTCCAGTTCTGATAGCGACTCAGCAATTAGAGCAAGGTCATCAGCATAGAGGAGCTCCCAAGGGCATCCTGTCTTGAATTCCTCCGTTATTGCCTGGAGGACTATGATAAATAGGAGGGGGCTGAGTACTGAGCCTTGGTGGACCCCTACCTCTACCCGGAATTCTTCACTGTACTCATTTCCAACCCTCACCCTACTAGCGGCGTTCCTATACATGGCCCGCACAGCTCTCACTAACCATTCATCTATCCCTAGTTTTCTCATTGCCCACCAGATAAGGGATCGGGGGACCCTGTCGAAGGCTTTCTCCATGTCAACAAAAGCCAGGTACAGGGGCTTATCTTTGGCTAGGTATTTCTCCTGCAGCTGCCTTACCAGGAATATAGCATCAGTAGTACTTTTCCCTGGCACAAACTCAAACTGCATCTCATCTAAACTAACTCTCGCTCTAATTAGTTGGGCTATGACCCTCTCCGTAACCTTCATCACCTGGTCCAACAGCTTGATACATCTGTAGTTATTTGTATCTAGGGCATCACCTTTACCTTTGTAGCAGTTGACTATTATACTGCTACACCAGTCATTGGGTATGACCCCTTTGTGTATCACCTGATTAACTATATGGGTGACTAGGCTATAGCCGACACTACCAGACATTTTGAGCATCTCTGCAGTGATTCCTGATGGGCCTGGGGCTTTCCCTGTCTTCATGCTTCTAATTGCCTTAGCTACCACGGAACTATCAACTCGGATAGCTGGTCCCTCTGTTGGGTCAACATTCGGCAGACTCTCTTTATCCCATTCATTTTCTTCATTCAGCAACCTTTCATAGTGGCATCTCCAAACCTCTCTCTTTGCATCCTCATTTAGCGCAAGTGAACCATCTTCCATGCGAACACACTTCTCTCCTACCACATCACGATTCTCTCTCACACACAGTCTTGCAACACGAAACACCTCCAGTCTTTGGTCCTCACGGCGCAGAACATTGGCAAATTTTTTCTTATCTGCTTCCCTTCTGGCTAAATAAACCTGTCTCCTAGCTTCTCTTTTGGCAGTCTGATACAATTCCCTGCTACCCCCATTTTTCCAGACCTTCCAAGCCTGTCTCTTTTCTCTAATAGCCCTGTCTACAATATTGTTCCACCACCACGTTATTCTAGGTCGAGAGGGGACTTTGCACCAGCCACAGATCTGGTCAGTGGCTCTCAGCAGGTTGTCCCTTAGAAACGTCCAGCTGTCTTCTACCCCCTGTGATGCTCTATCCCCTTCTACTTCGTCAGAGGCTTCAAGTAATATGTCCCTAAATCTCTGTCCATTTGCAGGATCTTTAAGCTTCCAGATCCTTCTTCTCCATATTTGTCGTCTTCTGGTTGTCCTCCTAGTCCTGATCCTAAAGTCACTAACTACCAGTCTATGTTGTGGGGTACATTCTTCACCTGGGAAGGTTTTGGCATTTATAAGCAGCCATCTCTCCCTTTGCCTTGTAAGGATGTAGTCAATTTGGCTGGTATGTTGGCCCGATTGGTAAGTGACTAGGTGGCTGGTAGGTTTCCTGAAGTTAGTGTTGCAAATCATAAGATTATTTGCATCGCAGAACTCCAGCAGCCTGGTTCCCTCCTCGTATATTATGTATGCATTTGCTCTGTACTTCATAACTAGTAATACTACTCAGTATAGAAGTTACTTAACAACCATACAGGAAGCAGACTGGATTATGATAATCGGTGTGGAGTTGTAAACATAACAGCAGCAGTCATACATCTTTTGTACACATAATTTCTACTTTTCTAGTATATTCTAAATATATGTGTGTATGAGTGTATCAATTTAGAAAAATTTTTAAATGCCTGTTTAGCATACAAGCATTTCTTAATTTCTTATATAAACACACAAGAACAGTTTTCAATCAAAGCAAAGATTTCAGCTTTAAAAGTTACACTTTAACCTTTCAATTTTTTATATTGCAATTGATAATATTGGCATCACTCCTCATAGCTCTCCATTTCATAAATTTTGTTTGAAATATGTATGTTTGTATTTAAAGTTACCTTTCAGACCTATCCTTTTATATCCACTTTCTATATTGGTATAGATTGGACAGGTTGTCACAGTCTGAGTATATCTTATTATTTGTCACTGACTTCAAAGTTAAGGACCAAATTTCACACTAAGGAACTTTTGTATTTTAAGTTTAGTTTCAATTTTTTTAATTATATACCGTAAATCCTCGAGTATAATCTGAGGGGTGCTTATTATACAGAAGGTTTAGGTTTTTCAGAGGTACAGCCCCATAAAAATCCCCTGCTTATTATACTCAAGGGCAGACTATACTCAAGGATTTACGGTAACTGTTTTCATGTAAAAGCCAAAGATTTCAGTTTCACATATTGCAATTATTCATACTGATAACTCATTTTCCATAGTTTATAATGTGTGTGTGTGTGTGTAAGAAAGGGAGAGAATATGCAATTGTGTATATGTAAGTGTGACCATATGCACATGTAACTGTGTGCATGTAAATGTGTATGCATGTGTGTCTGCAACTATGTGTATGCATGTGTGTCTGCAACTATGTGTATGTGACATGTGTATACATGCATCTGCATATGTTCTAAACATTTTTTTTTTAATAAACCTAGTATTTTGACTTCACTTTCAGACATATCCATTTCATAAATTTATTTTAATATATGTAAATGTACACAAATAAAGTGTTACAGTGGGACAATACAACAAATGTTAAACAATGAAATAGCATGTCATACGAATTGAAAGAGAAACATCTGTTGTAACTTATAAAAGTCCGAAGGAAGTAATAGAAAAATGACAGAAGATAAGGCGAGTGTCTGATGCAAAGGCATGGGAAACTAGAGAGTGAATATCACAGAAGAAATAACAGAGAGAAGAGCTATTGGAAGAGAACAGCAAACCATTTAAACAAGGGAAGTAAAGGATGTCTGGGAAAAGAAAACTACAGAAACAGTTTTACAATGTTGATGAAATTGATGAAATTTTACACATTTCTTTATTACCCACAAGGGGCTAAACATAGAAGGGACAAACAAGGACAGACATAGGTATTAAGTCGATTACATCGGCCCAGTGCATAACTGGTACTTAATTTATCGACCCCGAAAGGATGAAAGGCAAAGTCGACCTCGGTGGAATTTGAACTCACAACGTAACGACAGACGAAATACGTCTGCGCATTTCGCCCGGCATGCTAACATTTCTGCCAGCTCGCCGTCTTAACTTGAATTTTACAATTGATGAAACTGAAGCAAAAACACAAACTATGTGGAGGAGATAAATGCTAAATGTTCAAACTATGGTATAAAATCAGCTCAAAAACAAATCTTTAATTTGTGTTATGGTAATTAACAGGTGAAATTATCATCTATTTTTGATCCACCTACAGAACTGAAGGAATTTTTAAGATATAGTGCAAAGGGTATTAACTTCAGGTTTCATATTAGGGTTTATAACTCAGCTTTAACTTTTACATTCTCAGGTACTAAAGAGAATGAGTTTTTTGATACATCAGCCTGTGATGCTTCTGGACAGATCAATCATGTTTCCTGGTCATTAGGTGTTTCAGGTCTTTTAACATCAGACACCCTCACCCAGATGATCCAGCTGGAGTCAATCAAGCCCCAGCTTGCATCTAGTTAGTACTATTGATGATAGCATAACTAAAATAGAAATAATGTGTAAATCCAGAAAATAAGACACATCAAATTAGCTCCAAATTTAGTACTAAAGATCTAAAAAACTGATATTTATTCAAATAACTATTTGTGATACATCATATCAACTAGACTGGAAGATGAAAATACTCAGAAACAGCCATATCATGGGATCATTTCATATAAGGATGATGCCACTAGATAAGAGTTAGTAGCTCTATTCAAGATACTTGGAAATTTAATACTCAAGAATTTTCAAAGGTTATTTATTTCTGAAAACAAAGAGGTTCCAAGATTTGATATCAGAAGATACACTTGGCTAATTGTAGAAGTGGCAGTCATTAAGCCAGATTCTAATTTTAAAACTCTACAGCTAGAATAACGTAGGAGGCTACATAAATGGGGGTGTTGTAAGAGAGATTTCAAGTAACTATATTTTAAATAATGATCTAGTACAATTTCCCCCAATATTTCAAGTTGGCCAAAGAAGATGGAGAAGGTTGTAATAACAAACTGCAATGCAAGAAAAACTTTAGTTAGATAAATATATTACAAAATATAGGTTTATGTTATATGAAAATGATTTTCATTATTTTCACTACACAGATTATTTTATTTATTATTAAGAAACTATTAATGATTACATGAACTGAAATTATGAATATTAGTAAAAGAATAGTGATACACCCAACTTTCATACAAAGCTCACAATAGATGCAATAAATATATTATAGCAAATTGACAAAAAATAGGAATAAACATTACTTTTTTGGCATTTATATTTTCAAATGGAATTCAGATTTAATGAACTGCGTACAAAGCAAACTAACTGATAGACCCTGTTTAATTTTTGAAACTGAAGGATTTTAAAATATTGGAAAATAGAGAAGTAGAACAAAAATAGGATTGTAAATAGTATCCAGTTGAATATTACTGATTCTGCAGAAGTAGTGAATCTACAAATGCATGTGAGATAATTTCAAAATGCTACCAAAAGTATGGAATATGGTCCATATGGTAATACTAACCCAAATATGCCACCAATGGTTGAAGTTAAGTGTTAAGAACAATATCCTAAAGATATTTGGGATATTGTTTTTTTGACACCAACATTTGTGACACATCATATCAACTGGATTGGAGGATGAAAATACTTGGGAACTCAACAGCCATATCATGGAATAAAAAAAAATCAAATGTCGACTTGGATCATTGGTCAGTAGTTTTTGAATGATTTTTTTTTAATGTAGAAGTATAAGCAATTGTTGGTAAATATAACCATAAAGGTTATAATTATGTAATAGTAACTATAACAACAAGAGAAACCAATACCCAAGAACAAAAAGCTAAGACATGAAATTAAGCATAACATTAAAGTTTGCTGTGTCAGCATCTGAAGCAGCAAGGAAAATGTTGAGGCTTTAAGCTATATTGTTTGATATCCATTATTTCACTGAAGATTTGTTTCCCAGAAGATTAGGTGAATGTCAGCCAGAGCCTTGTTACATCACACTCAAAGAACTTTCCCATTTCTACATTTGTGACTGTTGATGGTAGAAGTTTGTGCTACATACAAAGAAGTCGCAATAACAATGGATTTAGCAGAGGATGACAGTGCATATTACCAGACATTCCTTCCTCTTTACTGCAGCCTTGCAGAACCTGAGAAATTATTTACAGCATATGAAAAACAAACTTTCACATGAAATGAATCAATTAAGGAGTAAGTGAAATTACTAGTTCCATATGTCAACATACAAGAGGAAAAAAATCTTGATCTCATGAGAAAAAGAATTCACTTTAAATTATCCTCCACTCTTAATAATACCTAACATGGCTCGTATGAACATCAGAACAGAAAATGGATGGTTAATTCTACAAGAACTTTGAAGTTTCAAAGAGAATTGAACAAATGAATTTTTATTTAATTAAAATGTTTGCTAATTAATTATAGATCAACAGGTAGCTTTCCAAGAAACAGAACAAACAATTCATGTTAACAATCAAGGTGCCAATTGGTTTCAAATATTGGTACAAGACCAACAGTTTTAGGGGAGGAGAAAATCAATTACATCGACCCCAATGTTCAACTGGTACTTATTTTATCAACCCCAGAAAAATGAAAAGCAAAGTCAACCTTGGTGAAATTTGAACTCAGAACATAAAGAAGGATGACATGTTGCTAAGCGTTTTGCCCAGCATACTGCTTTAAATCAAGGTACTGATTATTAAGTCTTACCAACATCTAATGTTAATCTTATTGATGGAACTAGTAAAACAGTTCAATATAATATTGTTCAGTGTTTGTAAAGAAGTAAACATTGCAATAACAAGTGCCTTGCCTGCTGTAGCTACCTTCCTACTTTTGATTCTGTATTAATCCTTCCATTCAATCTATTTTTACTGTAAATCCTTGAGTATAATCCGCATTTTTCCCACCCAAAATTTAAAGGTCTAAATCCCTAGTGTGTACTATATACGACGTTAAAAATGAAAATCATTTTCTAAGCAATGTCCAAGTCTCTATTTGCTGTCTGGCTATGTTTATTCAGACGCATTTTGTGATGTCAGGCGCGAAAATACCTTAAGCTAAGCCTGAAAGCAATGAAGTCATAAAGGAATCATCCATAACTTGCAGTAAGCAACATTTATTAAATGTTATTACTGTTATTTCTTTATTTTCTGCAAACAAAATGCACAAAAAGCTACACATTTGCATTATGTTATATATATAATAATAATAAAGGACGTCACCATATACATGTTTACAAACCAAGGTGTTATATAGACCTCCTTTACTCAAGTTAGAGAAGGGGTGCGTATTATACACAAGGTTTAGGTTTTTCAGAGGTACAGCCCCCTAAAAATCCCCTGTGTATTAAACTCAAGGGCGGACTATACTCAAGGATTTACGGTTATTGTACAATTTGCAGTATCTCAATACAGAGTAAAAAACCTCTTTATATCATTCTAGCTTAATGTCATTATATAGAACGAATTACCTATGTCTCATTGTTTTAAGGTCATTATTTGGGATGAGTTAACTATGTTTAATTACTTCCTTTCGGAAATAACTGGATAGGAAATTGAGAGATCTTACAAAAAAAAGTGTAGATCCAAAATTTGAATACATCTCTTTTGAAGAAAAAGTTGTAGTCTTTAGTGGGGATTTTAAACAAATATTAGCTATAATTAGATATAGCAAAAAATTGCCAACACCAGTTTTATTATGAAGTCTCAGTAAAGCTGATGTTCACAATAAATTTGATTATTCTTAGTATCGAGTTATACCACCAGTAATTGCTCAGTTATTCTCAAAAATACTTTATAATATTTCTTTCTATCATAAACACGAGGACCAAAAATTTTGCCGGGGAGGAAGGGGTTAGTTAATTGCATCAACTCCAGTGCTAATCATTATCATCATTTAGCATCCATTTTCCAAGCTGACATGAGTTAAATGGTTTGACTGGAACTGGTAAGCCAGAGAGCTGCAGCAGTCTGTTTGACTTAGTTACTACTGCTGCATGCTTTCCTAATGCCAGCCACTCCAGAGAGTGTACCAATGCCTCTATATGTGTTGCCAGCATGGGTGCCTTTTTATGTGTCATTATTTTCTAAAACTTATTGCTTTTTAGCTTAAGTAAAAAAAAAATCCAATAGCAAGTTATTGAAACAGTTTTCAGGAGATCAAATATAACTGTATAATCATGATAAATGCTTACATCAGAACAACTTTTCTAAATTTACTTCCAAGTATTTAAGCACAATGTATAATGATTGCCACCACACAGATTCAAGACTTTCATTTTACTCTATACAACGGGATGTGTAATAGTCCCCATTTAGTTCTTTTATCTTTTACTTGTTTCAGTCATTGGACTGCAACCATGCTGGGGCACCACCTTGAAGGGTCCAGTTAAACACATCGACCCCAGTACTTTTTTTTTTAAGCCTGGTACTTATACTATCACTTTCTTTTTCCAAACTACTAAGTTACTAAGACACAAATAAGCCAATACCAATAGTCAATCAATGGTGCGGGACAAATACAATCACACACACATATGATTAGCTTCTTTCAGTTTCCATTAACCAAATCCACTCACAAGGCACTGCCTGAGGTTCCATACTGTGGGGGCTGAACCCAGAACCATGAAATTCAGAAGCAAACTTCTTATCACACGGCTGTGCCTGTTCAAGAAATTTGAAGTGAAGTCATTAAGGTACAACTTCTAACTCATGATCCTTGTCACAAGAAAATCCTGTTTATTCCAAGAGTCTATCTTTCTTCTGGAGGTGAAGAATTTCCCTTCACATTAATAAGATAATAGTTCCCTATCAAATAAACAGTGACAGTAACAATCCATAAATCACAAAGGCAGAGATTTGAAAAAATTGCACTTTATTTATTTGAATCAGTAAGTATTCTCACACGGTCAACTAGATGTTGCCTTTTTTTTTAGGGTCAAGTTAGTTCAGGTTTGAATATATTCATATCACAGGAAGAAAGAACAACAAAAAATGTTATGTACAGTAAGTTTTAAAATAAAACTACTTCACAATGTTATTTCTATCACATGTATGAAATTAAGATTGTAACATAAGGAACAAACTATATAAACAAAAATTAAGGACAAAGAATGTAAAAAAACATCAAAAATGTAGAATGAAGAACCAACGATATTACATATGGTTAAGAACCAATAATATACCTAAAGTAGTAAATCAATATTTTTTTTACCAAAATTGAAGGAAAAGAACCAACACCAACAATGTAAGTAAAAAAAAGCCTAAAAGCAACCCCAAATGGCCAAGAATATAACCAAAGATTAACATCCAGCAATATAACCAAAGATGAAGATCTAAGGCTACGACAAAACATGAGGAACTGAGTATATTGCTAAAGATGAATAGCAAACAATATGAAAAAAAAATGAAGAATGTACATAAGATATAGTAAAAAAAATATTCCCACATATGAAAATGGAACAAATTTTATGAAAAATGAATATAGCAAATGAAAACACCAAAATAAAATCTCTATAGACAAGGATATTAATCTCAAAAATAAGATCAATATAATATTAAATATAGAAGAAAGAAAACAAACAACACAGCTCAAGAATTGAATATAAAAAACAAAGGAAAATATGACTAAAGATTAAAAACAACAAGAGCATAGTCAATGAATTGTTACAAATATTTAACAATATTCAGAGAGGATCAATGGCAACAGCAAATTAAGTAGAATTTATTTCAAAGAATGATAAACTATGAAGAACAACATAACTAAAGTGGCAAACCCATGAGTAAAATCTCAGATGAAAAAACCAAGAATATAACCAAAGATTTTTGGGGGCATATGTTTAAACCTACACTTTTGTAGAGACAAGGAGTCACTGATTAGATGGGCAAAAGAGCCCCTTTGGTCATGAATGACCATGGGATTGCACATGGAAAGTTACCCTCCAAGGCACAAGTCCAGGCAAGGTTGTTTATGGAAGACCAGCAGTAGCCCATGACTACCAGCCTCTCCTCTCCATGCCAGAGGAAAACAAAAGTTGATAGTGTGGCACCAGTGATGTTACAACCCCTTTCTACAGCTGAGTGAACTGGAAATAGTGTCTTGCCCAAGAACACAACATACAACCCGGTCCAAGAATTGAATTCATTACTTCATGATTGTGAGCCCAATGCTCTAAACACTGAGCAATGTGCCTTCACTGATTAGATGATGAAACCACATTCACAATGCAATGGTGGGTGTTTGCAGTAACAGATTCTACAGCCTAGTGTCAGGTATCAGGGGAAGGAAATAATAGCCCCTACATGACCTCTCCTATGAGTAGATTATAGGGTTGCATGTCTATAGAGTGAAACTGTTTACCACATCTATAAAATTAAGGATATAACCAATATTAAAAATAATTTTTCACAGGAGGGATTTAGTCAAATATATCATCCCAAGTACTTGACTACCACTTTTTATTTCATTTTATTAATGTCAGTAGGATGGAATATAAAGTTGAACTTAATGGGATTAATAGGCTAGAAATTTGGAGAAGGGATATAGTCAAATCACTCCCAGTACTTGATTAGCACTTTATCAACCTTAGGATGAAATGAAAAGTTAATCTTAATGGAATTTGAAAGCAGAACACAAAGAGCTTGAACAAATATTGGTTTCAAACTTTAGCACAGGGTCAGCAAGTTCGGGGAGGGGCTAAGTCAATTACATTGACCTCAGTGTTCAACTGGTACTTATTTTGTTGATCCCAAAAGGATGCAAAGCAAAATCAACCATGGTGGCATTTGAACTAAGAACTTACAAAGATGGACGAAAAACAAACAAATATTGCAAAACATTTTGTTTAATGTAACATTTGTGCTTATCCTGAACCAAACATTAATAATGGAAAACATACAACAGAAATGTAATCATACATATAAAAAATGAAATATTATGAGCACTATCAAATTCAAAATATCAGGAAAAATATATGTAAAAAGAACGTAACAAAAAGATGAAAAACAATGACCAAAAAAAAATGAAGAACCAATACATTTTCCAACAAAAATAACACACTGTAATATATCTGAAGGTGAAGAAATTACACATGACCAGCAATTACAAACTGAATATATCCTATGAAGATACAAGCATAATCCTGTGGTATGGAATTGTGTACACACACACACTATGTTTCCAGAATTTCAGTTTTGCTGAGGTGGATAGGCCTCATCAAGAACTGCATATCATCATCTTTTGTCAAATCCATTACAAGGTTCAAGGTCTTGAGATCAATCTTCACCACTTTGTCCCATATCTTCCTGAGCCTATTTCTTCTGCAAGCTTCATTCATATTAAGTCATCAGCACTTTTTTATACAGCTGTGCTCATGTCCATACCAGTGGTTTTCTCTCTTGCAGACTACATTTGATTCCTTGTATGTCCAGTTTTTCACTCAATGCATTTGTACTTTGTCATTCATGTACACTTACATTGCACATCCAATGGGGCATGCTAGCTTCATTTCTTTTCAGTCATCTCTGAAAGGTATATATTTTTATATATTTTATATTTTATCTAGTTTCAGCTCACGAGCTGTGGCCATGCTGGGGCACCGCCATTAAAACACACCACCAGGAATTGAACTCATGACCTTACGATCGCGAGCCGAATCACTAAGCCACGCGTCTATTCCTTTCAGAATACACACACACACAAATATACACATACATGCACACACATACACATAGACACTACATACATACATACAGACAGACAGATAAATACAGGGAGAGAAAGAGGGAGATAATGGTAACATCAATGAAAACAACTATATATGTATGTTTTTGCATGAGACAGACTGGCAGGTCCTGGCCTTATATATATATAATTGAATAAATTTAACAGCTATTGAAGCATAGAAAAATATTTTCTGTTTACTACAAAGTAAACCAACAGCATACCTAACTTAATGTAATTACTGTAACAACCCATTCCAACACATGTTAGCTTGGAAATGCAGTCATAAAATGATGATGAATGTAATATAATATAATAGATAATATAGCTTTTCAAATCTGCTTCCAATTCCTTCAGTAAGTTTCAAAGCTACACTGGATATATTTATAATTGGTGTGGAAACTGGTATCTGAACACCTGGAATCTACAAAATTGTGAGCAATAATAATTTAACTAAAAGAGCTTAAAATTTGTACCATAATTATAAGTCATGAAGGATATAAAATCTTCAGATGAAATATTGATAATAGCAGCTGCAAGGTAATGAGAAATATATTTTCTTTTAGGGGTCTGCCCTCTTTTCTGTATATCTATCATCTGATAAATATTGCTCCAGCTTTCTCAAGTGGTACATAGTAAATCCCTCAGATAAATCTATTAGGATTATCAGAGATTGCATATGTGTGTTACCAGGCATTTCATGAATTAACTATCCATCTGATGTCTAGATAGCCAGTTTCAGTTAGTTTTATAAAGCATTATAATATGGTATCAAATATCCAGTTAAATTTCAGTGTCATATAAAAATTCCTCTATTGCTATGTGTTAGAAATAGTACTGGAACAGTTCTACTTATACTAAATAAAGAGAATTTTTTCTATATTATTTTACTGGTTGCAAAATTATTTCTCAAGCAAAACAGCACATTCAGTGTTGCAAATTACAAGCCTAATAAATACATATTTTTGATTTTTAAAAAAAATGTTATATTAGGCATTCTTATAAACTACAGCATCTTTAGTTATAGGGTTTCAACGAGCTAATAAGTCACTGGTTGACTGTTTCCCAAATAACAAGAGTTGGTGTGTGTGAGAGTGAGTGAATGAGTGTGACTCTGGCAAGGTATTTTGTTTGATGTGTATGTTTATTAGAAATTTTCTTAACGATACACATGCATACACAATGGGATAGGATTCTGCATCATTTCAAGCTACTAAATTCCACTTTTGAAGCTTTGATCAACCTGAGTCTATAATCGAAGACTATTGTTCAATGTGATGTGCAACAAAAAGATCAAAACTGGAGTTAGTTGCACAACTATAAAACAAGCATTTTACTATCACAGCTATGCCTGCCTGCACTCATAGGAAAATGATATCTCAGTTACTTCCTCTCATCATTCTCCACAGCTACTCTAGCTCTACATAAACCACATAGAAACATGGGGGGGAAAAAAGACTAAAAGTAAGACCTACAAAACACACTCTTTATTGCGTTAGCAGCAACACTGAAAAAGAAATATAACCAACTATCACTCAGCATAAACATACAAGCTAATAAGGAGATCTCTATATGGAAACTGTAGCCCCTCAAATCCCTATCTATCAGAATAACAAACCAAGCACACATTGGATAATGCACTACTTAACTGATTGCTTGACCGGAAAAATAAATGAGATGGCCGTAACTGAAATACAGAGGTTAAACAACAACATAAATCTATCACACCTAAGACTAAAAAACTTAGAATTACCTGTGGTATCTCTACAATATATACAAGAATTACTAATGGCATCTCTATAGTATCTACAGTATATTTGAAAAAAATTACTTATGCCATCTAACATATCTACAAAAGTCCTAGTAGGGAAAGTGAAAATATATGGATAGCATATTTGACCAACATAAAGAAATAATAATACAAGATCATGGAAGTTCTCAATCACAGAACAAATCATAAACACATTTTCCATCTATAAGAGAGATTTTGCTTAAAATGTTTTAATATATCTCAAGTTATGTCATGCTGACAATATCTAAAAAGAAAGAAATTTCTTACCACCAACTAGAAACTATAATAACTTCATAATAAGTATCAAAATAAATAAATGAATGTGTATTCTCAGTATCTTTTTCCTTATTTCTTAATTTCAAATTCAAACTCCTAATCCCAACAAATATCATGAAAAAATTGTCTACTGGAGGACACCACTTGTTTGATAAATTCGTATACTTTACATTATACATGTAAACAATGAAATATATAAAAAAAAGTACTTAAAATAACAAACTACATGAGTATGCAAAGAGCAGTTTGTTATTGTAGTGTTCTTTATCACCTCAAATACAGGTACAACAAAATAGTAAGAGTGCTATCATTCTCACTCACTCCAAACGAACATGAAAAACAAATACTCATAAAAATAACAGCAGCATTAGTGACCTCATTAGTATAAAAAGCTGTCTGGGATGCACACTAACACACACGCACACACAAGTATGTATGTAAAAAAACTGTAATTGTCTTGCTCTAGACAAGTCCACTTAATTTGCCTTTATTGTGACTGCCAAAAGAGCTTACAGGCATGCTAGAATAAACTGCAAAATAGAGAAAATACAACATGCTTAGCTTGCTTTTGATAAATCACTGCATGTCATGGTGGGATATTGTCTTCAACTAGGCAAAGGAATGGTATTTCTGGAGCTTTGAAGTCTGTGAATTACATCCAGTCATTCAAATGTGTGTTATAAATTTGTTTGATCACTGCTGTTTCATAACCAAAACAACAACTGGGAAAGAGATAACATCAAATATGAAAAATGTCTAGAGTTTGTTGAATCAAAGAAACCTATCCCATATTTTGCAAGCTAACCATCTAATATCTTGCTAGACATGCAATATTTTTAAATGCTTATAAAAATGCTGCTTCAGACAAAAGTATTCAAATTCTATTTAAAATTGTGTTAACAAAACAAATGCATGACTCCTAATTTACATTTTACAGACTAAAAGAAAAAGAAGGAAAATTTTCATAATTTTAACAAGATCCTTGACTACAGAAAAAGCTACAAATTTACAAAACATTAGTTACGCAAAATGGACCAATGATTGGTAATCAGAAGTTGTTTCCTTTTTCTTTTTCAGTGACAAGCATTCATTAAGCCCACCCAGCCAACCCAAGGACAAATGTCTTTAGCTGATACTGTTTAACCAAAGACAATGGAGAAAACATGCAACAGCAAAATGACCCACTGTTTACATCCAAAAATCTAGTAGATATTTCTGAACAAGTATTAATTTTCAAAATAATATATAAATCTAATCTGTTTCATTTCAGAATTCTAGCTCAAGGCTGAATGAATAAAAGCTTTAGCTGAGAAAGAAAAAATATGTGATTGTAATAAGATTCAAGAGTTCTCTAATGCCTGGCAATTTGTTGTCTGAACAGTTTATAACAAAGAATCCTGTATTATAGAAAAAAAAAATTCAGACATCAAGAAAGAATTATGGAATTCCATTTGAAGGTTTAATATCTTACATTACTTTTTCAATATTATTTCCACTGAAGATTGTCTACTAAGACTAAGTTTCATAAACTCTCTAACAAGATGAATCAATGTAATTCTAAAATTAACTTTTAAAATTCAAAAATTATGGCAAACCAGCAATTAAAAAGAATATAAACTTCAGGAAATAAAAAAATAATATACTAAGCAATCTTACAGCCTTTACCCAACAACTAGTTCTGATACAATCAGGAATCTGTGTCACTACCATGAATTTAAATTTAGCTAAAGAATCACTTCGTTTATAAGAGATGCTTAAGCCATTAAATTTAGTTACAAGAAAAAGAAGTTGCCCAGAGTTAATTTCATATGGTTACTACTACTACTACTACTACTCTTAATAATGATGTAAGGAAAAAAAGTTGATATGGAATGTGTTCAGAAATGAAAATTCCGAAAGTTTACAGTTAAACTTGATAAATGAAACATTCAATTTACAGTTCATTAATAGTGGCTTAAATAACCTGTTTCATTAATAATGTGACAGTTTAAAATTCATAAATTCAAGAACTGAATATATATGCATATATATATATATATATATATTGCTATTTTTAGACAACTTATAAGTTATTAAAAGCAACAAAAAAAGAAAGAAAGAAAATGTTTTGATAAACTATTCCCTTAAAAAACATTATTTAAATTTAACTATGAGTAGTTATGCTTAAAGTAAAGTTAGAAGCCATATCTATCAACACATTATATCATTAGGGAGCAACAGAAGACTATCATAATAGTAATCTAACAAGAACATTGTAATGTGTTGCAACAAAATACTGTTTTAAGTACATTTTCATGGCACATATTTATTAAAAGTTCAACAGTGGAATAAGTTTACTGTGAGAAAGAAGAGATATCTGACATTTTGGGTAAGGCCCTTCATTGAAAAAGTACCTATGTGAAATATGGGCCAGTGATTTTAATAATTTTTGAGGAAGATAAATTAGTACAGTGCCCGCATAGGCTAAAGACTTCTGTTTAAAATGGAGATAAGCTATATCCAACTGTAAGCCAATTGTAACTTTTCAAATTAAAGTTTAAGAGCTATAAAACAAATTGCAGCTATTTTATAGCTATAAGGAAAAGTTAGAGGAAAATTTTAGAGCTTTAAAAAAAAGAGTTAATGGAACCAAAAACGAAGTCTGAATTATTTTTTGGTTTCACAAACATATACATCATTGTTTTAATATCCAATTTGTCATGCTACATTGGATGGTCTTTCTGTTGCCAGCCCTCACAAGTTTCCAAGCAAAGTAACATTTTGTCATGCCTAGACATGCATTTCTTGGAAGATTGGAAACAATAACATTGCTGGTATGATGGCAACATTCATTTACAACCATCACATGATGCTAAGACAAAGAAATGATAACACACATGGACTTCTTTCACCTTCTGCCTACCAAATTCACTTACAATGCTTTGCTAAACCTAGGTTTACAATAGGAGACACTCACCTAAGTTGCTGCACAGTAGGACTGAACCTGAAACCACAGGGTTGGGAAGTAAGCTTCTTAGCCACACAACCATGCCTGCACACACGCATACATATAAACAGTACCAAGAAAATCATATACTAGAGCCATTAGAATGTCAGATAAAATGTTTTATGTGTGTTCCAGTTCTTTGTGCTCTATTTTGTTGTGGTCATTCTTGCCTTCCAAGCTTTCAGGATCACTAGAGTGATAGCCAAGTATTAGTGTAGTCCTATTTCCTTCAAACTGTTACGTTCTGAGAGGATCTCAATGTCTGCTCAGAACTACATAGCTACCTAAAACAATCAGTGAAAGGACAGAACAAGGTACCAAGTCATCATCAATTCTGTGTAGTATAACAGTATCTAAGGTGTATCACAAGGATTAGAACTTTGATGTAAAGACAAATTTTCAGTTCTGATCAGTTGTTGCACCACTACAAAACTCAAATGAAACCCACACTGAAGTACAACTAACTCATATATAAGGGACAAAGCTGCTCATAGACATCCTCGCTGGCAAAGAATCACTCACCAACACATATTTGCTAGGTCACATGTGCAATTTTCTCCTTGGCCTCTTCTACTACTATACCTATCTTTTTCTTCCATTCCATCATTATCTCTCCTCTCAGACCTTGCAAGAAGCATTTTGCCTTGGTCTTCTCCTCAGGACTACAATCATTGGAATTATGCATTCACATATTTTCTACAAACATTGACTACCAAAGTTTAATTTCAATACCAGCCACATTAATCTCACTAGGCTAAAAGTGCCTGTCAAAATCCTGGGCTTTACCTTTCCTCTGATTAAGTTATGAACAAATTTATGTTAGTTGTCCTCAATGCAAGAGAAAAGCAAATGTTTAAAAGCAAATCACACAAGGTTTTATGTGACAGATTTAAATGACTTGCTGTAGTTTTTAATGATTTAGCTACATCCAAACATAAAATCATCAAATATTTGAAAATAAAATATAAATAAATGGCGGTGCATCAGCATGGCAACAGCTCTGAGCTGAAACTAGAGAAAAAAAGTCTATAGTCTTGCTAACAATAACAGAATAAAAGTGCTGTATAATATTTATTAAATTTTGTCTATTTTCATAAATCTTCATCCTCTTATTAAGAGATTAGGTCAAGTTAAGCTTAATACCGGGTAAGACTAAAAAGATAACTTGTAAGATGAATTTGAATTAGGTAAGTTGTAAACAAATTATGAACAGTCGAATGAGAATCTCAAAACAAAAACAAAAAAACTAATATATAAATAAAAAGGACTTTTCTGCCAGGGTTTTCGTTCTCATTTAAAACAGAATTTACTCTAATCTAAACATTTTGTTTATCATTTATATCAAATAGAAAGAAAAACAAACTCCCTTTCTCTCTAACTTTCTTGACCTAAATACATCTATAAAATAAAAACAAAAAAAAAAACTGAATGGGAAATGTGTCATAGCCTCAACACTGAACCCAAACAATTTGAGTATAATCTCCAATTTAATCTTTAATAAGAGAAAATTCATTGTGTTCAACATATAAACCTTTGTCATTAATAGGATAAAAAGTATAGAGTACATCATCCCAAGATCCCTGCAGGGTATTCATGAACAATGGAAAATATGTAAGAGTGTAGATAATTTCACATAAGATTGCTATGTTCCTGAATGTCTTGTTTGCTATAAAATATTCAAGTGAAAAAAGTCTTTTTTAATGAAATTTTGCACTGTGTTCTTTAAACTTGTCTTCTCCAAGTGGTTGCAACTGAGATACGTTTCACCATGCCACACCAGGAACCTCCTCCCCCATTAGCTTTTGTATAGATTAAAAGGAAACTATATATCAAATTTCTTTTACTACTTAAAAAATATCAGCCATTTAGAACAAAACAAAAAAATTTGCAATCTATACTTACGAAAACGGCTTTATGAATTCTTTAAATTGTAGTTTTATTTACGAAATGGAGTGTGTGTTTGTGTGTGCGCACACAGCAATGACTGTAGTTAACAAGTTTGCTCTATAACCATATAGCACCTTCAGTGTATTCTTGTAGCCTTTGTCTTGATGTCTTGTTAGTGAAGTTGACAAAGAAACCATACAGAAGTTATTCTATATAAATATATACATGTATATATATACTACTAATATAGGATAAAATTTTTTTTTCAGAAAAAATTTCATCAAAAGTGGCAGCATATTAAAATACCTTTAAAGGTTAAAATTATAAACAACTTATAAACAAGGGCAAAAGAACAATTATTTCTTTGCCAATATGTTGTAAACAGACTTTAAATCATCAATTTCCACATTTCATTTAACAGTCACTATAAATACACGTGTATTTATAGTGAATGTATAATAAAATGTAGAAATTGACAATTTAAAGTCTGTTCTCGGTATATTGGCAAAGAAATAATTATTCTTTTGCCCTTGTTTATAAGTTGTTTACATGTATATATATATATACATATATATATAATGTATGTGTGTGTATATGTACATGCATGTATGTGCCTGAGTGTTTATTCCTGTATACTTTTGCATTGATACCATTTCAGTGATGCTGATGTTATGTTTATATCTGTAGACAATACATCCTGTAGGTTGGCGGCTTTAATGTGAAAAACAATATAAGATATGCCTTACTCGAAGAACAGGTCAGCATCAAGAAGGGAATCTGACCATGGAATAATGTCAATAAATTGAGTTCAATACATACAATTGTGTGTGTGTCTGTAGAAACCAGAGTTGAAAGAATGATGATGACAATGAGGATGAAGGATTGGGAAAAGCTACAGACATTAAGGTTCATAATTTACATGGATAGATACATAATGGATGGGTGGCAATGCTAAACTTCTTCATGGTTGGTAGAGAGTGTAAACAGTTAACCTTTTAGTATTTAAACCAGCCATATCCAGCCAAAATATTCTACCCGTTTTATGTTCAAACTGACCAGATCTGGCCTCTCACACCTAAGGTCATTCTAAAAAGTAAACATTCACATCATTGAAATCTTGAAGCTACAAGATAATGTATGATTAATTCCAAAACAATGTGAATAAATAAGTATTAGATTTGATAGAGTAAGCTGAATGCCAAAGGGTTAAATAATTGCAGCATATTGTTTAAGGTGAATACATTGAAACTGGTTTTCAAAATGAAATGGAGCAGTTACCAAGGTAAAAACAGACATTAGTGTTAATGAAAATACAATTCCTTTATGAAGTGTAATTTGATTTATTGGGGACGGGGGGAACTATCGTAAGCTGTTTATTAATTTAAAATTTAATTTCCATAATAGGAAAATGAAAATTAGTTTCTTGTATTATTTAATGACAACAGATCGATAGTTATCATTGGGAAAATGTTTTATTTTATGGTTTAATCAAAGAAGGGCACCATCCATAAACTTTTGCAGAGCTTGCAAGAATGGTGGAGAGTGGGAAGACAAAACTATGACTTGATAATTTGGTCTGAATACTTGTTGCAGGATGAACTACTCTAAAGATAGCCAAGGGTCAAGCAGTAGGTGTTAAAGCAGATGACCCAAGGCAGAGTAGAAACTTCGCACAAGTTGGTGAAACCACATGCTCAAAAAGCAAACTTCCTATCAGATGACTATCTGGCCTACATCAATACACCCAAAATTCAAACATTTACTGAAGATTATGTATTCTTGGAGAGAAATTAAAGAGAATGAATTAAAACTGTTTATGGTTATATTTTCTAGGTTTTGGAAAATTTGAGCTTGTTACTGCTAATTAACCTAATATCAATTTCATGATGCCTTAATGTTTACAGAGATGAACTGTACTTTTATATGATATTAACCTACAGCTAAGCGAACAAAGATATTAAAGTATCTTTGCCTGGAATGTATACAGAGCATAACTGATGCTAGTGAAAAAATAAGTATTTCTTTGATAAATAAGCATTTTTTGAATTCATCCAACTGAAACTTTTGCTCCAAAAATAGTTGAATTTAAATGTCCAAACTTTTAAAAGTTAAACCAAAGTTTAATATCTAACCAATGGCTTTCAAATGCTAATGTTTTTAATTTATTATTTTATACTAATTATTTTAAATAATGCTTCATATCATTTATTCAACTGGATCAACTAAGTCTATTGAAAATAGACATAGAAACTTGATGTTAAGACAATTATAAGCACCAGTGATAGACAAAACAAACAGGCCCAGTAGCAAAACTTATTGCTTGTCAAGCCACTGGATTCTCAATTACATTAGAAAAGATTTGCCATTATCTTCACTATTTTATTTTCATATGAGATACTGCAAATATGTTCTTTTTCTGAAATTTTTTAAACATTTGAAAAATATTAGCAGTAAGTTCAACATTTTAAAACTTGCTTAACTGTCAGATATGAGTATCTTCCAGGCATGCTGTGTAGTTTAATAACCCAAGAAAGCTTGTGTATAAAAATTTGAAATATCAATTATATTGCTAGAAATGATATAGAAAGGAACAATAATGTTTTATTGGTTCTGGTCACTGGATTCCAACCATGCTGGTGTACTGCCTTCAAAGGTTTTAGTTTAGATCAATGCTATTGCTTTACCTGATACTTATTTTATCAACCATGTAAAAGACAAATAAGTTAGTTATGACATAAAAGGTAGATGACTGATGAATCAAAATACTAGAAGGTATTTTTATTCACCACACTGATTCTGCTCATCCTATGCTAATACGCACACAGATGGGCTTCTGTAGTTTCAATCCATATAAAATTTTACTCTTAAGGCTTTGTTCAACCTCAAATAGAAGATACTTGCTAAAGGAACTTATAGTAGGAGGAAATCTGAAGCCATGTCATCATCGTCATCATCATCATTTAATGTCCGCTTTCCATGCTAGCATGGGTTGGACAAATGACTGAGGGCTGGTGAACCAGATGGCTGCACCAAGCTTCAATCTTGATCTGGCAGAGTTTCTACAGCTGGATGCCCTTCCTAACACCAACCACTCCGAGAGTGTAGTGGGTGCTTTTATGTACCAGTGAGTCGGTACTGGCAACGACCTCGCTCGAATCTTTTACACATGCCACCGGAACAGGTGCCAGTAAGGCAATGCTGGTAATGATCATGCTCAAATGTTGTCTTTTACATGCCACCGGCATGGAGGCCAGATAGCCGCTCTGGCAGCGATCGTGTTCAGATGGTGCTCTTAATACCCTACTAGCATGGGGCTCAAGTGCCAGTGAGGTGACGCTGCTAACGATCACACTCGAATGTGTCTGCAAATAAACTTTTAAACCATGTGGCCATACTTGTGGTTCAGTATGATATCTGGCAAATGCAAGCTTTCTTTTCAGGTACATAACACTGCTGTCCCTCATCCCAGGGTCTCAGAGGCCCACACCTCCCACGCCCTCAACGTTGGCACATTGAAAGGTAGGTCTGGCGAGATAGTCGAGATGCTTGAACGGAGACGTGTTGATGTATGTTGTATGCAAGAAATAAGGTGGAGAGGAGGATCTGCTAGGGTCCTCACAGGCAAGGAACACAGGTACAAGATTTTCTGGGCAGGGAACACTGACGGGGTTGGTGGCGTGGGTATACTTATCGCTGAGAAATGGATAGATAGAGTAATTGAGGTAATCAGAGTAAGTGACAGAATACTTAAGATTAGAATAGTGCTTCATAATAGATTAGCAACAATTATATCGGCCTATGCCCCTCAGCCAGGGCTACCCGATGGACAGAAAGACAGTTTTCGACGAACGACAGGGACCTTCTCTTTGTGGCTGGTGATTTCAATGGGCATGTTGGACGACATGCTGGGGGCTTCCATGGCGTACATGGAGGCTACGGTTATGGTTCCCGCAACGAGGAGGGAACCAGACTGCTGGAGTTCTGCGATGCGAATAGTCTTATGGTCTGCAACACTAACTTCAGGAAACCAACAAGCCACCTGGTCACCTACCGATCGGGCCGGCATACTAGCCAAATCGACTACATCCTTGCCAGAAAAAGGGAAAGATGGCTGCTTATAAATGCCAAAACCTTCCCAGGCGAAGAATGCACCCCACAACATAGACTGGTAGTTAGTGACTTTAGGATCAGGACTAAGAGGGCGACTAGAAGACGACCAACATGGAGAAGAAGGGTCTGGAAGCTTAGAGCCCCTGCGAATGGACAGAGATTTAGAGATATGTTACTTGAAGCCTTTGACGAAGTGGAAGGGGGTATAGCTACACATGGGGTAGAAGACAACTGGACGTTTCTGAGGGACAACCTCCTGAAAGCCGCTGATCAGATCTGTGGCTGGTGCAAAGTCCCCTTAAGACCCAAAATAACGTGGTGGTGGAACAATATTGTTGACAGGGCTATTAGACAAAAGAAACAGGCTTGGAAGGCCTGGAAGAACGGTGGTAGCAGGGAAGGGTATCAGACTGCCAGAAGGGAAGCTAGGAGACAGGTCTATCAAGCCAGAGGGGAAGCAGATAAGAGAAAATTTGCCAATGTCCTGCGCCGTGAGGATGAAAGACTTGAGGTATTTCATGTTGCAAGACAGTGTGTGAGAGAGAATCGTGATGTGGTAGGAGAGAAATGTGTTCGCATGGAAGATGGTTCACTTGCGCTAAATGAGGATGCAAAGAGAGAAGCTTGGAGACGCCACTATGAAAGGTTACTGAATGAGGAAAATGAATGGGATAACGAGAGTCTGCCGAATGTTGACCCTACAGAGGGACCAGCTATCCGAGTTGATAGTTCCGTGGTAGCTAAGGCAATTAGAAGCATGAAGACAGGGAAAGCCCCAGGCCCATCAGGAATTACTGCAGAGATGCTCAAAATATCTGGCAGTGTCGGCTATAACCTAGTCACCCGTATAGTCAACCAGGTGATACACGAAGGAGTCATACCCAATGACTGGTGCAGCAGCATACTAGTCAACTGCTACAAAGGTAAAGGTGATGCCCTAGATACAAATAATTACAGAGGTATCAAGCTGTTGGATCAAGTAATGAAGGTTACGGAGAGGGTCATAGCCCAACTAATTAGAGAGAGAGTTAGTTTAGATGAGATGCAGTTTGGGTTCGTGCCAGGGAAAAGTACCACTGATGCTATATTCCTGGTAAGGCAGCTGCAGGAGAAATACCTAGCCAAAGATAAGCCCCTGTACCTGGCTTTCGTTGACATGGAGAAAGCTTTTGATAGGGTCCCCCGATCCCTTATCTGGTGGTCAATGAGGAAACTAGGGATAGATGAATGGCTGGTGAGGACTGTGCAAGCCATGTACAGAGATGCCGTAAGTAAGGTTAGGGTTGGCAACATGTACACAGAAGAATTCAAAGTAGAGGTTGGGGTCCACCAGGGTTCAGTACTCAGCCCCCTCCTATTTATCATAGTACTCCAGGCAATTACGGAGGAATTCAAGACAGGCTGTCCCTGGGAGCTCCTCTACGCTGACAACCTTGCTCTTATTGCTGAGTCACTATCAGAACTGGAGGAGAAGTTCCAGGTGTGGAAGGAGGGTTTAGAATCAAGGGGCCTTAGAGTCAACCTAGCTAAAACCAAAGTACTAATAAGTAGAAAGGTAGACAATCCACAAATATCTTCAGGAAGATGGCCCTGCTCGATCTGTAGAAAAGGTGTAGGTAGAAACTCTATAAGATGTACCCAGTGTAAGCTATGGACACATAAGAGGTGCAGCAATGTCAAAGGTAGGCTAACTGGGAAGATAGTTTTTGTATGTGGCAGATGCTTGGGAGCATTAACCTCCGAAAATCTGCAGAAAACAACTTCCGTCACTTTCCAGGGGGAAAAACTAGAAGTAGGTGATAGCTTCCGTTATCTAGGTGACCAAGTCAGTAGTGGGGGTGGGTGCGCTGAAAGTGTAACTGCTAGAATAAGAATAGCCTGGGCAAAGTTTAGGGAGCTCTTACCTCTGCTGGTGACTAAAGGCCTCTCGCTCAGAGTAAAAGGCAGACTGTATGATGCGTGTGTACGAACAGCCATGCTACATGGCAGTGAAACATGGGCCGTGACTGCTGAGGACATGCGTAAGCTCGTGAGGAATGAAGCCAGTATGCTCCGATGGATGTGTAATGTCAGTGTACATACTCGACAGAGCGTTAGCACCTTGAGAGAAATGTTGTACCTAAGAAGCATCAGTTGTGGTGTGCAAGAGAGACGATTGCGCTGGTATGGTCATGTGGCGAGAATGGATGAAGATAGGCGTGTGAGAAAGTGCCAATCCCTAGCAGTTGAGGGAACCCGTGGAAGAGGTAGACCCAGGAAAACCTGGGACGAGGTGGTGAAGCACGACCTTCGAACTTTAGGCCTCACTGAGGAAATGACCAGAGACCGAGACCTTTGGAAATATTCTGTACGTGAGAAGACCAGGCAGGACAAGTGAGCCCAGCCCACTTATGAATGCCTTTCCTCCCTTGGACACAAAGACCGGTTGAGGCAAGCGAAGTCGATATAGAACCTCATCCGACGACAGACACCCATGCCAACCCCCCATGCTTGCGAAGACATGTTGGGGCAAGCGAAATCGAAATCGAAACCGAATTGAACCAGCCAGGATCCCTGGCCTGGTGGTACGTAAAAAGCACTATCCGACTCGTGGCCGTGGCACGTAAAATACTCCAATGCGACCGTACGACAGGCACCCATGCCAACCCCCTTTGCTTGTGAAGACATGTTGGGGCAAGCGAAATCGAAATCGAATTGAACCAGCCAGGATCCCTGGTCTGGTGGTACGTAAAAAGCACTATCCGACTCGTGGCCGATGCCAGCACCGCCTCGACTGGCTTCCGTGCCGGTGGCACATAAAATACACCAATCTGACCGTGGCCGTTGCCAGCCCCGCCTGGCACCTGTGCAGGTGGCACGTAAAAAGCACCCACTCACGGAGTGGTTGGCGTTAGGAAGGGCATCCAGCTGTAGAAACATTGCCAGATTAGACTGGAGCCTGGTGCAGCCTTCTGGCTTCCCAGAACCCCGGTCGAACCGTCCAACCCATGCTAGCATGGAGAACGGACGTTAAACGACGATGATGATGATGATGATATATATATATATATTTATACAAAGACATTTTTTAACTTGTAAAATGCAATATGTTTAGCTCCAAAATTAAGGGTTGATTAGATTATATAAATTTACCAAAACATTGTAAAGATTAACCTGACAATTTCCCTTCATATTCTATAGCTTATCTCAACCTTTTATCAGCCTTTCCCCTTTGAAAGATGCTGAGTAAAACAATATACAGTGTAATAAATTAGAGTTTAAAACATAGACTGAGTAATAACTTGGGTCTCCATACTGATATGGCAAGGAAATATAACAGGGCATGTGTTTTAAAACTAAATCGTGATTAAATTAAAAGTGACGGTTTTACATACAAATTCTTTTCGAAAATGTAAAACTTGCTGAACAATCACTAAGTACACTTTAAAAATAAAAAGATTAAAACAAAATTAAGATAAAATTAATGTGAACCATTCTTTAAGACAATCAGAGTAATTGCAGCAGTCTACAACAGAGACAGATTTCTTAGACAGAAAAAAAAAACATGGTTGTATCATGTATTTGCTTCATATTTATAACAGAATTTCAAGGACAGACAGACAATTGGTGCAAAATAAAACTTATGCTGTTAACAAAGTAAATTTGAGAGATGAGACAGGATAAAAAGATTCTAAATAAGTTGCTTGTTTACATGTGGGGTGCAAAAATAGTAATATTTGTTTATAGAAGCCAAGCAGTTTAGTTAAGTCATGATTAAAACTCTAACTTGGAGGAGACATTTTGCTCCCAACGATGCAGTTTAGTTGTTGAATTGCATGTATCTGCACACATATATACACACAGTGCTGATTAATTAAATCAATTATAATATATAAAATAATTAAATCTGTGCAAGGTTTCTTTTTTTTATAGGAAACTGATTTCCTGGTGTGTATGTTGTTCTGACGCCTCATGATGTGTTACTTCAAGACAAGACTTCCTTTTTAAGATGAAAATTTAGCAACAGAAACATTTTTTTGGCAATAACTAGTCCATTGAATATTAAATTCAGGAAGCTGTAGCACAAAGATAAAAAAAACAAAAAAACTAGCAGTTAGCAAAATTTTTAAAATACTACCTACCACTTCAGTAATTAACAAGTAGTTTTTAATTAGAAACAAGTATTTAATAAGAAAGATGGTGTATCCAAAGAAGTGAATAGGCAAATTCAGAGAATCAAAATGTTTTCAGTGTTTGCTTTAGCTCTCTCTATTCTGAGTCCAAATTCTATCAAGGTCAACTTCACCTTTTATCCTTTTTGATTGATAAATCAAGTGCCAGTTCAAGGTGGTGGGATTGGTAGGATTGTTAGAGTAGTCGGTAGGATATCTCGACATATGTCCTGGCTCTAGTCTGCCTCCAACATTTGTGATGACACTGTTGCCAAGCTTTACTAGCCTTGTTTTCCCCAGGACAACATTAGTTGAGATGTACTTGGACAGTCTTCTAGACCGAGAACGATATGATTCGGTCTTTATAGACCGTCCGTGTTGGCCTCTCGCAGGTGGCTGCAGAGTTTGTTACCCAGGAAGAATTAATTGAGGTCAAGAGGACCTGCAATAACGAGGATTTTGTATCCCTCCGTCCGGGCCTGCCAATGCAGGCTTTCCTGCAGGCACCAGGAAACATACTTGGGGATCCAGATGAGAAGGATTAATGAAAAATGAATTTTTGTTTTTGAAATTTTTATACTTGTATCTAATTACTGCATATTAAATTCTTGAATTTTAAATTGAACAGAGTTTTCGAAGGGTTATCGGTCGGCGGGCACCGGTGCCCCTCCCATTTTTATTCATTTTTATCGTTATCATCCTCATCACATTAATGTCCTTGTCTAGCCCACAGCTACTCTGTGTACTGCCCTTGTGGCAAACTATGTGAATAAAAGTAGAGAAGAAACTTCCTGAATGAGCACGCATCCATTCTTCCATAAAACATCTTATCCAGATCCTTGCCTTTAGAAGGAAATTTCCAGTTGCAGATAAGTAATCTCTGAAAACACATAGAAGCTTTAGTTTGGTGCACCTAAATTACTAGTATTACAACAAAACCAATGTCATTTTCCAAAAGTCTATATTTTGATATTAAGCAGTCTATTATTTATATTTCAGTATATTACTTTCAATGGCATTTTTTGATAGAAAATTGAATAACTGAAGTTTCAATCTAATTTACCATTTCATTATCTTTTAACTTCCATTTTTCCATACTTCATGGGTTAGAAGGGATTTGTTAAAGAAGATTTCTTATGGCTAGATGCCCTTCCTATTTCCAATTCTTACTGGTTTCTAAACAAGGTAAATATATCCCCGTGGAAGACAAGAAATGAACAACATTGTTCGTATGATGGTGATACTCATTTACAATTATTACATGATGTCAAAAGAAAGGTACATGTGTGCATGCACATTATTTTTATGTCCAATTACAATAAAAACAATTTGACATTAATCTGATGGATTACTCTAAGTTTGCAGAGTATAAATTTATTATTCTTATACAAAAGTGTTGTTGACAAAGACTTCAAAGTTTCAGCCAGTTAAGCCATCATTGACTTAGCTGGATGAAACTTCGAAGTGACTGTCAACAACATCCTTGTATAATATACATATGTGTATATGTATATATATATATATATATATATATATATATATATGTATACACACACATTTTCCAAATCCACTCATAAGAATTTTGGTCAGTCTGGGGCCATAGTATAAGACAGTTGTCCAAAGTTTAATCTGAAATATATTGTGGGTATACCAAAGGGTAAACAATACAGGTTTAAGACATCATTGGTATGTAATCAAATACATGAGGACAAATATAAACAAATGTCTTATCCTTCTACAAATTAGTCTTGAGTAATTAGAGACAACACATTTATTCAACCTGCTCACACAGAAATATAGCACATATTTATAATTACAATATATTCTAATTTTGGTAAAACAGTTAATCTGATTTGCATAACAACACTTTTGCTGGCTACATAGTCATTCAATTAATGGTACACTGAACAAATGACTAAATAGCTATATTTCCCTCGCTGTGTGAAGAGATTGCAAGGGGACATCATCTCTGATGAAGTTTACAATTAGTGGAAACCAGGTGGCCAATTCTTTTTCTATCTAATTACATGTCATAGCAATGGTCAAAATTTGTATAATTTATCATTATATATAGTATCTTACTATATATTTCAGATTATGGAACATATTGTTTAGTACATCATTAATTAAAAAGCAAGTTATATAATGAAGGAACATTTAAAGAAAATGTAGAATTAATGTTACAAGCAGGTAGTTTAAACATTAAATGGACAGGGTGGGAAATTAGTCTAGTAGGTATAAATTTGTTAGGCTATTCTATATAAAAACATAAAAACCTAAATTTTATGATTTAAGTCTACAGAAGTTGACATCAGACAGCAAATTTATGAAATTTTGTTTTGTATTTCACTTCATTGTATAATAGATGAAAGTGTCATTCTATGCAATTAGGGCAACAATTAACTTCAAATCTACTTTTAATCTAAGTTGTGAAAGCAGATCAAGGGGTAATTTAATTCCAGATTGCCTGTGATATGTAATGTTGAGATACTTTCATAAATTTTGATGCAAGTGATATGGTCAATAAGAGGTTTAATATTTATGCATATGTCACTATGGCTTGATACTAGGGAAAGTTTTCTTTTGAATATAAAAAAAATTGTGTCCAAAAAAAAAAAAAGGAATTCTTTTCCCTTTTAAAGAAAAAGGTATATCTCTGATTCAAGAAATGTAATGAGTAGCAGTGCAATAGAAGACATAAATCAATTTAAGGAACCCCCCCCCCCACCTAAACTTGAGATTGAATGGTCGAAAATACATGATACTGATAACTAGATAACAAAATGTGTTGTTTAAGGATATATAGGCATGAATACATAAATGGAGAATGAGATAGATAAAAGAATCCTGTATTAGAAATTAGATACAGAATTAGGAGCCATAAAAAGAAACAGTTCTGCAGATTCATTTACACCCCATATCTGAAGACAGTGAAGATGGAGATAAAAAAAAAGATTACCCTAAAGGTTTTATGTAACAAGCCTGTGATTTTAAAATCCTAAAGAATATTCTCACAGTACTTTATATTTACCTGCAACAGTTACATAGCTGTCTGTTATCAAAATACAATTTATTATCAAATACAGTTAACATTTTCAGAACTAAGAGCTTGAACCTAAGACACTGCAATAAATCGTTCATATAACAATAAATCTAGATGAATACAGATCTGTCATCATTAATATAAAGAATCATCATTATAACATCATTATTAAACATTCATATTCCATACTGGAGGGAGTTGAACAGTTTGACAGGATCTAACAGGTCAGAGGACTGTTGAGCTCCAATGTCTGTTTTGGTATGGTTTCTGTGGCTGGATGCCCTTCCTAACAAAAGGAATATTTTTGAAAATAGACATGCTTACCAATGAAAAGTCAACAAAACCATTATCATCCATCAAAGTAAGTAAATAATGAAATATCAATGATCAACTTGGGTTTAAAGTTTTATATTTAATTCATACCAAATTCCAAAAATATCTGCAAAAGCACTTAAGAGAAATTCAATACAAGTTTCTGAAGCAAAACTATCTACATAATATAAAATGCAATTCAGCCTTGCCATTTTATATACTAAGAATCAATGAACAAGTCTGTAATAAGCAGTTTTCTTACCAAAAGTTTTGTGGTTTAAAGTCAACAAAAGTTGATCCCAATTGCAAAGTGAGAAGAGAAATTATATCCAAGATATTGATGTCTTAAATGTCAAGTATTTACAAGTATATAAAGCCTAAATTTACAATGCTACAAAGCCTAAATTATTTATATGCAATTGAAAAAAAGATTGTCTTATCAGCTTGTTTAAGGACAAGGAATATATAGAATATAAAAAATTTAATTTTCATAGTTCTTTTACCATTTTGAAATTTGATTTGCTGCTTGTAGTAAAGTACCCAAGAAGGCTGCATTACATTCCACCTGCAAATTTGGTTGGAAATTATTCACAACCATAATAGAAACCTGTCTTTATCAAGCACATTTTTCTAAGTTCAAAATCACAGTGCTGCACCTTGAGCAAGTGTCTTCTTATTTCTTTACTGCCCACAAGGGGCTTCACACAGAGGGAACAAACAAGGACAGACAAACGGATTAAGTCGATTACATCGACCCCAGTGCATAACTGGTACTTAATTTATCGACCCCTAAAGGATGAAAGGCAAAGTCGACCTCGGCAGAATTTGAACTTCTGCCAGCTCGCCACTTTGAGCAAGTGTCTTCTACACAAGCCTCAGGTTGAACAATGCTTCGTGAATTTACAAAATGTAACTTTCATGAAATTTACTAAACATAAACTGGATGGAAGCCTGTTGTATAAATATACACACACAAATACACATTTGTGCATATCAATGTCACGTAGTGTGAAGTATATCAAAAGGTAACTGATACCAATAAACATTGATTTGTAAAATTAGAAAAAAACCTTTCTATATAAAATTGCTTCTGTTATACCAATATCAAAGCAAGTTGTTTTCCCACAAAATTATTATTATTATTAACATTATCCATCTGTTTCAAATTAAATTGACTGAAGTGTCTACATTTATGCTAGTAGATAGACTAAAAAGAGATATATAGATAAAAAAAAATGTAGTAATAAATAGCATGTATTATTGAAGTCTGGAAGTTGAGAGCCAAGATGAAGATATTTTTTACAAATGTTGTTAGGTTGCCACTAAATTTCAAAGTAGAAGATAATACAGTGTTCTTAGGTACTTTACTATATGTTTGAAAGATAGTGACTAGTAGACAATATGGCTACAGATTAATAATAAATTAAATATATCAAGAAAAAAAATTACTTGGAAAGTATGTGTAAATCACACAAGATATGTGTGTGTGTGTTAAGAAAAAATCTAGATCAAAAAGTGCAGAGAGTGTTCAAAATGAACACAATGATGAAGACAAATCAATAATTTCCAAAAGTTTAGAGAAAAGCAATTTTAGAGAAAAAGAACCATCATTTACAGTCAGGTGTAGAAGCATAGGATGTAAAGAGATAGATGGAACAAAAGAGAGTATCTGTAATTCAAGAAGAAAGGCCAAATAATAATTGCTGAGGAAGCAAAGGAATTATACAACAGGCTAATCAGAAAAAGTTTACTGTCTCATCAAAATGAAGTGTTGAATGGTCTTGAGGATGCTGGAAACGGGAAATACTGTACAAACATAAATATAAATACCATGTATTATAGTAGAGTGAATATAAAATTTATAGTTTGATGTAGATAAAAGCTTGTAATATCTTACAATAAATAGAATTTATAAAATATTGAACTGATGTTCAGTGGAAAATACTACAGTTCATGGTATTACTAGTACAATATCTTTTATGAAGAAATATTAGAAAACTAATAACTTTTTAAACTTATCTCTTCAGATTTTCTATAGAAATTGTAGCCAGCATTGATTTGTTTCATATACAAATACACCTAATGTAAACAATGTGATTGAAGATGGGACAATAAGTAATTGGTGTATATACATATTTTAGGAGTTCTTGCCCTATCTTCAGCACCACATCCAACCTCATTAACCATCTACAAACTCATTGCTTAAATAGTTACTAAATATAACAGTTTAACACTATTGTAGTATACTATGGTTGCATAACAAAATATGGTGTCCCTACAAGTAATTTAATAGAAAACTAATTTTTATTTAGCAGCAGCAATTTCATATATTTGCAATTTGGTGATTTCTTCAATTTTGTTTAATCTAAAAGCAAATTACAAATTTTTTCAAACATCAGAAGTTATTCATATTCTTTGTGAATGGCAATTATTTGATTTTCATAGTTGAAGCAATGTACAAAAGTTGCAGAAGTTTAAAATTTGAAAATATCACAACAAATCAAAACTTCATTTGCAAACTATTAGTTGTTACACTAGCTTTTACCTTGGAGTTCAACAAAGTCAGTCAACATCTGTGTTTGTTTTTACTGGCAACAGTATCAACGTGTTATGATTTTACTTTTGAAGAGTATAACTAAGCAAAGAAGAAAAAAAAAAGAAAATGGTAATTTTGATTTTAGTAGAGAATACAAAGTCATCTTAAGAGTTATATGTCTTCTTGTCTTGTCTTGAGACAACATTCATCCGGGGTGGGTTGAGCTGGTTTCATTCATCCCACCCCGGGTGAATGCTGTCTCAAGACAAGACAAGAAGACATATAACTCTTAAGATGTCTTTGTATTCTCTACTAAAATCAAATATTACCATTTTCTTTTTTTTTCTTCTTTGCTTAGTTATACTCTTATTCAAAAGTAAATCATAACACATTGACACTGCTGCTGGTAAGAGTTATATAAGCTCTGCTGAGGTTTCATTTCATATACAAATATCAAGATATATGTTTCAAATAATCAAATATGAGATCAGAAACCAACTCAAAAGTATATTATATAAAGATATGGTATAAGACCCGGAATTAAAAAAAGTAAAATCCAAATAACTAACCTAGTTTTTATAAGAGTAAAGCAATAAAAAAATGTCTTCAATTTCAACTATTTATCAACCAATATTCATGCCAAGATCCATCATTTTCTTTCAAAGCCAGATGACTTTTCTGTTGCTAACCGATTTAGTTCCTTATTCTGTGCAGAGTCAGTATATTTATTCTGAAATTGGGATACATGTGGCATTATTCTTTTACTTGTTCCAGTCATTTGACTGTGGCCATGCTGAAGCACTGCCTTGAAGGGTTTTAATCAAATGAATCAATCCCATTTTTTAAAGCTGAGTACTTATTTTATCATCCTCTTTTGCCGAACTGCTAAGTTACAGGTACATAAGCACACCAACACTGACAAACACAAAGACACACACATACTCACTTTCTCATATATATATATATATATATACACACACACACACACGATGGACTTCTTTCAGTTTCTGGCTACCAAATCCACTTTGTTAGCTTGAGGCTATAGTAGAAGACACTTGCCTAAAGTTCCATGCAGTGGCACTGAACCATGTGGTTAAGAAGCATATTCTGAAAAGCCTTATTCCTAAATTTCACAGATGATTGTTCAAATTTACATCTTTTTTTTAAAACATTTTTGCTAATTTTGTTAACCAAATTGAAGCAGGAGCTTATCTCTTCCAAGATTTCAAAATTCTAAACCATTAAGATATGTTCTTCCCTAAATTCAAAAAAATAACTGAATTTTTTTTTTTAATTTAAAAGGCAGTAAGATTAAGAGTTGAAACATTGTGAAAAACTTAAATTCTATGTCAAAAAAAGGAATCAATGTAACACCCAAAAATTACTCATTATCAGTTCATTTTATACTTCTAAACACAAAACTTCAAATTTATTATCAATTCCAGATGTGCCAACTCAAATGATCAACAAATCTTTAGCCATTATAACACCAAGAACTATTTTCTGATGAAAACATTCTTGTGGCCCTAATCCACATATGTGAAGATTTAACTCTTAACATATGAAGAATAATTTTCATGAGAAGGTTGAAATAATTTCTTGTCTATATTTACTCAAAGAAAGCTAAGCTTTTCAGAATGATTTCCCTTTCTGAACCAATCATTCAAAATTGTATAACAGAATCCGGAATCTGGTGTGGCCCTTGGCCTTACCAACTCTTGTCAAGCCATCCAACCCATGCTAGCATGGAAAACAGACGTTAAATGATGAATAAGGTACTCTTACAACGACTACTTTACAGTGGCACTAGAAGTGAGAGCTACCAGTTTTGTTTACAAAAATCTTAGAATTATTGTCATGAATACACTGGAGTGTCAATGAAATTATTCTGTCATTCTGTGACTCATAAAGGAGAAACTGTAATTTTCCTTGCATGTTGATTGCAAAAGTTAGCTTATTTCAACGCTTGCTTATGGAGTAAATTAAAAATAAGTAGGAAATTTTAATTTTCTTAGGTTTTTTCTACAGACATCTTTGCAGTTTAGAGTTTTATAGGAAGGGCATCCAGCTGTAGAAACTCTGCCAGATCAGATTGGAGTCTGGTGCAGCCATCTGGTTTGCCAGACCTCAGTCAAATCGTCCAACCCATGCTAGCATGGAAAGCATATGTTAAACGATGATGATGATGATGACGATGATTCATTCCTATTGTATAGTAAGAATTCTAACAGTATGGATACTATTTACATTTTCTGCTTAAAAACAGGGGATTTTCAATAACGAAAGGTATACAGGACAAAATATTACCAATGCAGAGACTCCAATAATTTTAATCAAACCAATAAATGCACAAGTTATGCAATGAAATAAATTTAAAAATGCTGGGTTAGCAAGAAATAAATCAACAAGCCTATTTATTAAGTTTTTTGTAAAGAGATATTAACACTTTTGAAAATCCTATAAAAACAAACAGGCAACATTCAAGTTATGAATGTGCCATTTAACATCATATAAAATATGTAGATATGAATAAAATATAAATCAGCATCATTTCTTTTTAGACATTTAGTTTTAAAATTAGATTTGTTAGATATAACTCACATATGTTCAACTACTTTTATTTCAGTAAAAGTAAACAGCTTATATATTTTATAGAGGGCATGACAACCTCTCTGGGGCTAGTGCCACAATAAAATGCACCCAGTACACACTGTAAAGATGTTCGTTTCCGTTTCACTGTACAGCATCTTGAGGAAATGCTTTCTACTGTAGCCCTGGGCTGACCAGAGCCTTGAGTGGATTTGATAGATAGAAACTGAAAGAAGCCTGGCAAGAGAGCAAGAGAAAGAAAGAGAGAGAGAGTGAGTGAGAAAGAGAGAGGGAGGGAGAAAGAGAGGGAGAAAGAGAGAGAGAAAGAAAGAGAGAGAGAGAGAGAGAGAAAGAAAAAGAGAGAGAGAGAGAGGCAATAATATTGAATAAGAATTATTTAGAATATGATGAAAAAAGTCCACCTCATTTCATTATAGAAAACAGAAGTAAAATGATGAGGATATGCACACCCACACACACACACTTTTACTGCTTGCAATGAGTTATGACCATGATAGGAGAGGAAGTATCAAACCCTCATGGCACCAAAATAAAAATTATCTTCAAAGATAATTACATTTGCTAACAATGAAAGATTTAAATATAGAAATTAAAAGAAAGGTTGAGACACCATTACTTGGAAACTCCACCATGGAATACCCACAGCTAATGAGCTTAGCAGAGTCTTTTGATGAAAATAACTAATTTCTGATCCAAAATTATATTAGTCCTCTTGGTACCACCAACACTTCAACAACTGAACTCCTAAAAGGAAAAATTTCATATATCTTATGGGTTTTTTTTAAGTGCTTTAGTAGCATACAGTGAAGTATGCTTCGTTTATTACTAAGCACGTAACATTTGCAGAAGGTGGAAATATCTATCCATCTAAAGATATATCTATAGATATCTACATTTCAGTATTTATTACACACACACACGCAATAATTATAATAACATAATCTTTATCTCTCTCTATATAAAGCTGAAGTTATCTGTGTATGAGAGTATGATAGAAGGCTTGCTCTTCCTTCCTTAGAAGAAAAAATTCAAATCAGACCATGTTAACACCAAAAATTATTTACATCAAAAAGGTGCATTTTTTCTATGAAAATCCCTATTTTTTACGATTTTTTGACTGCTGTGTTGCCCTTTTTAGGTGTATTTCAACCAGAAAAATGTTCACTTAAAGAGAATAACAAGCTACATAATGCAAAATTTTTACTTTTCAAAAATTCCAATTCTAAAGGGTCAAAACAAACCCAAGCAACGCTGGGCGATACTGCTAGTCTATTGATAAAATGGATACAGTATAGTTTTTGACATGAGTAAGAAATTGCAACATGCCCTTGGTTCTAGAATTTGGCCTAAATTCTTTTTCCCTTTGGTTACATTTTTGCCACTGTCAAGACAGAATACAGTTAATATTTATAGACACATGCTAAATTGAAGACCTATACAATCCTTACAGCTTTGTGGAGAGGAAAAAAATAGATATTAATACAGTCAGGATGGAAACAGTGGTGGTGGTGTGGTGCTGATAATGGGGACGGAGATGGTGGTAATAACAAAACAGTGAAAACACTGGTGATGGTGAAAGTAATAGCAATTATGATGATGACAGCAATGATAATTGAAACCATATCTCATCATATAAGCAACTAAAAGAACTTATTTCAGATTGATTTCCTGTATAATCAAACATTAGTTGCTAAGTTTTACAAACTTATAATGACTTAGACCTTAAATCCCATTATTCAAATCAAACAATGTTTTTTTTTGTATTTAGAGCTTTGAAGTATTTGGTTTTTTTTGTATTTTCCTAAGGAAGAATCAAAAGCAACAGCAAAAAACTATGGGAGAAAGGAAGTGTAGAAAGGGCTTTTAGTCCTGTTGTGGACATTTTAGTGCAGACAGTATGATGATAAAATGCACCCAGTACACTGTAAAGCACTTGTTGATAAGAAGGATGTTCATTTGTAAAAACTATGACAAAAAATAACATGACCTATACAACAAGGTTGGTTGGTTTGTGCTAGAAATCAAAGGACCACAGTGGGTAGTGGAGATACTGAGAAATATCCAACCCATGATAACATGGAAAAAATGGATGTAAAATTATGAATCACCAGTGACCTTAGCAGCAACTTAATGAAGTCCTCTAAAGTTAGTTTTCCAACTAAGACAGGAAGAATACAATATCTTTTCCCTCCAAAGGAATATCTATCTTTTATTTGTTTCACTCATAGGGTTTGCTGCTATGCTGGGGCACTGACTTGAAGGGTTTAACCAAACAAATCAACCATAGTAATATTTTTTTAAGCCTAGTATTTATTCTATCAATTTCTTTTTGCTGAACAACTAAATTATAAGGACATAAACAAACCAACACCAATTCTAAAGCAGTAAAGGGACACACATGCATACACACATACACACACAATGGGATTCTACACAGCTTCCATCTGCCAAATCCACTCAAGAATTTGGTCAGTCCAGAGCTATTTTACTAAACTCTGCATTTTAAAACTTTATTGAAACAAAAATAGTGTATTTCAACAGAAATATGCCAACAAAAGGCTTAAGATGAATTTTATAATATTCATGGCTAATGGGCAGTAATAATTACTGTTATCTATATGAAAGGATTTATTTTTATTTACTTAGGTGAAAGCATGGTTGTGTGGTTAAGAAGCTCTCTTTGCACCCATATGGCTTTAGGTTCAGTCCCATTGCATGGCACTCCAGGCAAGTGTCTTCTATAGCTCTGGACCAACCAATGCCTTGTAAGTGAATTTAGTAAACAGAAACTATAAAGAAGCCTGTCATATATATGTGTGCATATGTCTGAGTTTGCCCTTGCCACAATTTGATAACTGGTGTTGGTTTGTTTATGCCCCTGTAAATGGTTCAATAAAAAGAGGATGATAGAATAAGCACCAGGCTTATATATAACTATCTTGTGTTCAATTTGATCAAACTCTTCAAGGCAGTGCCCCAGCATAGTGTCTATGAATTCAGATATAAAAAAAAATATAGTATTTTCCCTGTACAACATTTCAGTATGACAGTTCTGATATGACATATCAGGAAGATGCAAGTGAATTAGTAAACTATGTTGTGAAAAGAAAATATAAAGCTAACTATAAAAATTTAACAGTAAATTAAAGTAAATCCAGAAATTTGGTTGAAGTTATCTACTGCTAAAAAGTAAACAACAGTATGTGTAACACTAAGCATCAGAGAAATCAAAGAGTTGATGTACTGATTGGTGTATGCAAAAATTTAGTTAAAAATTGCCACTTACTTATGCAAAGAAAAGTAAAATAATAATTGTTTGCAACTCACAAAAGAAAAAGAAGAGATGATTAAGAAATTAATAAAAAAAAATTAATTTTCCATATTTAAAGATGGGACAAAGAGCCTTCCTGAGTCATACAGACTCATAGGGCTAGTTTCCTGACTTCCATGGTGCATATATTTCTCCACTGGATAGGACACCAGTTCTTCACAGGCTTTCTCACTTTTGCCAGCTGAGTGGACTGGGGCCATGTGATACAAAGTGTTTTGCTCAAGAACACAACATGTTACCTCATTCAGGAATCGAAACCACAATCTTACAATCATGATTCCAATACCCTAATCACTAAGCTACATGTCTCCACTTCATATTTAAGGGTGTATTCAATATTTGCTAGCAGAAGTTGATAACAGAGAAATAGCAGCAAGAGGCAGGTTCAAGTATAATTAGAGTTTCATCAGCAGATCATAGTCCACATGAGTTTTTACACAGGAAAAAAAAAAGTTACAAAGACATTGTCAGCAATAACTTGCATAATATTTATTAACTCTTTAGCATTTAAACCAACCATATCTGGCCCAAATATTCTACCTGTTTTGTGTTCAAAATGGCTAAATTTGGCATCTCATGCCTACCTTACAATGTCATTCTACAAATAAACATTCACATCATCAAAATCTTTAAACTATGAGATAATGCATGATTAATTCAAAACAATGAGAATAAATAAGCATTACATTTGACAGAAAAATCTGAATGCTAAAGGGTTAACCCTTTCATTACTGTTTTTATTTTGAGATGCTCTGTGTTTCTTCTAATTATTTAAAATATAATAAAGAATTTAGTAAAATAACATCGTTATCATTGAGCTAGTGTTAGGAACATAAATTGTGATTAAGATTTGGTGGAAGATTTGAATTCAAAACTTATGAAAACAAGACATTTATACTAAAGAGCCAGAGCCGGTTTCAGCCGGGTTGGTAACAAAAGGGTTAAACAAAATACAGGCATGCCTCAACATATGTTGGCAATTGGTACCAAGACAAGCAGCCTAACTTGAGAAGTAATGCGACATGAAAAAATATCTTAAAAAATTTATTAGCGTATATCTGTTTTAATAAACAGTGTGAACATATTTTTTACAGGTCTCTTATTTCATTTTCCATTTCAGAGTTGGTTTTTAGGTGTTTTTTTAAAACGTTAATGTTTTAAATAAATATATTTGCTGAGATCAATGTAAAGTCAGATAAATTGAGTAAGGTTGAGGTTTATTTTTCCCATTAATTGCTTTAAAAAAAAATTATGTAAAGTTGAAAAAGACATAACCTGAAATGATTTAAGTGGCGATATGCCAGTATATGTAAAAACTGGTCTATTGATCAAGCAGGCTTATGCTGACTATACTGTACACAAGGTCCAATAAGAAATATGTCTGTCACTGTTGAAGATCAGATTTTCCCTTAGGCATGAGAATGAGAATTACATTTCTAAAAACTAATTCTTAATTTCTTGCAATTGTGTGTGTGTGTGTGCATGTGCACATGCAAGTCACTGACAATTGCTGCTAGATTTTTATTTCTTTTTCTAACTGCAGGCATGGGCTGTCTAGATAGGAAGCTTGCTTTGAATCACATGATTTCAGGTTCAGTCCCACTGTATGGTACCTTGGGTAAGTATCTTCTAATATAGCTCTGAGCTACCCAATGCCTTGTGAATGAATTCAGGAGACAGAAATTGCGTGGAAGCCCATCGTGTGTGTGTGTGTGTGTGTGCATATATGTAAAGGGTCATGTTGTGGTTTGTTTAAACTCTGTGAAATAGTGTAATAATCAACATGGGGAAATATGACTATGTGTGTTGTATACCCCACTGCCTGAAAACCAGCGTTGGTTTGTTTACATCCCCATAACAGTTTGGCAGAAGAGACTAATAAGATAAGTACCACACTTAATATTTACTAGTGGTAAATTAGTTTGACCAAAACCTTCAAGGTAGTGCACTAGTATGGTCACAATTTAATGGCTAAAATAAGATAACCAAAATAGGAATTCCAAATCATTACAAATTTTTCACATTCATAGTTCAGTATGTCAACACCTTGATTTATCTTTAATCAATACCATTGGCTTATTTGAATTATTTCCCTTAGCTCAATTCTGTTTAAGAGGTGGAGAAACAGAAAGATATATACGAAGGCAAGCTGATATAGAGAAGTAGATATACATATAGCTGTTGTGTGTACCTATGAGAGAAACACAGACTTAAAGTTGGGAGAGAGCCAGAGAAAACACTAGGACAGTCTACTCATATGTATGACACAAACATGCAGTGAAGGCAAACAGCAGAATAAAAAAAAAAAACACAGCGACATGCTAAAAGAGATAGACAGACAGACACACAGAGTAAGACAAAGAAAGATAAAAATAATAAAACAGGGAGATAGCTTTCTACAATATTTACAAATGTGTTTGCTTTTAATCGTAAGTTTGGATTAGCTCCTAATTTATTCAGAATCATAATTAATAGAATAAACTAATCAGTCCAATTTTCTTCAAGCTTTCTTACAATGAAATAATAAACAAAATTATAAATATTTCTTTTTAGAAATGATGGACGTTTAATTGCTTCGAGATTTGCCACTTCACAAAAAAAAAAAAAATTTCACTTTTTCTCAAAATGTATAAAAATTCTTATGACATCAATGACATACAGTTCTTGCTGGTAAGAATAAAGTTTCTAAACAGGAAAGAGAAACTTGAAGGATTGCTTTGGCCCAATGGTAGAATGTTTGTCATCACATGGACAGCCTATGACTTTGTTTTCAGCAATATTTACAGGCTATTATCTATAGCTTTATTAGCTTTGGGATTTGCTCTTCCCAAAAAGAATTATTTCACATTTCTAAATTCTCATGAAGTCAAAAATTATTATATAGGAAACTGTTGATAACGTCAATTGCTTTTAAATGGTGGCGTCACTTTGGTTGTAAACATATATTTGCTTAGAAACCAAAGTTATAATACCACCATCTCTATCTTCACTCTTGTACAGAGTGCAGGGAAGCAAAACAGATTCTTCATTCCTCATGTCAACTGAAATTATCAAACTCTTCCATTAAGCTTTCTAAGATACTCTGTAGCAAAAAAAAAAAAAAAAAATAGCTATTCATGGAGAAGATAACTTTTAAATGGTCTTTTTCTTTTATTAATCCTTATGTATCATAAAGGTCTACCATTGATTACTATAATGTAGAAATGTAAATCAACTAAGTTGTCAACATAATTTCAAAATGAGAGAGAGAGAGAGAGAGGGAGAAAAAATACAAAATAAAGAAAAATATGAAATGGTGAGTGTGAGAAATGAAATAGTGAGAGCAAAGAGAGTGGAAAAGAA